>NW_017306512.1:506379-509745 GCF_000935625.1 Nanorana parkeri
CATTCATTTTAACCATCTCGTTTTATCTTTTTAATGTGAACTTTCTGTTCTTTTGTCCACCTCTTGTTTAGGTTCACACAATAGCAGTGTGGTTGCCATTCTTTGCAGTATGAATGTTTACAAATCATGCTGTCTGTTTCCTCTAAAGTCAAGGCTTCACGCTGTCTTCTGCAGACATACAATGGAGAGAGCACCGGTTATCTTCTGGCTGTTTTTTATATGCTGCTACTTGACACTTTTGACAATTAAACTTCAAGAAAGAGATCTACCATTGATTTTAAAGAAAACATTTGCTGAGAAAACACGAATTTTCTGCTAATTTTCAATCCAGCAGGGCCTTCATTCTAGAGAGGCAGATTCATGCTGCAAATCTAGTTTCCATAACTGCCTTCATTATATTTAGATATGGAATCCCTGTCCACACCTTTTCTTTGTCTGATCCCTTGGCCATTGGAACATTATGTTCTATGGGCCATTTTTTTTTGCTTTTTTAAAACGTTGCCTATCATTTCAGGAAGGACCTGGGTTTTTTAAACTTATTCTTCCAACCCTAACTGACTTATTCAGATATTACCCTCCTTTTTTACTTTTGTCATTCTGTTATGGTTGGTCCTCTTTAATCACAACAATAGGGCCAAGCATTCAGCATATCATATAAGATAATCATTCAATTTAAATATAGAGTATAAGTAGAATAGACAGAGTTGATGGTTGGCAAATAACACAACAAACCTACTAAATATTACAGTAAAATGAAAGCACAATTGTAACAACATCACTTAAAATACATTTCTATTCAAATTTATTTAATTTGTGATAGACTTAAATTATCTGAGGTGTAAGCTGGATTGTCATGTCCTTGTCCGTTGTGTGACTTCCACTCCAAAATGTCAACGTTGCTATCCTGAAAATAAAATGGAACCTTAAAAATTACGATTTTCTTATTTTGTATTTTCCATTCAATAAAAATAGGCAAAACATAGATGGCTACTAAACAGTTAAAACCTACACCACCTCTTCTCCCATTATCATCTCCTTATTATTATTTTTTTTTTAATTTTTGCAAAAAATCCATTACAGAAAAATTCATCTTTAACACATTGCAACCCGCCACCATTGGAAGTGACCTTTCTGTCTTAAAAGCCTTCATGAACAGAAATGGTTGCACTAGGACCGTGTGTAAGGAAGTTTTACATCTCTCAATGGCCAGAGGGCAGTTAGATCATGCCTATATTTGTGACCGTGTAGTATCAATGGCAGTACTAAACACATTTTAAAAAGGGGACAAAAGAAGCCAAATTATGAATAGTTTAAATCATACAGTTTACAGAAGACTAACTTATAGGAGGTCATATGGAATCTTTGGGTTATAAATATAGAGCTATCCAACTAATAAGAGCACATGTTATATGTATGTAGATTTTATATCAATTTCAGCCCTGGTGAAGCTTTTAAGGCTTGGACCCTACAATGTTTTGCCTATATTTCATATATTATTTCTGTCTGACCTGTCATCTAAATAAATGTATCTGTGGACTGTACAGCACTTCATTCACACACTTTCTATCCTTATCCTCAGACCAAAGTGGCCTTGGAATCCCTTTAACTTTTAGGAGCTGTCAGCCAAGTGTTTAGACAATGCACAGTACACCACCCCCACACTAGAAGATATGTAATAAAACCTGGAGTTTGAGTGCCATTTATCTTTTCTACAATTTTCACTACTATGTCCTGCTAGGTAGATTTACCCTTTTCTGTTTGTCCTTTGACAATTGTCACTCAGAAGAAAGAGATGGGAAATTTCCAGGACAGGAAATTAAGCGAAGTCCTACTTGCAGGACATAGATAACAAAAAAATAACCTGACATGGGTTTTTTCTCCCTTCCCTACTCTATTCAAAACTAAAAAAAATGTTTGCCTCTACATGTACTTTTGGACTGCTATAATATGCCATCACTAAGGTCTCGTTCACACCTAGGCGTATTGCATATGCGCGCCTGTCGCGTGTTTCCGAAGGCTACTTGGCTGTATCCCAATGGAAACGCGCAACAAAACGGCCCAAAGTAGTACCTGTACCTTTTCAGGCGTGGGCCGTTTTGTAGCGCGTTAGGGACGGGCGGAAATACGCCAAGGTGGGAACGAGACCATTGAATACAATGGGATTTATATTTTTGAGCGTTTTGTAGATCGTTCGTCGAGCGTAGAACGCGCTACAAAACGTTCAGGTGTGAACGAGGGCTTAAGATGTTTGCTATGACAGTATACCAGTACTAATCTGCAAGGAAAGATGGTGACTTTCCTCATACAGTATATACAAAGTTCATAGAAAACTAGAATATAAAAGGGAGCATTTTGGCTTGAAATGTACTATCAAGGATGTCCGTGTATGCAAATGAATGACATTTCCTTTTTGCTGTTATGCAGATATTTTTTCATTAGGCCTCTATATGTGTAAACCTAATAGGACCTTATGAGCAAAATGGAATATGCATTATGGGAGCATCAGATGTGATATTGTATACCACATTATTTTTTCACTTTGTGAAAAACCTCTAACATTTCAAGTAGGGATGCACCCAAACCACTTTTTCGGTATCGAGTACCAATATTTTTTTCTTGGTACTTGCCGATACCCAGTACTGGTACCATTACTGGTACCATGTGCCCAGATTATCAGGAAGCTGGAACGGCGGATCATGACCCGCCGCCCGGCTTTCTGATTGCCTGGGAAGCTGGTATTCTATCGAAAGAACACCGGCTTCACTTGCCGAGGCTGCCTGAACAATCAGGAAGCCGGGGGTCGGTGGGTCAGCAAGTGCCGTCCCACATCATGACCTGCCCCCCGGCTTCCCGATTGGCTAGAAAGTCGGCTTTAATTGTTGCTAGGCAGCCTGGCTTCCTGAACAATCATGGAGGCAGGTCACGACGGGCCACCTTGCCTTCCTGATTGGTTAGGAAGCCAGCTTATTCTTGAAAGATGACATATATGCTTTAGCTACTGTACAATATAATCTATAATCAAGATGTATACAGTTGTATGACTGAAAAGTAATTGCTAAAAAGTAATTTCCTGGATTCACACCGCTTGTCATTACGTTGGGCCTGCATTGAGCAACTCAGCCCAACCCACGTGGTGTAAATGTGCCCTAAAGTTGTTGCAGCTTTTAAAACATGGAGAATGAAATCATGATGTCTCAGGTGGTGATGTCTATGAGCCTAAGATCTGCACACCTTCCCAGCAATTTTAAAGGGGTTGACATTTTCTGTTTGATTTGTAACATTTTATATTGTGAAGACGGCAACAGGAGTGTACAACAAGAGGAGTGAGATTGCAAGGAACTATAAGGAAGATATAATTCTATGGAC
>NW_017306512.1:509964-516456 GCF_000935625.1 Nanorana parkeri
AAAAAAAAAAAATAGAGGGAAAAAAAGGGGGGGGGGGGGTGACCCAGCTCCAACTCCATCACTGAATTCTACCTGATTTACTAAACTGTATCACTCCAATGACATCATTAGCCATTTTTTTTGTGTTTTCAAAATTGAAGTCCAAAACATTTTGCTTGTTAAAGTGTGTACTGTACTGACACAGATGAGTTTTTCCTACTGAAAGCAAGCTAGGGGTATATGCAGCTGCTAATAAATGAAATGGGCCCATCTCTAGACATTTAGGAAGAGTTTAGGCTGGATCATTGGTAAGTTTTTCCTGTTTGCCAACTATTAGGTTCATTTGACAATCAATATAAGTGTAACAATTTTTAAGGGAGCGTAATATCTGATGTAGTCTAAGCTAAACAAGTTGATCTATGCAGCATGTGCATGTCTTTTTGGTAAGCAAAACATTAACATGTTTTTGTTTTTTTCATTTCTGAAATTTTTTAAACTTCCTTAAAAAAAATGAGTATTGATTCTTCTTTTTTATTTGATACTATTTTGATAGGTAATGCAGCATATGGTAATGCATGGCTCCTGATACTTGTCTTATTTTGCAGCATTAAAGGCTAGTATTCATCCTCCAGGAACACTTTCCTTCGAAGAACAAGCTCCTCCTTGTTGACTTTGCACTCTTTCTGGCACTGTGCAAACAGCCCACATTGCAAGGGAAAATGTTTGCACACATTATTGCCAGAAACATGCACACAACTTTGCATCATATTGATGTGTTGGAAAACATTTTTTTAATCAGGCCCAATTGCTCCCGACTCTTGTTTGAAACTGGAAAGACGCTTAAAAGAGAAATATGGGGCAGGTGTTTTTCCCCATAGTTCTCTTTGGGACACAGAAGCAGGTTATTATTTGTCCTCCCGTGACCCTAAAGCTCAGTATATTGCCCACGATATTCTGAGAGCGCCGCAGCCGGGACAGATTCCTACAATACTGTCGAGATCCACCCAGCTGCATGAGTGATCTTATGCATGATGCTTATCTAGAGGCAGAGCCAGCTGTGCCCGCCCCCTCTACCATTCGTTCCTCCACTCAGCGCTGGAGGATGAGAGAGGGGAGGGGGGCACTCTGCGGGGAGCGGTGACTGACAGTCACGCTCACTGCAGAGAGACGATCAGTAAGTGAGTGGATTGGTAATGTTTCTATTCCCTTTCCAATAAATAGAGCCGACAGCTTCTTTGTCACAGGTTGGCTCTAACTATGAGGATGAGTGGAAATCATTCACCTTATAGTTCTACTTTAACTTTTTCAACATTAGAAAACCTTTAAACACTTATATCCATCTTACTAGTGTACTTTGTGGACTCTCACAGCTTTGCACTGTGTACTTACCTTGCCAGATTTCAGACAGCGAAGAATGTCAAGAAGAGCACAATCCTGTCTTCCAAATAAGCAGTCATGATTTATGTTTTGCTTAAGTCCTCCTGTAAGATTATATGTAACATATGTTTCTAGCATATAGAAAAACTGAATTGTAAATACAAGACATTACAGATGTATAGAAATGAACAAGTATATACTAATTATAAACCCGGTATAAAACAAAAACACACATATAATGGAATCAATGAGTATTATGCTGCCTAAACACATGCCAATTGTCTTGCATTTGCCACAGTTTTTAACCATAAGGATCAATGCAATTTACCACCATCCCTGTCATATTGCTATAAAGTGTTGCCTTATATATGCGTTTGCCTTAATCAGTTCGATGCTTTTTGTCATTGAAAACTGCTTGAAAGTGGTTTAAAATGTAGATGTTATTTATCCACAACTACCAGTCGGATTTATTGTTGCCCTAGGAAACTAATCCAAATGTGGGCAACACCAACACACAAACAGACACTTTAATATAAGAGGCCTTTCACTTAGTCAAAATTCCGAGCTATCCAGATAGCTTGCATTAAATTATTGGTGACATGTACCACTTGTAGTTTAAACACTGTAAATACTAGGTTATGCCAGGCAAGTGCTTTTAGCCCCAGGCATTTTATCTTCACTTATGTTATTAAGTTGATGTCGTCTGACATTGTAAGTTGCTGCTACAGGTGTCTGAGAATAATCAGCCTTTTGATCTCCATAGACATCAACCTGACTTCAATGATCCTAGCAGATATGTACTGTATATGTCACAAAAAAAATCTTTAAGCAAGTCAGATGGTGAATGCACATAGTCAATTTTAGATGATTGTCTTGCTTTATAATATTTAGATGATTTTTGATTACTATTAATAGTTTTCTTACTAATAATTTTGGAAATGTTGTACTTTGAGCTGAATAATTGTATGCTGTGAATTATCCTTTAAACTTTTTTAATGGGTATACAATGTGTATATGTGTGTGTATATATATATATATATATATATATGTGTATAGGGCGCCATGGCAACAAGGGCGCCAGGCGGCCGACACAGCTTGTCCTTGGGGCGGCTACAGCCTGCGCTTCTCGCCTCACCGCTGGCCATCCAACATGACAGCGCCCCCTCTTCCCCGCCTGCCCGCTTCAGCGCTGTCCTCGGTTCCAAGGAGAAACTGTCAGCTAAAGCTTGCGGGGGGGATCGGGGGGTGCAGAAGGGAGTGCTGCCTGCTGTCAGGATGCTCGAGCGGGGAGGAGAGAGCAGCCGCTGTCATCCTGTCAGTGCTGTCATCCTGTGTGCGTGGCCGAGCGAAGGATCGGTAAATATCTGTGACATTTACTGATCCTCTGTGTGTGCAGAGCAAACACTGGAGTAATCGTCTGATCACTCCAGTGTTTGTAAATAACTGGGGACACATACATAGTACTATGTGTCCCCAGTTATGAATGAACAGGATGTGATCCTGTTAATTCATGAATTTCTGAATGGGAAGTAGCACTCACTACAGAGGCTCCTCCCCATTCATAAACTGGTGATGGTAAAATATTTTACTATCATCAGTTTCTGAATGAATGGGAAGCCTCTGTACTGAGTGCTTCCCATTCATTGAGTGCTGAGCCTTTGTGTCCTCAATTTCTTTTCTATTTTAAAAAGGAAATGTCAGGGGTCTGTTTAGACCCCTAATATTTTCACGAAGCTCCCCCCCCAACAAATAAATATATAAAGCTCCCCCCCCAACAAAAAAATAAATAAATACATAAATAAATAATAAAAAATGAAAAAAATTATTTTTAAAAAGTGAAAATTACCCCCCCACACACATATTATTAGATATGTGCAACCACAAAAAAATTCATTTCAGATGAAATGAACGAAAACTAGAAACGTTTTAGTTTCATCAAACAAAACAAATTTTTATGCTATTTTGGATTCAGCCACTGGTGTGTTCTGGAGGCAGAGCACATGACGTCATATAACACCGCACGTGTTGGGCGCCGCCATCTTGGTGTATATCTAGGTATACGCCAAGATGGCGGCACCTATATCGGCTTGTGACATCCCCTGACGCATGCATGGCGTCATGTGACATCATGCTCCCCGCCTCCAAGATGGTGGCACGCATTCGCAAAAGAGGGCATCGGTGGCCAACATGGCCGCCGCACATTCTCAAACAAATTATTATATGCCTGAATAAATTTTTCGCATATTTGGGCAAATAGTAATTCATTGATTTAACATGTAGTCTAGGTTTTGTGTTCGGTTTTTTATTTTTACTTTTCTAGTTACACTTACTTGAAGAAAGGATGCATGACAACCTGACACTTTATTTTTATAGACTCCATTTTAGTTTGACATTTATTGTTTATCACTTGTTTGCCTACAATTGTTTTATTTAATAAGAATACTTACATTGTGCCTGCAAGTTTAATACCTTTAAATAAAAGTTTTATTTTTATCATACTTTTGAATATGTTTCTTTGGGGCTTAACAAAATGGGAGTCTTTGAATGGAGCGGATATTGGAGAAATGGGTGTGGCCACTGAGTGGTGTGGTTAGTGAGGGGTGTGATCACTGAGGGGCGCTGTAGAGCTTTCTCTCACAAGGCGCCTAGAGGCCTAAGGCCGGCCTTGGGTTATAGAAGTAAACTCATGTTTCTACCAACATTGTCTACAGCTTCCTGGCTCTAAGTGCATCCTGGGCTCTGGATAAAAATCTACTTCGGAAAAATGGCTCGCATAGTTGTCCCCTCTCCAAACAGTACCCTCTAGTGGTCCACAGGAACAGCTTGTTAACAGCAAATATAAATACAAACACACAGCAAAGCCACACTGCCGGAAAGAGTATTTATCTCTAGTAAAGGAAAATCAGCACATTGGAATTTCTTTTAAAGGCTACAGGGGCAAATACAAAAGTATAATGGGCAGTTTAAGCATTTTCACAGTAATCTTTATATGTGTGGGTATAAAAACATACAATCAAGTCAAAAAGAATAGATCTACATCAGCGGTTCTCAACCTGTGGGTCGCGACCCCCTCAGGGGTCGAATGATGATTTGCCAGGGGTCCCCTAGTGGCTCCCAGCTGCCTGGGAGAGAAACACTTTCTCCCGGAAAGTTCGGCACCTTTCTCTGATCTTTTTTTTTTGGATCTCTGGCATCGGGGGCCGCCGGCCCCCGTAAGTCAGAAAAAAAACCCACCATAGGAATGCATAGCTAGATTCCGATTGGCTATTTCAATTTGCAAAAGCCAATAGCAAACTAGCTATTGCACCCCCCCTCTACTGGTGCCAATCAGCAGAGGGGGACCTGAAGTTCTCCATCAGGTCACCTTCTAGTGATTGACAGCAGCAGAGGGAGGGTGCAATAGCTAGTTTGCTATTGGCTTTTGCAAAGTGAAATAGCCAATCGGAATCTAGCTATGCATTCCTACGCTGTTTGTTTGTTGTTTTTTTTTAATAGCACAGCCGGCCCTGCCCACCCCAGGAGCTGGTCACATGACTGTGACACACCGCAAGGTCCTCCAGCATAGTAGAGTGTGGAGGGAGGAGTACAGACTGGAGAAAGGGGAAGTAAATATTTCTGTTTAGGGGTAACTCTCACGGTTTACACTGAACTCTATGGGCTGCTCTGTCAGTGAATAAGCAGCTCCACGTAAATCCAATTCTTCTAGTTCAAGCTGCAGAGCCCGGTCCTGTCTTTGCCCATAGAAGTGGTTCTCAAGCTGTGGGTCGCTGTGCTATGTGAGAGTCCTCCTCAGCCCTCTCCTAGCGCAGCAGTGTCAGTTCTCCCACCATGCCTCCAGATGTTGCTGCCGCAGCTGCGTCATCCCTGAATTTTACCTTTGGGGGTCACCACAACTTGGCAAATGTTACCAAGGGGTCCCGGCCCTAGAAAGGTTGAGAACCACTGATCTACATGATGTTCTGAAACTGTTTAAGGAATGGATGGGTATTGGATCTTTCATTATCTCATAAAAACCGACAGTTACAACTATATACATTACAAATTAAAGCTAATGCTAAAAAGTATATTTGAAAATATTTACTATTTAGTACTTACCAGAAAAGAGGCCTACAATTAACCCAACGACCACAGTCACAACAGTTCCCAAAACACTTAAGTACAAGTATGATAATGAATACCAATAATCCGCCAGTTCTGGCCTACAGAGACAAGACAACGGATACACCGTTATTATACCCAGTAGGTTTCACAGTAATATTTTATTACAACTGAATGACTAGATCATGATATAGATGCTCACCATACAAATAGCAAAATGCATCTCTAACCTTCAATGATTTTAAACTTATAAATTATGCACATCATTTTATAATCCAGACGAGTGTACAGTGCATATTTCTCTCTGCATGCTACTAAAGTTTTACAAAAGTGATAAAGATTTTTTCCTATTCACATTCCCAACATGATAACAAACTGTTTCATGTCGGAGAGTGGTGGTATTGTTGGAGAGTGGTGGTATTGTGGAGGAAGCACATCAGTCAAAAGTCAAAAGATGGTTAAAGGGTCTTTAGCTGAAATCTCTGAGGGTCGCCCTGAGACACATACATCGGGGCGGGGATGGATATCAAAACTGGAGCAGACAGAATCTGGAGCAGTTGCCTATAGTAACCAACCAGCTTCTCTCTTTCATTTTCAAAACTTAAAGTAGAATTAAAGTCACTTTTGTTTTTACATATATCTACTGCTAGCAAGCAGTAGATATATGCAAAAACATAAAGAAAATAAAAAAGTTACAGATTAGGTAATCACTTACCTGTGTCTCCGCCGCTCGCTTCCGTCTGAAGATCTGAAGATTCTCGAGCGGCTGTGAAGGATCATGGGGCGGGCACATGTGCAGTAGAGATCTTCGGGCGGGAGAAGAGGAGAGACACAGGGTAATTCAATGCACAGAGCCAGCAGCGTGCACGTGGACAGACACCATGGGGCCAGAGGAGTCTGCACTGGATCAGAGACTGGCACCAGAGCTGGAGGGACTCCTGAAAACTACTGAAATGAAGAAAATGATCGGATCAAGAGGCATCATTTAAAGTAAGTCCTTAAAGCAGGATTGGGGCAGGGGGGGGGGGGGGGGGGGGG
>NW_017306512.1:517150-545370 GCF_000935625.1 Nanorana parkeri
GGGGGGGATTGTGACTTTAATGTCACTTTGATCGAACAAACTGAAGAGAGAAGTTGATTGGTTGCCATGGTCAACTGCTCCAGATTCTCTCTACTCAAGTTGTAAAAAATGTCCCTCATTGTATTTTGGGTACCATCTGTGCTTTAGAAAGTGCAATGCAAAAATGTATATTGTAGGGGAGCTGAAGCTCTTAAGTGGATGTGGATAAGTTGTACAATTCTTCAATCTTGAAGGCAGATCTTTATTGACAAGAGTATCCCAAGAAGTCCCCAGAAACTTTGGAAAGTATTGGAAAAATGAGAGTGCAACGCTGATTCATTCAGTCCAGTATGGGTAGTAGATACAATGTAGAGGTAAAAAGCCAATATGTTTCGGGGACTCACAGATCACCCTTCATCAGGGCTGCTGGCAATGATGCACAACAATATTGGACAGGTAATTATAGGAAATAAAGAAAATGTAATCCTAATTAGCCCTGTCAGAAATTGTAATAGGAAAATCATTGGCCATTGGAAGTCTGGGTGTGCCAGTAGTGTCTATTAAGACCATTCTCTGCACTGATGTCAGCAGGTCAGGCACTTTGAAGTCTTGACAGCAGGGCTCCTAATATATCTTTGCATGTAAACTAAAAGAAGAGTTGTTAGCTAATAAGTAGAAGGTGATTTAAGTGGCAAATGTCATAACTGCTTCTAAGGAGGAATTATACAGTTTTATAATTGATGAATTTGTGTATCAACTAAAGATGTATTGCTTCCATATTTTCTTACACAGAAAGCCATACCAAAAAAATTTTTAACTTAGATTTTGGCCAGTATATGGAATGTTGTATACATGTGTGTTGTATTTAAAAGGATGAAGAAAGATGCATAAATGTACAAAGTTTACTGACCTTGCATTGTCATCGGGTTGTAATAATGTAGACAATATAGTCATTGTTGATGTTGTAGTTGAAGTCCAGTTGGCATCTTCCATGATAAAATCGCATCCTTCGGTTGAAAGTGGAAGTGGTCTACTGTTCTCAGGAAGTGGAGGATAGATATGGGCTCCGATTCCAACCCACAGAGCTACAGAAAACCCAGAAACCAAGCCCACCACTGCACCCTGTGGAACAATATATAAATACGATTATTGTATTTGTTCTGCATAAACATATTGCCTTAACATATTGAAAAATGTTTACATTTTTATTTTAAAATAGTTATACATTTGCTTTTTATCTACATGTTTTGTATATTTTTTATAATCATTTATATAATATCAAAAGTGACACAAACTACTCCTTCTGTATCCTATTATTTTGTATTATAGTCCCACAAATCCATGGTGGTTAATGTAGTCTGTCCACTATAACAGGGCAGCATTAGGCTATTTACTAACTGCTGTTGGCACCTATGACAATAGGGGCCAACAGCAGTTAGTAATAGGGGCGAACAGCTGGGAATGAACTGCCAAGTGCTCGCAAATGTGTTCTTCACTTTGGCTCAGCCGAACATGCTGTGGCGAACAGCATGGAATGAACTGCCAAGTGCTCGCAAATGTGTTCTTCACTTTGGCTCAGCCGAACATGCTGTGGCTGTTCAGCTGAACCAAAGGAACCAAAGCCAGCTGTACTCGGCTGAAGTGAATAGCCGAACGGCGTTCAGCTCCCTTCAATTTGGGTCGGTTATTCGGCAGCTGAGTGAATAACCCCCTTAGTATTGTCCCTGTGCAAGAACCTCAAAGACTCTAGTCTAAAGCCTAGTTTTGCAAGAATTGGCTGTGAATTGCACTCTTCAGGGGCTTGGGTAGAGAAACAAGTGCAGCATGAAGGGTGTATTCAGCTGGCATTTGAGACCTGTTTGAGATGCTTTTTAGTTCCAAGTTCCTTCAGGGGTGTTTCTACCCTCCTTCTAAACCCCCTTATGCACTTCTGACAAGAACATACAGTATGTGTACGTAAGCTCCTAGAGATCTAGTGTAAAAAATTAGAGATCGTACTCACCAAGGGATTGCAGTAAGGGAAGAACATTCCAAGAGAAAAAAGTCCAAGAAGAGGACCTCCAATCATGGCAAATATAGATAAAGCTGCCTAAAAGTGAAAATGTAGATAAAAATTCAGACTTATGACACTAGTCAAAAGCTATTTTTTCTTCACATGAATGGTAATGGATGTGATTTTCAAGTTTTCATTCTAAATTAAAAAATTACCAAAAATTAAATCATTTTTTTTCAGTAAGGTTTAGACTTCCTGTGATCTCATCTTCATGATTCTGTTTAATGTGACAAATAACCTCACAGTATTTTCAGGTGTATGTAAACCCAAGCTCAAAGTTTTTTTTACCTGTAGATACTACCCGTAACAGCACTTGCTGTTGCAAGCTGACAAATTGCTAAGCCACAATTAGCAGCAGTCTTGTCAGCCTGCCATTTGCACTTCTTCATTTGACTACTGACCTACCTATGAGATCTATAAGATAGACAGCCCAATGGGCAACTGAAGGAAGTCCCAAAGCAGGCTGACAATGATGCTGCTGATTGTGAGCCAGTGGCTTAGTATTGCCAGCCTGCAAAAGGATGTGCTGTTACTGGCATGATCTTCAGATAAGGAGCTTTGCATTTTTTTTTTTATTTACAAAAAACTATTTGCTTAAGAAAACTGTATTCAGTGAGACATGATGGCAAACACAGTGAAGAATAGATTTTACGCACACTGTAACTGCAGTCGCCACTAAAACTGTTCCTGTAAAAGACAATCGACAACTGCAAATTTTTTTCTCTGCTTTTACAAATAAAGGTGTACATGCACCAGCCAGTTATTGGATAAGCTTAACAGTTTTAGACCAATGCTGTCCTTGGATGGGCCCATATATGGGTACAGCTGGTCCACGATAGCCCCTTGAGCTATAGTGAAAGGGAACCTTGGCTGCTGGGAGCATCTCATTTTAAAGGGCCGTACAGTCTTCTATGCATTTTAATCTGGTTTAATTGTGGCATGATTTTGTAGTCATTTGTAATGGTGGGCTTGGTGTGCTACTTATAATATCACCTGAAAAGATTCCAGCCTTCACTCCCTGAGTTCAGAGGTAGTCACAGCTTTATTGGCAGTTTTACCTTGCTAGCTCTTGGGTTGATGGTACTGTTTATGTTTTGGTCTGGTAAAGTCAAATGCCTCTTTGGCACTCATGGTAAGTGCAGTTTAGTTAGTTCGGTTATGGCTCAAATGAGCTCACAGTCTATCAGTGACTTGTCAGGTTTTAGTTTGTTGGTGATTAATTGTCAGTGCAACTGTACCAATTGAATAAACCTGTGGCTTTCCCTTAGACCGACTGAATTATGTAGGGCAAAGGCTATCATAATTATTATGTTGAATGCATATGTGTTTTTAGTGTTCAGCCAGCAGTTTTAAATGAGAAGGAATAGATATCTGCTCATTTGGCTACCTCATCCACTTGCCTACGTGGTCATCATACAGTTTAACCAGTTCTATTATTCCCCACATATTCTGGACATTGCAAAAGGGAGCTGAACTGTACATCACATTTCACCTGTATGATCAAACCTTTTAAAGTCATTAAAACTACCTGTAGGCAAAAGATGAAAATCCACAAATAAAAGCATTTGACATACATCCAATTCAAAGTATTGCATGTATGTGAGCCTTGCCTGACTTGCTAATAATTTGTATGAAAACACTGCATGTGTCAAAAAAATAAAGGCAGAATATTGGAAACCAGCAGCAGCGGAAATAGTCATCCTAGCTGCATGCATGTCAACGAGTGTTCACTGAAATGTGTGCAGGTACACCCCTGCAATGATCTACATTTGTAAGGCTAAATATACCACCTTACACCAAATAGGATTAAAAAATAGGTCACATATGACCAGAATTGTTTTTATCATTCTATGCAGTATATGATATTCTCATTACCACTACTATGGGGTCTATTCACAAAGCTGCCGAAGGATCTGGCCGTAGCTTCGGCCGATCCTTCGGCTAGCTTCGGCCCCAGGACCCCTTCGGTTCAGGAGAACCGAGGGGGTGCTGTACGGGCTATTCACAATAGCCCGTACAGCTCCCGATCACAGCCGAGCGGCTCAGTCGAGCCGATCGCATATGCCTCGGCTCGGCTGAGCCGTGCACAGAGCCGCCGGACAATAGGAAACTATTGGGCGGAGCTAGCTGTCACTGCTAGCTCCGCACAATCGTTTTCTATTAACTTTTTTCTACTTTTTTCACTCTTTTTCTGTTCTGCTCGGTGCCTCTGAGGGACCGAGCAGAACAGCCGAGCCAAATGCCACTCGGCGGCATTCTGCTATTCTCTCACTGCTGTTCGGGATCTTTCAGAATAGCCCGAACAGCAGTGTGAAGCCTGCCGGAGGTTCGGCTCAGCTGAGTTGAACTCCTTCTGCACTTCGGGTCAGCCGAACATGCTGAGCATGTTCGGCTGATCCGAAGCCACACGAAGCAAGCCGATGTACGGCTGATTTCAGCCGATGTACGGCTGAAATCAGCCGTACCAGCCTGAAGTGAATAGCCGAACAGTGTTCGGCTCACTTCACTTCTGATCGGTCATTCACTCGGCTGCCCTCGGCAGCTTTGTGAATAGACCCCTATATCCTGTGCCATTAAGGTGTCAGCTACTGTCAGTAAAAGAAAGTTATAAAATAAAAGGCACATCATATTGGTATCTGTAGAATGGTCACACTGTAATGTAAATCATATGTAAATACGTCATATTTTTGTAATAATTATTATTAATGTCAATAATTTTACCTGAATCACACTTCCCATAAATGAAGCAACTACTGACATTGCTATACACAGTAATCCATAAAATGCGCCTGTAGAAAACAGTGGAAAAGAGATAATCAACACTGATTTGTAAACTCAAGGTTTTTTTTTCCATACAAGTATCTTTGTCAAAGCAAGATTGTAGAAAGAATATTAGATTTCCCAGAAGCACATTCTATTTATACGTTACAAAGTTACATTCATATTTATAATTCTTCTTACTCAGATGTACAGTAGAAGCAGTGGGGCTTGTTAATGAAAGCCAGACAATTCTCCAGTTGACTTCAATCCACCTGGAGAATTACATTCATCTGATTTCTCAGCAATGAGTCATCAGAAAATAGTAGCAATGAAATACATTTCTATGTGACAAAACAGCACAATACTTCTCTGGAAGAATGGTAGTCATGGGTCTATTATGGTTGGATGCTGATGGGTTTAGTTGCTCTTCTTTCTCTTAAGGATTCCAGTGATCAGAGTTCCTGGAATTTTACTGTGTCCATGTTCCATATTAGGTCAAATTAATTAAAAACACCATTATTGGCTATATTAGATAAGAAGACATTGAGATTTCTTTGTTAGTGCTCTTAGACATAAGGAGGCGGAGAATGATTCAGTACAACATCACTTAATCTCAATGTAATCTCAGTGATTTTGACCATGGCATGAATGCTGGTGCCAGACAATCTTGTTTTAGTATTTTTGTTGATCTCCTGGGAATTTTCTAAGTTTACTCAGAATGGCCCAAAAAATAGCCAGAGAGTAGCAGTTCAGCAAATGGAAATGCCTTGCTCATGAAAGAAGTTAGAGGAGAATGGCCAGACTGGTTTGTGCTGATAGAAAGGCTACATAACTGATAACCATTTTAAAAAAACATGATGAGCAGAAAAGCATTTCAGAATGCACCACACATTAAACTTTGAGGCAGAGGGGTTACAACAGCAGCAGACCAGATCAGGTTTTCCACCAGTCAGTCAAAAACAGAAATCTGAGGCTGCAGCGGTCACATGCTGACCAAAACTGGATAGTTGCAAAGAAGAAGCAAATGTTACCTCAAACAGGTTTAATGAACAATACAATGAGGTTGATGTACTAAAGCCTGTTTACCTTGCAAGGGAATTTGCACTTTGTAGGGGAATCGTCCCTTAGCTTGGTGAATGTGGTGAACTTTCAATTTGCCCAATATATACCCAATCATGTGCAAGGAAAATGTAGAAAAAAACAGTATTTTTGCTTGCACATGATTGGGTTTGCAAAGTGCAAAATTCCCTTGCAAAGTGAACAGCGTATAAGTTCAGTTTTTGTTAGTGGTCTTCCTAGTCACTGGACCTAAATCCAATAGAACATCTTTGAGAGGAGAGCAGGAGCTTCACATGAATGTGTAGCTGACAAACTGCAGAAATTGCATGATGCAATCTTGTCAACATAGACGTATTGTCCATGGAATATAGAATCCATGTCACTGAGAGTTAAAGAGGCAATCTAGGCCAAATAAATTTTTACTTAAGGTGAAGTGCTCATTTATGTCTAGGGTAACAAATAACAAAGATATACTCACCTGAACCTTGGTCCCTCCTAGCTGCTGGACAGGTCCCTTCTGCCTCTTTTCTCCTTCGCTCTGTCACTTCCTCACGGGTTCTTGGACCGCCAAAGCAAAGGGGAAGAAGAGGGGCTGCAGGGACTGGTCTTTGTTATTTGTGACCCTAGATTAAAATTAGCACTTAACCCGTGCAGTGCGGGGGTAGCCTCACTGCAAGGGTTAACATTTCGTCTGCCCGGAGTTCTGCTTTAACGCTGTTTTAAAGAGCAAAGGGAAACTTTATCCAGTATTATTATAATGCTTCTGATAAATTGTGTAATCAGTGTATGTGCCCCAGTGTCAGAAAACACAGGCCATCAATAGTAATTTTGCTGTGTGTCATGTCAATCAATTACAAATTTGAATTCTGAAATGAATTGACTGACTGAGTTCATAAACAAGAACAATTGCCTTATGGGTATGTAGAAAATATTATACCAGGATTGTTTAATAAGGCAGTGCAAGGCAATTAATTCAATTTCCCTTTTCATTAGTTGGGATCAGTCACAACAAGAAACATGTTTGCAGACCGATTACCCGATAAACTGGAATGTGCACTTTCTTCATTGCTCCTTTTCTTTTTAAATACAAATAAATGATTATGAATTTAACAGATGTGCAGAAAAATAAGATGTAGGTCTAGTTATTTAGAAGTGTTTGTAATCCTTGTACTGTTATTTAAAGAAACACAGGGGTTGATTTACTAAAGGCAAAAAGGCTGTTCACTTTGCAAAGGAATTTATACTTCGCAAGGAAATCTTCCCTTAGCTTAGTGAATGAGGTGAAGCTCTGCTGACTTCCATCATCCAATCATGTGTAAGCAACAATACTGTTTTTTGTTTTTTTTCATGGCCATGATTGGGTATTCTAAAGCTGGCCATACACCTCAGATTTTCTAGGGTCAGATGGGAAAAGTGCAACAGATTCCTCCATCTATGCTCAACTGTGTGGATGGAGAAATCACCCACTGGTCCAAGCTTTAGTATCTTGCTAGTCGGCCCCCGCTGGCTCTAAAAATACCTGAGATGCTTGCATCCAATCAGATTGTTCAGGTTTTTTGAGATACAGCGGGGCCGATTAGAAAGATACTGAAGCTTGGCCCAGCGGGAGATTCCGCCATCCACACAGTTTAGCGTAGATGGAGGAATCTGTTGCACTTTTTCTATCTGACGATAGAAAATCTGCAGATAATCTATAGGTGTATGGTCAGCTTAAGTATACTAAGCTAAGGGAAACTTCCCCTGCAAAGTGCAAATTCCCTTGCAAGGAAAACAGCATGTTTTCCTTTAATAAACCAACCCCACAGTGCAGGGGCGTCCCGAGGCGGGGTGACCCCCGGAGCGGTAACCGAGTGTCACCCCGCCGAGACTTCACCGTGCGCGTGCACGATGACATCATCGCGCGGCAGTCTCCTGATACCTGCCGGCGGCCATCTTGGTGATGGACGCCGACAGAGAGGAGGGGACAGTCACCCGGCGGGATAACGTATGCCGCCGGGTCCCCTCTTTTCTCCTGATACCGTCGGGCGTTCGGTCCATGACCGAGAACCCGACTTTTCAGAGGGGGGTGACACCAAAATGACTGTAAGTCATTTTGGTGTCACCCCCTCCAATGGTGTCACCATGGTGCGGGCCGCACCCCCTTTGTGACGCCACTGCCACAGTGTGCAGAGGAAGTGTACATATGCTTCCAAAACTGTCTTATAGACCAGCCTTTCTCAACCATGATGCTGTGCCACACTGGTTTGCCTCCTCGGGGATGCCTTAAAATTGTGTGGTAGTGGGACTGTGATGTGAAGGGGGAATAAAGAATGAGGTGAAGGTAACTCTTGATGTAAAATGGGAAATCTGATGTGAAAAGGGGGACTCTGTTATGAAAGCGGGGCTTCTGATGTGAAAGTGAGGCTATTGACATAAAGAGTGCTACTGATGCAAAGGGTGACTCTGATGTTAAGTGGGGAAATCTTGATTTAAAGCTAGCACTTTGATGTAAAGGGGAAGCCCACTTTTTTATGTGTTTTTGCATGGGCTTCCCCTTAAAATCTTTGACATTTTAGACTGGGGTGCCTCAGGATTTTGCATACTTTTAAAGGGTGCCATGACTAAAAAAAAAAGTTTAGAAATGCTGTTATAGACAAGATACCTGGCTAACCATATGTTGCTATTTTTCTCCTTGTCTTGCTTTATAAAAATATTTCTAGATCAATTTTTTAGTGAACAATGACCACATATATATAGTGGTTCAGGCATCGGCATATGTCATTAAAGGAAAGCTGTTATGAGAGAATATGGGCTGCCATTCTCTTTCTGACAATTCTAGTTGCCTTGCTGTCAGCTGATCCAATGCCTACAATACTTTCTGAGGCACTGAATCTGGACAAGTATGCAGATCAGGAAATCTGACTTATATCTGTGTACTTGATACAGGTCAGTGACTCAGAAACTACTGAACAGAAAGACAGTCAGTTAGTATTTTGAAAATGAGCTCATCAGTGGCAGTCCATTCAATGCAAAGTACAAACAACCTCCCTCCCATTGTTACTTACCCAACCCAACCACTCAGTTACTCCATCTGAGTCCTTGGTAAATAATATTGAATGCTTTCGGGTGGCCAATTGCCAGGGCTGCATAGTGTGAAATGCTAAGAGCGGTCTAGATAGACCAACCATATTTCTCACATCAGGGCCTGGTGGATACAAATTAGTATGTTCTCTCAAATTATCCACTTTATTAATAAAGCTTATAATCCTAAACTGCACATATGTTAAAAAAACACAGAAAGACCTTACATACAAATAATCAGAGCTGTAGGCTCAACATCAGCTCAATGCTGCAATCCTATTTCATTTGGATACTGTACAGGACAATATAAATCCAATTCAAAATATATTCCTAAAATGTGAGAAAAATGTTATAAAATGTGAAATTATCACAAAGTAATGAAACAATGTGTCACCCACAACACCTGTGTTGCACAAAGTGTTTTTTTTCTCTCTCTCACTGAGTATAAGAGAAGGTGGAATATGGAGAAATAGTATTAGTAATAGTATTAGTTTTGGAAAGAGAAGCTAAAATTGAAAGAATATACCCCAATTGATTGTCGGATCAAAAAAACGAAGGAGAGGATTTGGTTCTATATATATATATATATATATATATTTATATAAGCCATAAGCTGGGAGGAAGACTGCAGCTGCTATTGGCCGGCTCGCAGTTTTTGCAGCATGGGACCTGAAGGGAGGCTTCAGCTGTGAACATACAGGATACATCTCTTTATCCCCCCCCCCCTACCAGCACCACCACCAGGAAAAGGAGAGGAAGAGGAAAAGGGCAGGAGAGGAAGAAGGCACCTAAATCAGATCAGCTATGTGCACTGTAAGTCCCTGTTCTTTCTGCCTTACTCTGCTGACCTCTGTGCGTTACATTACTGACCTCTGTACTGCTGACCTCTGCACTCTGCGTTACATTAGTGACCTGTACTGTGCATTACATTACTGACCTCTGTACTGCTGACCTCTGCGTTACATTAGTGACCTGTACTGTGCGTTACATTACTGACCTCTGTACTGCTGACCTCTGCACTGTGCGTTACATTAGTGACCTGTACTGTGCGTTACTGACCTCTGTACTGCTGACCTCTGCACTGTGCGTTACTTTAGTGACCTCTGTACTGTGCGTTACATTACTGACCTCTCAACTGTGCATTACCTTACTGACCTCTGCACTGTGCGTCACATTACTGACCTTTGTACTGCACTGTGCGTTACAATACTGACCTCTGTACTGTGCGTTAAATTACTGTCCTCTTTACTGTGCGTTACATTACTGACCTCTGTACTGCCCGTTACATTACTGACCTCTGTACTATGCGTTACATTACTGAGCTCTGTACTGTGCGTTATATTACTGACCTCTGCGCTGTGCGTTACATTACTGACCTCTGTATTGTGCGTTACATTACTGACCTCTGTACTCGGCATTACACCACTGACCTCTGCACTCTGTGTTGTTACTGATCTCTGTACTTTGCGTCACACTGCTGAGCTGTCGGACTTACGGCCGGGGCAGGGTAGGGGTTAGGTGGGGCAACATGCGGAGTAACTCTTAAGGCCTGGCTAGTAGCTCAGGCCCTGAAATTCTGAGCCCTGGTGTAGACCATTAGACCAAGAGTTTTTTCTGAAGTATCATTAGCACAGGCTTTGTGTAACACAGGTTTCATCACTGTGTGATAATTTCACAATTTATAAAAATGCTGTCAATCAGCATAGGGGGACCTGATAGAGAACTTTCTTCTTCAGGCCCCTCCTCCGCTGAGCCCTGATTGGGCAAAGTCTTGCACCTGACCTGTGGTCAGGTGCAAGACTTTAACAAATCAGAGCTTCAGTGGGCATTTTGTATTATGGAATGTACGCGGTCGAACAGACCGCGAACATCCCATAAAGTTCGGCACTCGGCGAGCGCTCGAACTGCCGATGTTTGATTCGAACTCATGTTCGAATCGAACACTCGGCCCATCCTTAATCAGGAGTTCTGGCTTCCCTATATTCTAATTTTCTGCATGTTGGTTCCAGGTCACTGACTGTAAAGGTACTTAAACCAAAGACTGCCAGGAGTGCTTTCTATTTCCTGAACCCATCTACCAGCTGACAAGAGAGCACTCTGACTATGTGCACATTTACAGATGTAACGAATACTAACTGTCAGCTGAGGCCATGCTTCTGCAAAGATTTCAACATTTTATTCCAGTTCTATGCTGCAAAGAAATATGTAAAGAAGTTTGTTTTAAGACTCACTCATTCCTTTTGAGAGCCATGCCAGCTTTTTCTCAGATAGGTTTGTGTATGGTTTTATGAGGTCCTCCATTGTAACAGCTGCCAGGGCATTGATGCTGGATGAGACTGTGCTAATGAAAGAAACATAGTATAAATCAGTTATCTCAGATGTTAATTTATGTAATCCCTTAGGTAATAGTGGTTAGTCACATTCAACGGGACTTGTTCTGGTATGTGGAAGATGTCTCTCCACTCAACCAAGGGGTTTCCTCGTCTTGCTTCCTCATTTGAGTAAAGGTCTTCAACATTACAGAACAAGTCCTGTTAAATTTGCCTAACATCTACTGGGTATACTATTGGGTAAACCATGGCGTGGAGAAATGAAAACAGTCACAGATATTATACATGCATACACATAAGCCTTTATATAAGTCAGTATTTCCCAAGTGGCCACATTTATTCTACATTTAAAACTGTGCTTGTGTCATTTTCCTGTTACACAGTTGTAAAAATATGACACAATGCATAGCCACTGTTAATATTTATATTACTGTGAGTTGGGAATTCATTTTCCTTAAGCCATGTGTTATGGCAGTTGTATAGCTGGTCATTATACTGCCTCTTGTGGGCATTTTGGTTATTGCACCATGTTTTTCTGCATTCCCTCCCCTTGTGTGTAATGTACCGCCCTTCTTCTCCAATAGTCGTTTAGTGTCATGGCTACCTATAGCAGGACTACAAGTACATGCTAGCTTGGAAACATTATCATCCTTGTCCTTCAATTACCATCTGTTCATTTATATGCTGTATCCTGTTGTCTGCTGTAACCTGCTGCAGGCAATAAAGCATTTTGAGCATTTTGTGGATGTATTCGGTGAGTTCAGCTATCTGATAAGGATTATCAGCAGTGTTTATATCTCCTTATACAGGCCAGGCATAGAGGTCTCAGCAAGGGAGAAATCACTATTACAACAATCGGAGTCAGAATAGCCATGCTATATGTACTTTCCATATGTTGCAGTGCATTAAAAGTGTGTTACAGTGCATTTTAAATTATACTAAGATAAGGCAGATGAAAAGGTTTACAGCACACCCTCACCTTCTGGCTGAAGATCTGTTCCCCAATATCACTTATATTTTATCCTACGGAATTCTACAAAATAAGAGTGACTTAGTAGTCTGTCGGCTTTACAACAGAAGCGATCCTGGCGACTTACCTGTCGCCAGATCAACTGCATGGATATTTATAAATATAGATACACCTCACCACAGTGTACATTTTAATGAAATCAGGCCAAGTTTTAATTTGTAAACCAAGGGTTTGTGTGCTAATCCATTATATTTTTGGCAATCAGCTCATATAACCCCATACCTCCCAACTGTCCCTCTGGGAACCAAATCATAGCTTCCCTTTTCTCTTCAGTTGTCCCCCTTCTTGGTCTGGTGTACAGATATTTATGAAAAGCTTCTAGCTAACTGCTAAAAAGTGTTATTTTGCACTAAAACCTTTACTTATCTCGTAGTTATCTTGTTTGCTATTTTGAAAAGGAATAATAAAGGAAAAGCAATGGTGAAAAACAACAAAACTGGGGACGTGGCAGGGATGTATCCATTGCCTAAATGTATTGTGCTGGAAGGTGTAATTTCTCATTTCAGAAAGTTGGGAGGTATATAACCCAGAGGGGCAGAGCCTGCTGACATGTTCCAATCTCCCGTTCTCAAACCACTTTAGCATCTTCTCTGCTTGGGGCTATGGCTTACCTCTCCTGTCCATGGCTATAGCAAGAGGCAGATGCTGAAAGGGACGATTTTCTCCGGTGCATGCTGTTTTGGCTTTACTGCTTCCAGGGCGGCCGTGTTTTGTAAGTGCATTTGGCATTAATTATATTAAAGTTGAATTGAATTTACTACACTATGGGCCTCTTTTGTCTTCTTTTCTTTGTTTTTATCTGTTAACAAAACGATAGTACCTGTCTCATCTGCCATTACAAAAGCAATGAACTCTACTTTTGTGAAGCAATCACCTGAGAATTTATGTCATGACTACTGTATTCACAAGTGAAATTGTGAATTTCCTCCCAGGCAAATAATTAATAGCACCTGTGCTGAGAACAAAAAAACAGACACAGAGAAGACTTTGTTCATAGTTATTCAGTGAGTTAGACATTTCCTGGTTTACATAGTGCAAAGAGCAATGACTTGCAGCACTATTCCACTGCACATGGGTGTACGTCATATCACAGTCACACTTACGGGTCTGTCATAAATATATATAAATGGTGTCGCACTTACCACCCTAAAAAATCTTCAAAAAATTGTTACAAAAGTGAAATCAATAGTGAAAATGATTGCTAAGCAAATAAGGTGATTAAAATAATCAGTTGTACAAAATTACATCCTCAAAAAATCCAATGAATCACTCTAGATGTGCTTATACTTCTGTTTCCACCCACAAATTACCACTAATCTGTGTAGTTGTGAACAAATACCCTATATTATAGTGTCCATTGTGTATAGTCCACTTAAGCCAATGTAGTTTAAGTTATTGAAACACTTGCTTTAGATTCTATTAAAAAAAAACACTGCTGTGTTCAAAAACCAGTCTCTTCCACCCGTGCGCACATCGGCACCAATGACAAAATAGGAGGAAATTGGAGTGTCCTTAAACAGGAGTTCAGAGACCTAGGTGCTAGGATGAAGGAAAGGACCTCCACGGTAGTTTTCTCAGAGATACTGCCGGACGTGTCACTTCCACCGTTTAATACACACTCCTCGCCTCTCACTTTGATATTAGACCCAAATCTAGGTCTCATGCGCCGTTCCTTTTAAAGAAAATGTGCAAGGGAAACCCCTCCGGTTCACTCTGCAGCATCCACAATCCCTGTTCCCGCTGAGCTTTACACTTCACAAGCGCATCCGTATCTCTGTCCCCTCATGGCACCACCCTACGTACATTGCATTTTACGAGAAAAGGGGCGGAGAGCAGCGAGTGAACTGCCGGAGCTTTGGCTCAGCTGATCCCGGTGTTGGATCAGCTAAGTCCAACGTGTCCTTTACTTCAGCTCAGCTGAACATGCTGAACATGTTCGGCTCAACCAAAGGGAGCCAAAGCCAGTTGGCTGAAGTGAATAGCCGAACGGTGTTCGGCTCACTTCACTTCGGCTCGGTTATTCACTTGGCTGCCTTTGGCAGCTTAGTGGATAACTCCCATCGAGTAACATTTTACTTCTGGGTGTTGCAGAAGGTGACATAGGGGCGCGGGATCCTTTTAGAGATTATTTACAGGTCTGTAATAACTAGTCAGAAATCAGCTTTCATTGAACTGCCAAGCTGATCTCTTTCTGGCTGCTACGGTATGAATTACTGTACACAACTGGTTTATGCCATGTTATTCAAGCAGTATAAGAGCCCATTCACACCAGGGCATTTGCGGATCATTGCGGTTACCGCGCTCATGTCAAAAGGGAGGTTTTGGTAGTTTTTTATTGCGTTTCAGCGCGGTTCCATTGAAAGCTGTATGGAAACTACACTGATCAGCGTGACAAAAATAGTGCAGGGAGCAGTTCGGGTGGGGGTGGTTTGGATTGCGCTGAGCCGCGCAGTTGCATGAACGGTCCCCACAGCAATGTATGGAATCATTGATGTCGACGGATCCGCATGGCCAAACCTCCACGGCTGAACTGCCCTGGTGGGAACGGGGCCTTATGCTTGTTCCAAAAATTCCTAAATAATTCTATATTTTCTTAAAACCCCTTTATGTAAGAACATATTGCACTACACTCAATATAGCATGTAAGAGTATACACTTTTATGCAACAATGGCAATTTTGTAAAAAATGGTTGTAGTTGCATATGAAGAATAGCAATATACCAAACCGAAATGCTTAAAATATAGCTTTTAAATGTAATAACTACAGTACAGAAAATAATAGTATAAATCAAGTTTTTTTTCATTTGTTTAAAAGTATTCCATCATTAAAACTGTCATTGAATGTAAAACTAATTTACACCCAAGAGTTACAGTATTTTGCGGTCCATAAGACGCACCGGACCATAGGACGCAGGGAGGTCCGGCGCTCCTTATGGAGCAGTCGACAGACTGTAGCTTCTGACACAGCTTCTATGACAGAAGCTGTGACAGAAGCTGCAGTTAGTGACCGCTGAGACAGGTGGCGCTGTGATTACAGCGCCACGGTCTCAGTGATCACACAGAGCAGACGAAGAAAGTCCGTTCTTCGTCTGCTCTATGGTGATCTCCATCGTCGCCGCTGCTCGGCTTTAATACGAGTGATCTCATTAGATCACTCGTATTAAACGAGCAGTGGCTCCTACTACTCGCCCAGCGCCCGAAACTGCATGTCTCGGGCGTCAGGATTCGCTCCATACGACGCAGGCACATTTTCCCCCTCCTTTTGGGGGGAAAAAGTGCGTCTTATGGAGCGAAAAATACGGTACTTCACATAATAAAATGTATTTATTTTAAACCTGTTTAAATAATATGGGTATTTTATTGTAATCATAATATATTGCAGGTACCACATTATTCCCTTGACTAAAATAAACTAAACTATGGGCACATAAAAAAATTAATTCCATAATGCATTATCAAGTGTATTTTTTCTAAATGCAAGCAGTGTAAGTACCTGAATTTGACTTGTATTAGCCTCTTGCAGTCCCTGTACAGCAGACCTCAGGCAAAGAGGAAGGGGCAGCACAAGGGGCCATCTATCTGTGCTGAAATTCTCATGCACTAAAAAGGAACACACTGATAGCAGAAAAGAGCATCAGAGAGATAACCTCACCATGCTACTGCTTCTGCTTTCACTGTTCAGTCACAAGCTGGGGGATGGACAAGACCTGCAAGTTGTACTTGCCTGCAGCAAAGAACAACCTAGTCATCAGCCCTGCTAGACACAGCTGTATAGCTCTCAGGATTGGATGGACAAAAGTACAAATCTGCGACCATGTAAAACAGCTCCCTTATAAACTGTATATTACATCTGTGTCTGTATTAAGCAATGTGCCTAGACGTCAGCTCTACAGTTCTTGGTCTGCAGTACTTCTGTAGTATGCAGTTGTGTGTAGGGGCGGACCTACCAGGCCAGCACCCTGAAAGCCGAAGGGCAGCACAGAGTATGTACCAAATTCATATACTATTATTCTGCATTGTGGTATAATGTTTAAAATAGAAAAGAAATTGAGGACACCAAATCCTCAATTTCTTTTTCAGCAGCCTCTGCACTCAGTGAATAGGAAGCACTCAGTACAGAGGCTTCCCATTCATTCAGACACTGATAGTAAAATATTTACTATCAATAGTTTCTGAATGGGGAGGAGCCTCTGTACTGAGTGCTTCTCCCCATTGAGGAAATCTTGAATGAACAGACTGTGATGTAAATCACAGCCTGTTCAACGGTGAGGAGGAGAGAAGCCATCCCGAGGAGGTCCAGGAGTCCCTACAGGAGTTGAGTGCCTGACTCAATGGCTTCATTTCCACTCGCCCCCATGCAATTTTCACTTGCAAATTTCGAGGGGGCGAGAGGAAATTTTGAGCCCTGCTTTAAGACATGTACACTGTTGCCTTCTATGCACACAGACATAGAATTAAACTAATCAGGCTGTAATCAGATCTGATTAACTATTATGGAATACTGCACTGTGCACATAATTATTGTCCTTTCTTCTGAAATAGTATGATCAGGCCATTCCATCAAAATAAGTTTACCTTCATGGTAAATGTTGGAATGCGAACCCACCTACCAGTCTCTCATCTTTGTTATTTTCTAAGCTCTTCCTACAAAATTTTTAGTAAAGTTATATTGTGGAGAATGTAAGAGAGGGAGCATACCAAGTTGGTGGATGCAAGCAAGACACCAAGGAGGCCAGTAACAGAATCTGGAACTATGGCAGAGAGGGTAACCAGATTTCACCTATACAGTAGTGTCACATTTGGGTGCACAGGCCTCATAAACAAGTATAGCCAAGTAAACATGTCTCTTTTAGAAATAATATTTGAGAATATTGACTACTCACCTTAAAGTGCCACTATAAGCACATGCTATAAACAGGCCAGGCACTCCTGGGTAGTTCTGGAGAATTTGTAGCACTAAGTATGGCATGATCTGAAACAACAAAGACAAGTTAAAGTAGTACATATAATAAAAATGCAAAATCATGTATCCATTTCCATTGTTTGTAAACTTACTCTTTGAAGAATTTCACAGGACTGATTTTCTTTAATGTTGTGACATGTATTTACTGTGGCCCGTAAATATGCCCTGTGTGCTGCCAGAAATTTTACAGAATCTGCCATCTGAACTACATGGTGCTGAACAGAAATTTCAGGAAGCACAGTCAGTGCAGGAAATGACCCAAATGTAATATCATCACTGCTGGCAACCAGCAATTTAATATACAATACGTAGTCAATATGTAGTACTTATAAATTTATCTAAATTGCCAGTTAAATGCCAGAAAACCAGGAAGGTGTTGAAAGAAATGGCCAACAGATAGGCAGCACTCACAATATGAAAGGAGAATTTCCAAATAAGCTTAAAATGAATTGTCAAAAATAACTGCAGCACACTGCTGGAGCTGTCACAACACACTAGCCCACCTGCTAGATGTTCAGTTTAAGCGCACAGGCTAGTGTGAATGAGCCTTTATTGTTTTAATTGGTATACAATAATACAAAGAAGACTAGACATCTTCCATGCCAATTTAAAAAAAAAATCATTTCATATTATAAGATATCGTAGTCATATCAGCAGCATAAAGTTATATTGGCTTTATCTGATGCTCTTAATTTACAAGGAAATAGTATAGCAAACTGGGAATATTACCTGTGTGAGTCACACATACATTCTTCCCAGAAAATAGCAGCAACATTTGTTTTGGATGTATAATGCTAAATGGATGCCAATCACTGAGCAACACCCATTTTTTTTAAACCTGCAGGTGAGGAAAATTATCAAATGTGATCACATGGGCAAAACCCCAATCATAAGACACATAAGAACAACTCCAATCATAAGAAGTACTCTGGGCAGTAGAAAACGTAACCTTTGCAGTGGGGCTAACCCCGCACTGGAAGGGTTAAAGTGGACCTTTACCCCTTTCACTAAAAATCACATCAGACTTCAGCTCTGCATGCTGATATGAAATCATCTTATATTTATTAGTTAAACAAACATATTTTTATTTTTATTACAATTTCTTTTTTTCTACTTTCTGGTCCTCTTGGGCACAAATGATGTAATGTGCCCAAGCGTTGCATCCTGGAAGGTAACATCAAATAGCATTGCTGAGAAATCTTATCTGTTATCTCATGAGATCTCAGAGAAAGGAATTTCCCTTCCCTGAGATGATGTGCATGGTCACATGTCCTAATCACATGTGCCAGAGTTCCAGGAAGTAAAGGGAGATATAATAATCTGCCCTTAGTAAACAAAATAGCCACTGTGAGAAGAATGGGGAGGAAAAAAAAAAAGGTATACAAAAATAAAAAGTCTGCAATTATCTAGTATCTAGAAGTATATAGATATATATATTTCTATAGATATATAGTATACTGTATGTTGTCATTTTGAAGATATAGGTAAAGTTCCTTTTTAAGTGCTCATTTTCATCTAAGGTCTAAAATAAAAAGAAATACCCCGCCAACCTCAGACCCACGTGGCTGCAAGATGAGTCCCTGCAGCCACTCTCACCCTCCTGGCGATGGAAGAGAGAGAGGCTGAAGGGACGGGTCTAAGAGCCAGTTGGGACCGAGGTTCAGGTGAGTATTTCTTTTTATTTTAGACCCTAAATAAAAACAAGCACTTAAACCCTTGCGAGTATAGCGGAGGCATCTCTGGGGAAATTTTTTCTTAACCCTTGCAGTGGGGTAGCAGGGATTTTTTTGTTAAATACCTGATCAGGAGCAGACACACGCTTTGAAGTCCATGGATCACAATCTTTATACACGGAGTATAAAATGAGGCCTGAAAGCACTGCACAGGCCAAGATTGCCCATAGTCCTAACAGGTTAAAGTACAGAGACCTATAAAATATAAACATCATTTTAAAAAATAACATGTTTAAATGTTTTCAAAACAACAAATCAAAATGCGGTTAATAGTTGACAGTATTTGTTGCAAGATTTCTAGTTTCTACATATAGTTCTGTAAATGGGTCACAAGAAGAGATGTCAGGGACAGAGGGCACCAAAACGGTCAAATCTACGATGTTAGTACAGATTACGGAACACACATAAAGGTAATAACAAAAAACTCTGTTCTAGACTTTCAAGAAGTGAGAGACCTACTTATGGTCTTATCAGACTAAAATAGAAGTCACTGAAATAGGAAATCTCACAGGGGGTCTGGTCTGGGAGCTCCAGAACTCTAAAGTTCATACAGTTCTACCTGTCCCTTTAATAGAGATTTACAGGCGTGAAGAGCTTGGAGAAGGCAGGAGAAGTGAACAATCTAGGACAACATAGATGAACCAGAAAGTGAGCTGAATTGGAGATTTATTTCCAAATCAGCTATTTTGGCCTTGATTGTTCACTTCTTCTGCCTTCACCAAACTCTTCACTCTTTTGTGAATAACACTGCTAGTGTGCAAGGAGGAAAGCACCAAAAGTATAACTTATGAAGTCCAGATTACATTTTTGCTTTATTCAGACTCATATTATAAAAAGCTAATGCATTTCAGGAGTTCAAGGGGTGCCCCTTCATCAGGGCTTGGTACTGATGAACAAAGTATGTACTGGACCGTTAATATTGGAAGGATTCTGAGGGGTAATTAGTCTAATAATCACTCCAGATACCTATTAGGTTCCCTTAACCGGTCTAACAACATGAGTTTACACTTTCTAGATTAACAAAAAATACATAATTATTTTAAATGTTTTTCCTGTTCTAAGGGACTGCATATGTTGATTGTTGGAGAAACTTTCAGTGGAATCGCCATAAGAACACTTTGTTTATGTCCTGGTCTATAAAATGAGTTATCTTTAGATAGCTGACTATTCAATTTGCCATTATTAATTTAAAATGATTGTGAAATATTACTACACCATATACATATACACTGTCAGGGTTATTCACAAAAGGGTGAAGAGTTTGGAGAAGGCAGGAGACGTGAACAATCTAGGCCAAAATAGCTGATTTGGAAAAATTATCCAATTCAGCTCACTTTCCAGTTCAGCGGTGTTGTCCTAGATTGTTCACTTCTCCTGCTTCTCCAAACTTTTCACCCTTTTGTGAATAATTTCCCTTTATATTACCAAAAGTATTGGGACACCCCTTCAAATCATTACATTCAGGTGTTCCGTGAAATTCCTTGCTACTAAATATTCCGCGGTCAACTGTTAGTGGTATTATAACAAAGTGCAAGCAACTGGGAACAACAGCCACTCAGCCACGAAGTGGTAGGCCATGTAAAATGACAGAGTGGGGTCAGCGCATTCTGAAGTGCACAGTGCACAGAAGTCGCCAACTGTCTGCAGGGTCAATAACTGCAGACCTCCAAACTTCGTGTGGCCTTCAGATTGGCACAGCAACAGTGTGTAGAGCTTCATGGAATGGTTTTCCATGGCCGAGCAGCTGCATCCAAGCCTTACATCACCAAGTGCAATACAAAGCGTTGGATGCAGTGGTGTAAAGCACACTGCCACTGGACTCTAGAGAAGTAGAGAGGTGTTCTCTGGAGTGACGAATCACGCTTCTCTGTCTGGCAATCCGATGGAATTGTCTGGGTTTGGGGGGTGCCAGGAGAACGGTACTTGCCTGACTCCATTGTGCCAAGTGTAAAGTTTGGTGAAGGGGGGATTATGGTGTGGGGTTGTTTTTCAGGGCCTGGGCTTGGCCCCTTCGTTCCAGTGAAGGGAACTCTTAAGGCATCAGCATACCAAGACATTTTGGACAATTTCATGCTCCCAACTTTGTGGGAATAGTTTGGGGATGGCCCCTTCCTGTTTCAACATGACTCCGCACCAGTGCACAAAGCAAGGTCCATAACGACATGGATGAGCGAGTTTGGGGTGGAGGAACTTGACTGGCCTGCTCAGAGTCCTGACCTCAAAGTGATAGAACACTTTTGGGATGAATTAGAGCAGAACCAGGCCTTCTCGTGAAACATCACTACCTGACCTCACAAATGCAGTTCTGGAAGAATGGTCAAAAATTCACATAGACACACTCCTAAACCTTGTGGACAGCCTTCCCAGAAGAATTGAAGCATTTGTAGTGGCAAAGAGTGGGCCTACTTAATATTGAACCCAATGGACGAAGGCTTGGATGCCATTAAGGTTCATGTGCGTGTAAAGGCAGGCGTCCCAATACTTTTGGTAATATAGTGTATATCGATAGAACATTTTAAAAGCATTTTGCAGGGAAGGATTTTTTTTCCATAATATATTTCTATACCTATGGAAGCCTTGATTGTATTATCATGCATTTATTGACTTTTTATGATATAGGAATTACCAATAGAAATCCTTGTTATATATGAATGGATTGCACATAATTAGTGCCAGTTAAAGTTATAGGTCTATTATCATACAATCTGAAATCCTTGCTTATTTTCATACTAAAATTGTTACTGCTGTTTACGAAACACAAGGGTTTGCATGCTTTTCAGCATAATCTGTTAATATTTCAAAAGTGTATTTAATAAAGACATAAAAGAATGGGATTGTGAGTTATTTTATTTTTAATTTTCACAACTAGATTACATTGTTTTATTACTAGATAACCTTTATCTTCTGGTCTGGGTAAATGCACCTTTTCCCTCTTTGATAAGTACAAACGTCTACTTGAACAAATGTTGACAAAGTTATAAGTACGATAAGTCAACATTTGCTCAAAGAAACAGTAGTAGCTGAGTACTAACTAAATACAACTCAGGCCCTTAAGTCACCTTAGTATAACAATAAGTTAAAGTGATACTAAACTCAGGAGTTAAATCCTAAAAATACATTTAAGTATCTCAACTATTAACAAAAATGTATCTTATTTGTGTATCATTCGACTGTAGTTCCTCAAATCATCTCTGAATTGCTGCTGACGCTGTCCTTCCTTCTGGAGGGTGGTTACTTTTGTTCCCCATGGTTCCTGTGTGTTGTAAAGAAGCCACCACTCCATGCTCACTCCCGTTATGGACTGTAGTTTAATGTTTAGTTTACTCATTTGTATTGAGATTGTAGTCCATCACAGGAGTGAACTTCGAGTGGTGACTACTGTACAACACACAGAGGGTCCATGGGGAACAAAAGAAACATTTCCGTTAATGATTAAGGTACCGGAATGCATTTTAAAGATTTAACTCCTGAGTTTGGTGTCACTTTAATTGTTTTATTAAAGTAATGCAAATTCTCTACAGCTTGTGGAAAAGAAATAATGCAGCAGGTGTTCCAACAGTCAGACAATGGTTGGAGACCACTGCAGTAAGGTGTTACTGCCCTCCTTGATGTTAGAGCAAAGGCTCTAAATGTGCATTATAAACTATGAAATGTTATATTACCAAACACATGGGTCAAGTTCTTTCCAGAAAATTATTTTATAAACAGGAATAATGCAAATCTCCTGTGATAGTATTATCTTAGACATGGGGACTTTTTTTGCCGTTTTAGTTTTGACAAGAAATATTTCCACATGATAAAGAAATCATATATTTAATCCAAATCTATACTACTGATTTCTAAACCAAATATAACTCACAGTTTCGCTTGTAATCTTGTCTTGCAAGCTATGTAGCGCTGCACTTGAGACTGATTGACACCGTAGATTCCTGTCCACAAAAATGTTCCACCAATGACAATCGTCCAAAATGTGTGTCTGCGCATAGGATTGGGATCAAAACTACGGAAAATAGAGACGATATAACGGTACTAGAGACACATCTGAAAAATATATGATACATGGACAAAACAGGTGTATTCAAGAACGAGCGCAAGTAATAAAGTACTTAGGGCAGTAAACCACAGCAACCAATTGGAATTTACATTCTCGGGGTTATATCAGTACAAGAAAAATTCTGATTGATTGCTGGTTGGATACTACATTTTGCTCCCTGCACTGTTTTATTTAGTAAGCTCAGCAGGTTATGGTGAGGTGGGCAAAACTAACCAAACAGCCATCCACTGAACCAGTGCAAAGCAGAGTAGCACTCTTAAAATAGGTATTCTAAAATAGAAATAAAATACATTAAATAGAAAAAGAAGGTATTCACATGTCTTACTTTCATTACATATCCCCAGAACATGGGGTTTATTTCTTATTTGCATGGCTACAGTGGGTGTAGCTATGTAAATCATGCCTTTATGCCACTTGGCCAACTCTGCAGCCAGAACCAGGTTCTTATTTAGCACAGGACTTTTCGATTCCTTTTTGGTTCTTTCCTTTTGTAACCCTCTGGTTATACTTTCTCATTGGTCCCTAAGCCTTGTTCCATAGAGGACATTAGGGTTTGTTTACTATAGACAAATAGGCTGCCCACTTTGCAATGGAATTTCCCCTTAGATTAGTGAAGGAGGTGAAGCTCTGTTGATTACCATCTTCTTGCTCGTGATTGGGAACTTTCACCACATTCACTAAGCTAAGGAAAAATTCCCTTGGAAAGAGAACAGCCTATTTGCCTTTAGTAGATTAACCCCATGGTTTCCATGCACCGTACTAACATTACCCAACTTGCCTGAAACAGCTGTGCCCAATTTGGTATAAATGGCTATATGATATCAGGCTGTATCTTTGCTATAAACCAGAGGCTTTGGATGTATAGTAGGCCCAGGGGCAACTAGGGGCAAATTAGCATGGCTCCAACTTTGTGTTTTAAAAATGTTCTACTGTGCTTCATTGGATAAGCCCAAAACAGGCCTGTTTGTGACAGTTTTGATAGTAAAATGGCAAGAAAAACTACCATTAATATCAAATAAATATCCACCTAATAAAACATGCTTGCTGGCTGCCAAGAAAACAAACATTTCACAAGTCAGAAATCATTATAACTGCATAAATAGTTATTGACTGGATTTTGAATGTTTGTGTTTTTCATACCTCATTTTTATGTTTACGCATATTTTTATAATTGTGTAAGTAACTACACAGCACAGTAAAACTGTCTAAAACAAAAAGATATTTATATGCCATTACTTGCATCACAAGTCGAGAAAAAAAGGTGTATTATTTTTGATTTGCATCCAGACGTACTGATTTATAACACCAATACAGCTTAATACAGCTTACAGCTTAGCGTCATTTGTTACAAAGTGAATACAGCTGTTGAAGGCTATTTGGGAATTATTAGTGCAGTGCATGAAAACCATTAAAGCAGAACGCTGAGGGGAAAATATTATTAACCCTTACAGTTGGGGTACCCCCACACTGCAAAGGTTAACTGTTAATTTAAGTCTAGGGAGGACAATAACAAAGTTATAGTCACCTGATATTCAGAGCCTGCTCACAAAAACGTGCAACATGATTTATGTGTCTAAAACGCATGCAAAAACCGCACACAAAAACGTGCATCAAAAACGCACGTAGAAACATGCAAAAATGCTGTAGCCTAGGTGTGAACCCAGCCTAAAACAGATTTGCAGCTTCCTGTGTCACCTGCCTCCAAAGATACCAACTCTCCCGGATTTGCCAGGACAGTCCCGCATCTTGGGCCTCTGTCTCGATGATACTGTGTCCTGGGCTGCGTCCCATAATCACAGCATCACCCTTATTTTAGATACTGACCATGGGCAGTAACTCAAAAAAGGATTTTACTTTAGTGAATTGGGGGAGTTGGTACCTGCATATTTAAGCGTTAAGCTGCACCAGAAAGTGGACGTGGTATATTTAACAGACCAAAGGGGACAAAATAAGAAAACATTCTTGTAAGGGTTTATATACACTTTAAGATGGGCATGTGAGAATTATTAAACCACTCAATTGGAGGGTTATTATATGATCAGTGCCTAAACATGAATAATAATACATTGATAAAAAAGTGTGCACTACAAATGCAATTCAGTGCTGGTCTTTTTCTTTACGAAAAAATTCCAACTACCTCTTCCTTTAAAATTACTATTTAGGGCTGTCTACTTTAAATTGTTACTGGATCTGACCAAAATCAGCCAGGTCAACTGATAATCATCTTACATCATGTGTACCTATATGATACTTGGCATACAGTATTAGGATACTTACTCCCAGAAGTTTAGTCTTCCACCATAATAGGAATCATTCAGTATGGTCTGGATCCCACCTTGCACCACCACACCTCTTATAATGACAGCTATGAATCCTGCCAACATAATAACTATCTGGAATGCATCTGTCCAGATTACAGCTTTAAGACCACCCTAAAAAAAAAAGAAAGAGAAACATTACTGTAGCGGTGGGTGTTATAAGAAATTAAAGTAGATACATACCCTAACTAAACAGCATTTGTGTATCATACATAAGTAGTAGCATTTTGTTTTTAGAAAATACAAATTTAGAAAAAAAAATGAACACTAACATTACAAAGAGCAGGCCCTATCCTTATAGAGTCTTTGTTGACATGGTGGCAGGATTGTAATCTTTTGGAATGGGGAACGAATGGTATTATTACATTGGCAGCAGTAGTATAGATAATCCCCTTAAGCTCTAAAATTACAGAATTTATAGTTAGCCTCTTCCCCTTTGCAATGGTCTCTACGTTATTAATAACAACAACTAATGAAACATTCGGCACACCTATATATCCCCAATACTGATAGCCTTTTATGTTCCTTGACATTTGTCTCCTTGTATTTTTATTCACCCACATTTACCTCCTACTTCATGTGGCTTACCTAAACTTGTTTGTACTGCAAGGAATCATTTTTCATTTTTGGTCAATTGATTAAACCAAAGGACTCTTTGCTTACTGACAGAATGTTAATACAATACAGTGATACCAGGACACATATAACAAAAAAACATCAAGACATGAAGATATTTAGGAGGAGACATTTTTATATTTTTTTAAACAGAACTATACATTTTTTTCCATCAAACTATATGGACAGTATAGACTAATTTTCTCCATCATTCATTGAGGGACACAGCTCTGTAGATTCCATACCATGAGTTATACTGACACCTTTAGGAGGATTTGGAGACAAAGTTAAGTGGGCCAGTCAGCTCTAGGCCATAACCCCACATCTACCAAGCGTGCTCAGTTTAGTTTAATGTCCTAAGAAGCTGAGACAGGGAGAGTGATTGCTTCCTAACCGCATGTAATTGTATCACATACAATTAGATGTGATGTGCCAGCTTTTAAAAGCAGCGGCTGACACCCGTTAATTAACTCAAATGGGTGACAACTGTCACTTGTAAATGGCAGATTCGAGATTCCTGCTGCAGGAAATCACAAGTTCCTGATGCAGGAATCCCTAATTGCACTTAAAGATACAGGTGTGAATGTAGCCTACAAGTTTACAAACAAAGTAAACATAAGCGAACGATGCAAGATTCAACAAACTATTTGAGTCAGTGTGCTTATACATTCACATAAAAAAAATACATTAACATATTCAATTGCAGAGAGACAGTATTTAAGTCTGGAGTAATTCTGTTGGTTTATGTCTAAATGTATTGTTAGTATTACAATGTAGGTCTTGCATTCTGACAACTAAAGAAGAACTCCTGGGATTTTTATTTATTAACCCCCTCTACCCCCCACTGCAAGGGTTAAGTGCTCGTTTGTGTGTAGGTGCTAAAATAACAAAGATATATTCACCCGGAGCTCCGAGCCAGACAGCTGTCACAGACCGCTTCAGAGGAGGGGGAGAGATGTTGGAAGGACTGGTCTTAAGCTGGCCATACACCTTACAATTATCTGCAGATTTTCTGTGGTCAGATGAAAAAGGTGCAACAGATTCCTCCATCTACACTTAACTGTGTGGATGGAGTAATCTCCACCTGGGCCAATCTTCCATAACCTTGCTGGTCGGCCCTGCTGGCTTTCAAAACACCTGAACAATGCCGGCATCCAATCAGATTGTTCAGGTATTTTGACAGCCAGTGGGGCCGACTAGCATGATACTGAAGCTTGGCCCAGTGGGAGATTCCACCATCCACACAGTTGAGTGTAGATGGAGGAATTTGTTGCACTTTTTCCATCTGACTATAGAAAATCTGCAGATAATTGTAAGGTGTATGGGCACCTTAAGAAGAAGCCAGCTCGGAACTTTGGGTGAGTATATCTTTGTTTTGTTTTTAATCTAGACACAAACAAGCAGTTAACCGTTACAGTGCGGGGGTAGCCCCACTACAAGAGTTAATAACAAATTTCCTGGCATTCTTCTTTAAATCTTATAATTTTGGTTGCATGTAGAGATCAGTGTAAGATGAAAATAAACAGGTAAACATGAACCTAGAGCTCCATTTGCTGTGTGGAAATTTAGATATGAAATATTCATGGGAAATTCTTGAACACATACAAAAAAGCATACACAAATAAGACATACATTTCCTTTACATATGCATTTAATGTGTTTTAATGAAAACATATATATTCTATAGAGTGGATTGTCATATTTTCTTTGTATAAAATAATTATAGTTACTTTATCTTAGCCAGTGGCGGAACTACCAGGGTCGCAGAGGTCGCGGCCATAGCTGGAAGTATCAACGAAGGTGACATGGGGTCCGGGAGCGGAACGATGGGGACATGAAGGGGGAGATAATGGGGAGATGAAAGAGGGCAATGTTTTTTTTTCTTTCCTTGTCTAAATTTTGTTTAAAAAAAAAAATCGAATGTGTTTCTTCTTGGGGGGGGGGGCCTTCATGGATTCTTGCATGGGGCCCTGAGGTCACTAGTTACGCCACTGATCTTAGCTATATTTCAGTTACATTATAATCATGAAAGGGAGTGACACTAAGTTAATATTCAGACTATGAAAAATAACATACCAGTGAACAGTAGAATGTGCACACTAATCCAGTTGAAATCATTGCTCCCCAAAGGTTAAAACCTGAAACTGAAATAAAAAATAAAAAAATATTAGAATTAATATTGCAGCCTCTCTCCCCCTCTGCTCTGGTGGTATGTCTCTAGGCATCCTCATGTCTAATGCACTGTGTTAGACATGATGATTCACGG
>NW_017306512.1:545626-560594 GCF_000935625.1 Nanorana parkeri
GGGGGGGGGGGCGATGTGGGGACCGGTCTAGCAGCCAGGCAGGATTGAGAATCGGGTGAGTATATCTTTTTATTTTACATCCTCGACCAAAACATTATCCCTTGCAGTGTGGCTAGGCCCACTGAAAGGGTTAAGTTTTCTTCTGTCTGGAGTACTTCTTTCAAAAAAACAACTCCACTCCAAACTGATTTTAATTTCTGTCCAGAAACCCATGGATAGATCTTCTGAGACCTTGACTTTTCAGAATGCTATATATTTTGCTATCATTTGTTATTATGGAGAGTCATTTAGAGGGTGAATGATACAGTATTTCTGAGCTGTGATTTTCAAAGGACTTTCAAAAGGAATACATGGCGAAATCTCTTACACCAGTGACAAGAGTAGCTTAGACAAAAAACAACAAGCAAATCCTGTCGCAGCAAAGTTGGGAGTTGGGAGTTTCTTGAGATACTAGAAGAGCAGAGTTATCCACACAGCAACGTAGACAGGAGCCTAAGACAAACTCTCTTTCATTGGTTCTGTACTTGGTCCAGGTTCTTAAAACAGAAAGCACTGGAGACTGGGAAAGCCAGACAGCTAGAATATTCAAAGGTCTGCTACGTCGGACTACATATTCCCCTTGGTACAAGTTTCCTGTAAAATGTCTTCTAAGCTCTCCCTTTTAACAATAAATAATTCCCCTTATTTAGATAAGCATATCAAATACATTAGATCACTTTAAAGGGAAAGGGCGCATTCTGCAGAGAGCAATCTTATTGCTTTATATGTGCATGTCTTATCTTAATTAACTTTACTTTAATAAATCTTGATTTAATATACTCTGAAGGTACCGCCTTTTGTCCATTGTTGAAATGATTATGGATAGTTAAATACATATATTTCTTTACCTTCCTCTGGATCAACAGTGGGTAACTGTGGGTATAGCATTCTGTTTTAGGTTTTTCTTCTTCTTTTTTTTCCCTCTTATCTCTATAGGTTGAACTCGATGGACTTGTGTCTTTTTTCAACCTGACTAACTGTGTAACTATTTACATAGGACAATTGTTCCTCAATCAGCTTTTTTGTCATAAGGTTTTGTAGAGACAAGTCTACCTTGTCTATAAGCAGTGGTGTCACAAGGGGGTGTGGCCCGCACCCGGGTGACACCATTGGAGGGGTCACACCAAAATGACTGACAGTCAGTTTGGTGTCACCCCCTCTAAAAAGTCAGGCACTCGGTCATGGTCACTCATCCCGCCGGGTGAACGTCCCCTCCTCTCTCTGCCGACGTCCATAACCAAGATGGCCACTGGCAGGCATCAATAAGATGGCTGCGCAGGCGCGTGGTGACGTCACGCGCCTGTGCGATGACATCATAGTGGGGTGTCACACGGCATCCGCTCCGGGTCACACCCGGCCTCGGGACGCCCCTGCTATAAGTATCCCAAATTATCATGTTCTTTGCAGTTCCACAAACAAGATTTGCTCTACAGGTCACCTGTATCCCTGACGCCAAAGTATGAATTTCAGCAATGTGCAAAATGCATGTATGAAAGTGTTAACCCTGAGTCCAATCTGTGCTTAGAGCAGAGCTCTTTATAGGAACACTATTGCCTAGCAAAAGGAAGTAAAGCTGGCTATACATGCAATACATATATATACAATATAATTTTATAAATCCCTTTAATATATGTTAATATAAATATTACCCTGGTAATTTGTATGGTCTGCTTAAAATAGATGTAAACCCAGTCACTAAAATCTCATAGTAGTAAGCTAGAAAAAAAGGAGTCTAATTTGTTAGTACACTCCTAGGGTGGTGTATAATGTTATGGCTGGTGTGCGGCTCCTTCTCTTGTTAGACTGAGGTGTCTAACTGTAAAAAGCTGAATAGAAAAAGAACAGAGGAGGGGGCGTAACTGACTGGCACAGAATTTGTATAAGGGAAATAACCAGGGACTAACAATGAATCGAGGTAAATAAACGTTGGAATGAAAAGGCGGTGTTTGGCACTCATGTGTGATGGAATGAGAGAGCACAATGGTAATGAACTCTTCTGATAGGGTTGGTGCTAGTTCATTAATGGGACATTCCTGGTGATGTGGTCTCGCCATTGAGAAATGGAGCCTGACCCCTGACCACCTCAATGGCGAGACCCTATGACCACATCACCAGGACTCCAGGAGTGTCCCATCACTGTGCTCGCACCAACCCTATCAGAGTAGTTCACCACCATTGTGCCCTCTCATTCTCACATGAGTGTCAAACACCTCCTTTCCATTCCAGCATTTATTTACTTTGATTCATTGTTAGTCCCTGGTTATTTCCCTTACACACATTCTGTGCCAGTCAGTTGCGCTCCTTTTTTCCTTTTCTTTTCAACTAAAATTTCATATAATCTTTAGTGACTTTATCATTACCTCACCTGTTGCCTGTACTGTCAAACACTGCTCCATTGCGCAGTCGTGCAATGGGGTTACATCCGTGCGGCAATCGCAGAGAAAAGGTACATGTACCTTTTTTTGCGACTCACGACGCCGCAAATGTGTTTGGTTGCATGGGTGGAAACTGCGCGATCCGCCTGGCGTGACTGGGGTGCCTTTAGAAAATAATGGCACCACCAGTAATATCATAGGAGTTGGGTGACTCTGTGACTGCGCGGCAATCCACGCAGTATTGAGCCCTATTGCCACACGGTCACGGATCGCCCAGGTCTGAACCTGGCCTAAGCAACAGAGTAAAGTTTTTGCAGTTGCAAAAAGCTGTTTTACATTTTTTTAAAGAATTATCACCCCCCAGGGGAGCCAGTGCACATAGCACTTGGTCCTGTTTAGATCTGTGCAGCGGTTTCCAAAAAAAAACAACATTATTCTCTGCTTGTTCTGTAGCTCTACCCCAGGCTAAAGCCCAATTTATGGGTCTTCCTATACACCCATACAGCCAAAACTAAAGTCACTTCCTTCTCTTTACTGTGCAGCTCTGCCATCTAATCTTGCAGCCCTGTACCTCGTCTGCTTTATCTCTCTGCTATCTACCATCATGTACTGAAAAGTCTTCTTTGTACAGAAAATTGATCCATCCATGTTGCTCAGTCTTTCCTTCTGTTCAGCACACAATGAAAAAAATCTATTGTATGGCCAGCCTAAAATTATTAGTGTGTGCTAGGGAAAGCACACACTAATTGTGTGTAGGGAAAACACACACTAATAAAGGACAATGCTACAAAAGTATTTTCATCCTTTAGGGCTAGTTCACACCATCTTCAGTGCGTTCCGGGCCGATTATGGGCGGAACGCGCTGGATCGCATTGCACTTTGTTGTGGGGAAGGAGGGACGTGGCGGTCCATTGAACCCACCGGTCGCAATGTGATCAGCCGCACGGTAACGCAAGGCCCATCAATGCCTGTGTTCCAGTCAGAAAAAATGCTGCAGGCACGTGGCTGCGGTGTAATTTACTTAATGAACTGCCACGCCCCCTCCAGCCCCACAACAAAGTAAGCCGGCCGCAATGCGATCCAGTGCGTTCCTGCCAGAAACGTACTGTGTCTGGTGTGAATGGGCCTTAAAAGAGAAGACATTTTTTTTAAATAATACTAGTCACAAAAATGTCAATGTGAAAAATAAGAATTAATGTCTGTTTCACACTTGTCATAAAATGCTAACGCTAAGAAGGACGCTTTTAAGAATTAAATACATGCCAACACATTTTTAATGAATAAAAAAGTTTGTAATAAATGTTTACAAACCTTGATTCAGAGCCAGTGCAGGTGCATAGATCACAATACCAGTGTATAACACCTAGAAAACAAGGACAAGGCACACAATTAATGGTAGGCCAGGTTCATTATACCTGGCAGCAGCTCTGACAGGATAAGAGATAGCTGGCACAAATAATTATCTTACTTTTAATCATTCAAAATGAAAGGGAAATCAAAAAGCTAAATACACATTCAAATTACCAACATGTAAACTGCCTTACTGTCTTAATTCTGTTTAAACAGTGATCCAGGTTGAAGACCTCACTTATGCCAGTGCAGTTAAGCAACACAGCGGAGTGGACACTGAAGCAGCAACAACTGCTCAAGCTCAAAAGGTGACGTTAGAGTGCAAAAAGTGATGACATTTGTTTATTTAGGATCAATATGCAGTAAACATGGCAACCTGAAAAAATCTATCTAGTAGCTATTGCTTTCCACAATTAATATATATATATATATATATTATTATACAGGATTTATATAGTGCCAACAGTTTGCGCAGTGCTTTACAACATAGGGAAGACATTATACAATACAATGGTAAGGAGGGCCCTGTTCATGAGGGCTTATATATATATATATTATGGTCACTAGGGATGCACCGATACCGGTTTTGAGTACAAGTTCAATTCGGTATTGAGTACAAGTACCGTTATTTTTTCCGGTGCTCGCCGATAAAGAATACTGAGTACCGGTTTCATGTGCCCCGATTATGTGCCCCGATTATCAGAAAGTCGGGCGAGGGATCATGACCCATTGCCCGGTTTCCTGATTGCCTGTGAAGCCTGTGCTCTACTGAAAGAACACCGGCTTGACTTGCCGAGGCTGTGGAGACTAGAATGCCACAGTCTTAAATAGCCTGCTTAGCGTGAAAATCCACAACACACGAATGCACATGTCCACAAGCACACTGTGAGATGCACCCGCCAACATGCGCAGTGGCGCCCGGCGGTGCACAATTTTGTGAGCCAAACTATGCCCACGCACATGCGCAGGTGCCTGTGCAGGATTCCGAGCACAAGGGCCAAACTTGGCTTCCTGACAGGCTGCCTGGCTTCCTGACCAATCAGGAAGGCGGGTGGCGAGTCATGAGGCGCTGTGTCCGGCTTTCTGATATATCAGGAAGACTGGCTGCCTAGCAACAAGTGAAGCTGGCTTCCTAACCAATCAGTAAGCCGGGTGGCACATAATGACCCACCTCTCTGCTTCCTGATTGGCTAGGAAGCTGGCTTTACTTGTTTATAGGCAGCGTGGCTTTCTGACCAATCAGGAAACTGGGACTCGGGTCATTACGTGCCGCTAGGCTTCCTGATTGGTTAGGAAGCCAGGCTGCCTAGCAACAAGTGAAGCTGGTGTCCTAGACAATCAGGAAGCCGAGAGGCAGATCGTAACCCACCGCCCCGCTTCCTGATTGGAAAGGAAGTCGGCCCCATGCTCCCTCTGCACTGCCGGTAAGAGGGAGATCTCCCTCTTACCGGAAGTTCCAGTATTGAAGGTAAGTTTTGGAGTACTCGCCCAAATGCTCGGTATTGGCAACGATACCGATACTAGTAATGGCATCGGTGCATCCCTAATGGTCACCAAAGAGAAAGATCTGTAGCTATGTAGATAAATTATGTTTTAGATATAAGCAAAATGAATTCATACCACTCAGCAGGACTCACCATTTCAATGATAAAGATGCCTGTTCCCAAGATTCGCACAGTTTTGTTGAAGCGAAGTTCTAAATACTATAAGAGAGTGTACATAAATTGTCGAGAGTTAATACCCACAACATTCTTAGGCCCCTTTCAAATGGTCGAAGTCTCTTTCAATCAGCAGGGGATCCATGAACAGACTTTTGTGACATCCGTGTCCATTCGTTTTTTTTTTCTCCATTTTGTGATGAAGAAAAACCTGAACTAAACAGACCCAAGTTAGATCTATAGGGAGCAATATGTATGATCAGACCACTCATGTGAAATGCTTTTTTCTTGCTGAATGCTACAACAGGCATAATAGAGCACTGTTATGTTGACCACATGTCCACAAATTCCACAATGCAATATTTTAATACTGTTTGCAAACTTTGCTCTGTAAATCTAGCCATGCACGTTAAAGGTCCATTGCAGATTTAAATCTACCAACAATTATGTATTGCAAGGGCCTGCCTGATTGACTGCAAGTGGGTTTTCAGGTAGGCTCAACATTACATAGTTTTGGTAAATCTTAAGGGGATTGAAGAATATGATGGTTACATTTATGGTCAGTTTTACATTCTAACACCCTGTTCTTGTATTTCTCCTAAGACCTATGTAGAGCGCTAGGATTTACAGAATGAGAGATATGATAACAAAAAACCTGTTGTACTGACTGCAGGGATGATCTTCTGGAGAATTGTACAGTCCTTTCTACAGAAGAGAATTTATGAACCTGTGGCAAAGAGCACTGTTGAAGCTGAAACTTTGATATTAGCGATGAACAACCTGCTAGATTTTGTATCACAATGTGTTCACATTACAGAATTTTCCATTTTAAATTGGATCTAGCACCTAGCTTCATACATGCATGATGTTTAATGTGTAAGTGCAAAGCTCTACACAAACCACATTTACAATAACTGTACTGTCTACTTTAAATGTACCAACAACCATGCCATGCAATTACCTTACTAATTGTATAATTGAATGCACTGGTAAGGTAGGACCTTATACTACATAGCTGTGGTAACTCTCAGGCTGGCTTTAGACCATTGTAATCTATTGGAGTGCATTTATGCAAGTGCAGTATGCTGTGTGTTATTGTGCGTTTCATTAAGGCAGCATAGTCATTGTGGGCTGCCTTAATGAAACGCACATTAACACACAACATACACACAGCAACATACAGCAACAGACCAAAAAAAGAACATGATCCTTTTTTTTCACTGCTTGACAGTAATTAACTAATACCCTGCAGGGTGAACTCTATTTTTAGAATTATTTTTAGTGATATAATCATATAAAGTAGATTGCACAGAGAATGTACAAACAGATTGTAATGTGTATGGTTGGCTTAATACTAACATATAGATATATATCTATATAGATATATATCTATATAGATATATATCTATATAGATATATATCTATATATATAGATATATATATCTTACCTCTTACAGAGTTCACAGTGCACTTCAAAACAATACCTGCATATGGTCTTCTCTCAAGAAGGATGCCACCCTCATTGTTTTAGCATCATCCAGGGTCAGCATCTACTTTTTGGACTTAGATGCGCGCTTAGAAACGGCACAGTATATACTAGGTACTTAGATGTGTTTACAAAGGTCTGACACAGATCAACACCTGCTGTAGCCCCTCACTTTGTGACTTGTTACACAGAGTGATAAAATTAAATTGATGACTTGGGGAGAGTAGACTCAGGATCTGTTTACACTAGTGCAACTCTGGTAAAATGTACATTATGAACATTGGTGTGGCAATTCAATGCACCTCTAATTTCACGTGCATTGCTGTGTATTTCGGCCCTTTCATTTTAAATGGACTATTTAGCACAGGAATACATGAATACACTGTTGCAGTACAGAACATTGTGGTATGAATGGATCCTTAGGAAGTACATCCTCCTGCCTACAGCAGACTCATTTGTCCAGGTTGCACCTCTCCCCTGGGCACAGTCACTATCCTGGAGCTTAATTATTTTTTTTCAAATAATGGTAGAGTTTTTTTGAAAAGTTATATTGTTGCTTTATGTTATGACATGTCAGAAATTGATCAATGCAGACTTATAACATCCTTTTGTCCCATGCTATGGTATGTAGTTGTAATACTGTTGCTTTACTGGAGTGTTCAGTATGCTGTTTGTTTTATGTGTGACTCTGCTCCTGGCTAAGCCTTCAGTAAAGCAATTATCTTTTATTTTAACACTTTTTTATTGAATTCTGTTTTTTTCAGAAAGATTAAATCTTTAAATTCATCAGTGAAAACAGCAACAACAGATGTTGTTAAAGTCGAGTTTAACCACTTAGCAGCATTGTCAGTAACATGCACCATTAAGCAGATAAGAAAAAATCAGTTATTATTAGACCTACCCTTTTGCAAGGCTGTTAATAAAAATAATCTTCACCTCTTTGGGAAAAAAAAGAATCTTGCAAGAACATAATGTTTTAAAGAGTGTAAGACTGGTTGAAGGAGATATAGTAGAAAATTGGGGTGCACCAAAGATACATAATAAATAATGGGAGATAATTCATCAGTTTGTGGCATCAGAGATAATTTTATCATGAGGTGAATACATTTTAAGTTGGTGACAGGCAACTTGTTAATTTTTGTATTGCACATAAAAGTTTTTATTGGGCAGTAAAGTGAAGTATAAAATAGGGCCATGCAATTGGAGAATATAGACCTACCAAGCTAGAAGATCAAAACGAAATGGGATCTAGTTGTAATGTTAAATGCGCTGAATCAAAATTCCTTGGCAGGTAGTCCTGACCTTTTTTTATTAGAATTGAGGATCATAATTATCTGTTTTCATTTTTTATTTTAAAATGCTAGGATCATAAATAATTAGTTAAATATTTTTATATGACTATAGTGGAAAAGCTCAGATGATGGAGCTTAAGATTCTGAAATAGCTTAATACAATCTGGAGCAAGTAATCTATATGTTGACATGAAGCCTGATACAGCTTACCAGCAAACACTGAGGGCTTATTGCAGTTCTGGGGGAAACAGTGGGTTGCTTAGAACAATAGTTAATGGTATCCATGCTCTATATTTATTGATCCTGGAAATATGGATTGAATAACCCTTGGCTTCTAAATTCCCTATCAAAGTATCAGAATCTGCCAATATCTGGTATGGGGTGTATCTCTCCCTGTAGAAGCCATTAGAGATTCAAAGCTAAGTTCCCTAATCTATAATGCAGATGTTATTTGCCATAAGAATGATCAATTTCAGCCATTTGACTATGATTTTCAGCTCACAGTGGCTCTCATTGCTGAAAATAACAATAGTTACCGCAAGTCATCCTGCTACAAATTAAAAATCCAGCAGGAAGAGTGCGTAGTTTCATATGCATCAGACTGTCCACGTATCCAAATAGTCATCTCAAAAAATAGACATCTCCTGTCATTACAATTCAATCAGATTTTAGCACAGATATAAACATTTACGTACACATTTGTGAAATGTATTATCTTTGACATTTTCATTGTAGCTTTTCTTGACACTTAGGGGTTGCTTTACTAATGTCAAATGGGCTTTTTCATTTTTAAGGGTATTTGCAATTTGCAAGGGAATGTTCCCTTTAGCTTAGATGATGAGGTGAAGGTCTGCTGACTTCCATTATCCAATCATGTGCAAGCAAAAATACTGATTTTCTTATTTTCCTTGCATGTGATTGGGAATTCTTTGCAAAGTGAGTTTTCACCACATTCACTAAGTTAAGGGAAATTCCTGCCTTTAGTAAATCAACCCCTTAAAGTCTAGGATGTAATGTTAGGTATAACTTGTATCATGTGACAGAGGGCCATATACAAATTTGGTTGAGACATACCTCATAGGTGCTTGTAATTTTAAGTCTGTAAAAAACTGGAAGGAATATTTCTGCACAAATAAGAACTACTAATCCATAAGATATACCAAAGATGCTATACATTGCTCCATAGCGGTAGACATCAGCTGGAGTTCCCAGGATAGTCACTGCAGACATGAAGCTGGCAGTGAGGGACAAAGCCACTGGCACTGCTGTCATACTCCTTCCTCCTGTTAGGAATTCTTGTGAAGTGGTCTTTCCTCGCCCCTCAAAGGCATAATAGATTCCAATAGCTGCAGAAATAAACAGAACAGCCGCAAACACAACATAATCCCAGGGAGAGAAGAGACCGATGTCTGCGGTGGTAGCCATCGCTTGTACAGACTGGCTGCTTTGTACTATGTGTTAAACCTACATTAGTTGAACACATAACAAACAGGTTTTACATCACAATAGATATTGTAGGCTGGGTCACAGAACTTTATGTGCCAACATTGATGCAATAGCCAGAGGGAATTTGTCACTAATATTATTAAGATTTTTTGCACATTGTAAAATGGGAGGGTTCTATAAAGATAACATAGCTGCAACTTAAAGAGAAAAGTGAAGGGCACATTTTTTAATAAATAACTCAGCTTAATCATGCTCTTTGTAATATCACACCTATAATTCCTACCTACTCATACATTTCTAAATAGGACTTTGTCTGAGCTTTTGAGAGCAGTGGAAATAGATCAAGTTTACAGCATATACTGTACAGATTATAATGGTTTATCAGAGTCAAACAATTCTGATGGCCTAAAAAAAGAGGAGTTCCAATAAAGTTTTTGCCAGCTGAAAGTTAAAACATATCTAAATCCAAATTCCAAAAATCAAATATGAACTTTATTATGTTAATGTAATTTCACAAGTTGTTTGAAATATTTTTAAATAGGCATTTTTCATAAAAATAATACCTGCTGATCCTGCAACAAAGGTCCTAACTTACAGTTATTGAGGGTATATACACCGATCATTAATAACATTATGACCACTGACAGGTTAAGTGAATAACATTGATTATCATGTTACAATGGCATCTGGAAGTGGGTGGAATTTTGTCCCTGAAGTTGATGTGTTGGAAGCAGAAAAAATGGGCAAAGGCAACTTTGGCAAGGGACAAATTGTGATGGCTAGACGACTGAGTTAGAGCAACCTAAAAACTGCAGCTCTTGTGGGATGTTTCCGGTCTGCAGTGGTCAGGACCTACCAAAAGTGGTACACGGAAGTAAAACCAGTGGACTAGGGACAGGGAGCTTCTGTGGGATGTGCTGCAAAAACAAGTCTGATCCATGGCGGCCCCACCTTGCAACTTACAGGTCTTAAAGGATCTGCAACTGACGGCTTGGTGCCAGATACTAGACATGTAACCTTGCAAAAAATGTGTTTTTAAAAAAAAAATTATTTTGTTTTTTGGATTTCGTATCGGTAATTCGATTCGGTTCGTTATACAGATTTCGTATACATCCGAATCTTTGTTTTAGAATGATCCACAACAGGAAGTCACATCACCGTGCCTGTAATGCAACCCCCAATAACCAAAAAAATCCATCAGATTGGCCAGAGAACAGTCACATGTCTGATTAAGTTTCCTTTTGGACGAAATTCGGCTGGATCCAAATTTTCGTTAAATGAACATTTGGATTTGTTCGCACTTGGACGTGTTCAAATTCGGAAATTCAGATGCATCTGAATGTTTGAATTTAACAAAATTCATACGAATATCCATTCGGAACTAAACAAAGTTTACATGTCTACCAGATGCCACAGCATACCTTCAGAGGTCTAGTGGAGTCCATGCCTCGACGGGTCAGGCCGGTTTTGGCCCAAAAGGGGGACCTACTCAATATTAGGTGTGTGGTCATAAGGTTATGGCTGATTGGTCTATAGAATGTGTTAACTGGTGATGAGTTACAGTCTATAACACCAGGAATCATAAAATTATTTTTATATAGCACATGCCTTTGGTCTAGTGTCAGCATGCATTTAACAATCAGTTCCAATAAGGAGAGCAGATGGTGGAAAGCTGTGGAAAGGAAGCATTCCCAACTTTAAAAGATAATGTCACTGGTAAAACTCCCTATACATAGCCTGGTGCCTGTTGTATGTGTTTGCAGATTACCTTTTGAGTAAACAGGAGGAAAAAAGAACTGGCAGAACTCCCATTACAGTACTTCAAAATTGAACTCAGGGATAAGCAAATATTCTCTAAATACAAGAGCCATGTGTACTCTTGTATATTTCTTCCAGATCAGTGTGAAACTTTGCCTCCATGCAGAAGCTTACTGTAATAAAAACCAGTCACACAAAGACCACACTCCATGGATCTTCATCGAATATAAAATCTTTATTCAAGACATATAGATACACTGTCCATCCTCCAGCATAAATCACCTGTTCCTAAACCTTCTTTCACCCATTAGGTTTAATCGCAGAGGAGATCCATAAAGATGCATGGAGTGCAGTCCTTGTGTGAAATTTGGAATTTGTAGCCACGATTTGCTCAGTATCTGTACCTGGAATGCTCTTGAGGTGGGGAGTCAGTATGAGAATGGAGGTGGTAATTTGTTTGCTATGGTTTACAAAGACCAGTTACTGCTGTTCTCTCTCCTTGCACAGGGTGACTGGTCTTGTCTTCACCCCCTCCTGTAGTTTTCTGCAGGCAGCCTATAGGTGGGGGCTGCTGGATCACCTCCACAATTCTCGTCTCTGCACAGGTTATGTAGAGCACAGTGATGATGTTACTGCTACTTTCCCAAGGTAATATTTGGGTTTACAAAGGCATTTGGTGCACATAAGGTGGATTTATATCCTTTGTCGCTATTTAGGAATATATTTAAATACTTTTTTTTGGTGCCAGGAGTTCAGCTTTAAAGCCCAAAAGTAAAGAAACATAAGAAGTAAAATATTATGTAACTGATGTATGTGAATAGCGTTACAAGAACACTTCTTGTTGCCTATACAAACAATTCAGAATCCTTGACAGTTGAAAGCAAATGTGTTACAAAAGACAGCAAGAACAATGCTGTTAGTATACTTTTGCTGCATCAGCCCCTATTTTTGCAAGTGTGATTTGCTTGCCCAAGTACATAAAAGTACCTAACGTATTTTGAAGTGCACTTATTGTTCAACACACAGTACTGTATTTTCAAAGAATTACCAGGCTTAGGACATACAAGTCTGTGATTGTTTTCTCATACCGTCCTGTACTGCAAAGCACAATGGGGACATTGCAGATATGTAGGATTCTTACCATGATATTCCAGTATGGGCTCCACTATGTGACAGACAACACAGGAAAAGCACTGCATACCCAAACTGGCACATAACTCAAGTAACATATCTGTCAAATACAAAAGCTTGCCACCTAGTGGAAATATCATTATCTATGGGGTCTATTCACGAAGCTGCCGAAGGATCTGGCCGTAGCTTCGGCCGATCCTTTGGCTAGCTTCGGCCCCAGGACCCCTTCGGTTCAGCAGAACCGAAGGGGTGCTGTACGGGCTATTCACAATAGCCTGTACAGCTCCCGATTATGGCCGAGCGGCTCAGCCGAACCGAACGCATATGCATCGGCTCGGCTGAGCCGTGCTGAAAGCCGAAGATGGCCGAGCGGCCGGCCATTGGCCTGCTTCTGACAGCTGGGCGGAGCTCCCGGCCGCCAAGGAGAGAAACAGTGCTGTGTTTTTTTTCTTTATTCTGACACAAGCATGTCAGAATAGAAAAAAATATTATTTTTCCCATTGAAAAGCATTGGGACATTACTATTGGCTATTTCAATTTGCAATAGCCAATAGTAAACTAGCATTGTACCCGCCCTCTGCTGCAGTTCCCCATCAGGTCCATCAGCAGAGGGCGGGAACAATGCTAGTTTACTATTGGCTATTGCAAATTGAAATAGCCAATAGTAATGTCCCAATGCTTTTTAAGGGGAAAATTTCTTTTTTTTTTTTTTAATATTCTGACATCGATCGTGTCAGAATAAAGAAAAAAAAAGACACATCAGTGCTTCTCTCCTGGGCGGCCGGGAGCAGGAGGCTCCCAGAGCGCCCAGGAGAGTTTTTTTTTTTCGTTTTTTTTTTACAGCAGCAGAGCCACCGGACAATAGGAAACTATTGGGCGGAGCTAGCTGTCTCTGCTAGCTCCGCACAATAGTTTGCTATTTACTTTTTTAAACTTTTTTCACTGTTTTTCTGTTCTGCTCGGTACCTCTGAGGGACCGAGCAGAACAGCCGAGCCGAAAGCCGCTCGGCGGCATTCGGCTATTCACTCACTGCTGTTCTGGATCTTTAAGAATAGCCCGAACAGCAGTGAGAAGCCTGCCGGAGGTTCGGCTCAGCCGATCCAGATGTTGGATCGGCTGAGTCAAACTCCTTCTGCACTTCGGTTCGGCCGAACATGCTGAGCATGTTTCGGCCGACCCGAAACCACACGAAGCAAGCCGATGTACGGCTGATTTCAGCCGATGTACGGCCGAAATTAGCCGTACCAGCCTAAAGTTAATAGCCGAACAGTGTTCGGCTCACTTCACTTCAGATCGGTCATTCACTCGGCTGCCCTCGGCAGCTTCGTGAATAGACCCCTATGTAATGTTTCATTCACCTCTAAAATGATCATGATTTTAAGAAGACAGACCTGTCTGGACTGTTTTAAAGTGTAGACATAATGATAAATAATTCCCCATAAATGATTTCTCAGGTAAAAAGATTAAATGTAAAGAATAGCAGGAAAACAACAAGTTATGGGGTTTACGTAAAGAAGAATTGATAGTTATAAGTTTTCATGTATAGAATGAATAACAATAGTAATACAACGTTATCATTCCTTCAGTTGTTCCCAAATTATGGTGGATCCTCTCCTCCTCTAGCTGGTGCTAGATGAAGATTCTCACCAAGGAGTGCACAGTCTTCACCACTGCCTCCCACATAGTCAAGGAGAAGGACCCCTTTCATTCCTTTACTTTCCTCTGTTGTCTCAATTTTTTGCTTTTCCTTTTTTATCTCCCTCTTTTGTCCCGTCCAGCCCCCCCCCTTCCTCTCAACCTGTACTCCATTTTGTCTTTCTCTCTCTTCCCTTGCATCTTTTTTTTTAATCCCTCTATTCTTTTCACTAGACATGTGCACTGCCAAAAAATTTGTTTCGTTTCGTTTTAAATTCGGATTTGTGTTATTTCGTTTTTCGGGATTCGTGTGTGAAAGTCAATTCGGAATTCGGATTCGGAAAGAAATTCGGTAGCGGTAGTTCGTTCGACCGTTCGTTTCGTTTTCGTTTCTTATTCGGTTCGTCCATTCGTTCGTTCGTTTGCAGCAAATTGACTTTTGAGGGGGAAAATGTTTTTCTTCAACAAACGAAACGAATTAAGAAACGAAAACAAAATGAACGTTCGAACTAACTACCGCTACCGAATTTCGGAAACGGAAATTCGGATTTGTTTGCATTCGTTATATCTGTAATTCGGATACATCCAAATGTCCGAATTTCCGAAAATTCGTCCGAATTTCGATTCGGAACGAAACGAATCGCACATGTCTACTTTTCACTCTCTGCCCTTTTCCAGCTTTTCCATCCATCCATCCCTTTCTTTTCTCCAGATTATGATTTCCCATTCTTCCCATCATACCTTTTTTCCTTCCCTTTTCCCTAACTTCAGTTTTTACCTTCTTTCCATTCCCCCCC
>NW_017306512.1:561127-718321 GCF_000935625.1 Nanorana parkeri
CCCTCCCCCCCCCCCCCCCAAAATATCCTTTCTTTCTCTTTCTTCTTGTTCTTTCATCCATCACATTTTCCCTTCCTCCCTTCCATATCTCTCCTCTTTTCTTTGACCGTTTCCTTCTGTACTCTCTTTCCTTTTCACATTTGTTTCCTTTTTTCCTGTTTTTTACCTCCCCCTTATTTTCCTCTCTTCTTTTTCTTCCTTCTCTCTATTCCTCCCCTCCACCCATTCGTCCCTCTTTTATTCCACTCTCCATTCCTTATTCCTTTCACTCCCTGCCATTATTTCCTCTGCCCTTGCTTTCCTCTTTTGCTCCCATTCATTCATGCATACATACATACATTCTTGCATCATCGCCCCCTCGTCCAGTCAGAGAACTCATAGTATTCACAACGAAAAACACTAGGCACCCTCTGAATGGCCACTGTGCGGAGCAAGTGACCCCCTATGTTTTAATAGCATATAGGAAGTTGCTCAGCACACTGTTCCTGGACCCAGAATACACTGTAATACACTGCAGTAGCTGAGGCCAGCCAGGTATAATATGCAGTATACTGTATATTTACATTGTCCCAAGCTGGACCAATGTGAGTATATATACATTTTTAAAGCTGGAATTCAGTTTATGGTATTAAGTTTGTAGTTTTTCATTCCACTGTCTACAAATTTAGAATCCACTTAAGCAATGACATCCCCATCTTTCTACCCCCACAAGTTCACAACAACATGGGTGGTGTTGGGGTAAATCTGATTCCTTAAGTACATAAAGTAGCAGCTCTCCACTACCCAACAGTTTCACAACTGATTTGTGCCATTTTGCCACCATGTGTGCCGGCTTTCTGTTGCTTGGGGAGTACTACAGAAAGCCAGAGTAGAGGCATATCTGCTATGAGGCCAGCAAAAGTATTTAAAGATCAGCATGACAGCTAGGCAATTTACATTTTTAGATGGAATTTAGCAATGGAAGCCCCTTTAAAGGACCATCTCGGGTTTCCTTTAAAAGGACCATTTCAGACCATCTCATGTTTCCTTTAAAGGACCATTTCTGACCATCTAAGATTTTCTTTAAAGGACCATCTCAGAAATTAACCCATGAAAGCTCCTTATAGACTCAAAAACAACAATGAACACTTATGTTTTATTTATAAAACTAAATACGGATAAAATACATAACAAACATATAGATAACAAGTCCAGCTACAATTTATAAAATGTACAACAAAAATCCAAAGCTCTGATAGAAATTATCTCCCTGAGTCAGTATATTTGCAGTTATGGCAGCACCACTGCTTCTTTTGATATATTTTCTATATCAAAACAGAGTTCTATACATTTTATATATACATAAAAATTCTTCTGGAGCAAGTGTAACAATACACATGAATATTCAGTGTGTACTTCACCATCAATTGCTGCACCATAAAAATCATTTTCTCCTTTTGTTCACACACTGTGCAGCACGGTTTGAGGGAATGTCACGCATTAAAACCATTTATCTTCTCATTTTTCTCTGTGCTATACATTTCCACATGATTGAATGCAGGGTTGTCAGTTCCCTCATCCTCATGGAGATCAGTATCTTGACGTTTCCAGTTAAGTACTTCAACTTTCTCTGTCTGCAGAAAGTTATATATAGTCAACATAGACACAACAATCCATAAAAACAATAAACAATGATTTCTTTCAGCTTATTATATACTGCAATTCTCATTGAAGAGTTTGACTGTTTGAAGAGAAGCCATCACAACTGACTTACACAAGAATCTTAACATTTAGCCTAGGGCTTCTACCCTTGGCTCTTTACAGCTGGACCTGGGGGCTCTAGTCTCCACTGTTTTGCCACCTTTCTGGCCCCGAAACCCTCAGTAGACCTTTTTTTTCCTCTCGAGGTTAGCGTGTGGAATCAAACACAGTTAAGAAATGGAACGTTGGATTGTTAACGTATTGCTCGATTTATGTTTTTGATAGGATTGCCTCCTGTATAGTACTGTTTATCCACAGAATTAAGTATCTCTTGGTTATCCCTCTTTTTTGTTTGTATGCTTTACCCTTTCATTGTGTTACATTGTACTATAATTTTGAAAATGTAAATAAAACTTTATTGAAAAAAAAAACCAAAATGACAGAACAGCGTCCCCTGGTTACCTGGTAACCAGATGAAGATGGAATCGGAACTAAAACTCGGCAGAAAGATCAATGAAGGCAAAACTAAAGAGGTGTACGAGCTGCCCGATCACCCCGGAAGTGTTCTCATGCGGTCCAAGGATCAGATCACAGCAGGAATGCAGCCAGGAAGGATCACATGGAGTGTAAAGCCTCTATCTCCAACTGTCATTACACTGATGACGGCTGGCTCCGCCCAGCTGTCAGTAGCAGGCTGTCGGCTGGCCAATGGCCCGGCCATTCGGCCAGCTTCGGCTTTTACCGCGGCTCAGTTGAGCCGAAGTATAGGGCTATGGGGTCTATTTACAAAGCTGCCGAAGGATAAAGCCGTAAGCACCCGCCTAAAATGAAGAGGAAGTTAACTTGTAGCTACTGATCTCAGGGGCCCAATGCAATCTACGGAATTTGGGTCCCTCCCACCCTACTCCATAGGCACCCTTCCTTTCTGGTCTGCACCCTTCAATGCAGTGCAAACTGGTCCCTGGGGGCTTCCCTCTGCTGCCACCAGAATAACAATTGCCCATTAAAACAGACTAGAAAACAGATCAATTATTGCAAAGCTGTACAGATAAATCACATGTTAGTTCAGATTATTTGGTGGTGACATGCACCCTGTCACTTCATATCACATGACCAAGAATGCATGAAGAACTGCTCCCGTACAATTGATTTTCAGTGATTTACAGCTAGCATCTCTTTGCTTGGTTATCATATAAGTGTTCTGCAGCAAGTGTTATTCTGGGAGTGGCAAAGAAGTAACCGTCCCAAAGGATTAATTGATGGAGATGCAGTGCTTTATTATATAAAGTTATATGTAAGTTTACAATAGTGATACATTTGCAATAGCTCTGCCCCCAAACCATCCCTTCTTGATACAAGAGAAATAAATGCTTAATTCGCTAAGCTATAGCAATCACTATTTGCCATAAGTCACATTACTGAAAATAACAATTGCTATGGCAAATAACACATAGCTTAGTGGATTGAACATATTGGCGTCGCTTGACTGATAAATCAATCTATCTGATCTAATTCTAGGCCTTTTGTTATCAACTTGTTACTTGCTTTTAGTAATAAAAAACCCACACATACATTAAAAAAATAATGTGTGTGTGTGTGTATACTCTGTGTGTATACTGTGTAAATAAATATATCTATGTGTGTGTATGGTTAAAAACAACTAGTTTAAATAACAAAATGGTGTGCAAAGTGCTAACTACAATGAGTAACACCAATCATAATCTATCATGTACTTGAGCAACATCACTAATGTGATTTCTAATGCTACCTAGAACCTAGAGTTTTCTCTCTTATATGCGCCTTTGTTATCATTCCCTGCTCCCTATTAGATTGTGATCCCTCATATACAGGTCCCTCATGCACCTTGTCTACATTGACTTGTAACTTTATTCATACATACTAAAGGGATGATTTATAACTCTTCTGCCCAGCCATACACTGGGTGAATGCCATTCACGTGGCATCCTAGCCACTAGATGGAGCCGAAGCGCATAGGAATTCTCTGTGCTCCTTGGCTCCATCAAGTGGTGGGAATGCCATGCATATGGCATTAACCGAAAATATGACTGGGTGGAAGAGTCATAAATAACACCTGTGTATTCTTAATTTTTTCAAGAAAAGTTTTTGGGATTATATTATGTGAATAAAATAAGATATTAATATCAAGAGCTGCAGAGTGTTATTAGAATCAGGCTGTGTCCTTGGGAATGCAGGTATTCATTTAAGTGCATTAACCCTGTATCGGAGAGCCTTTGTACATATGTAACACCCCTCAGGGTAACATAATAAGCCATAACTAAGACTTTTTAGCATCATACTTACTTCTTTAGCCCAACGAGAAGGAATCAAAACCTTGAGATAGGAAAAGTCTTCCGCTGTCAGTAGATATTCTCTGTTTACATTTTGTTTCCATCCACCTGAAAGGTAAACATGTGAATTATGAGATTAGATGTGAAGATTAAATCATTCTACACTAGTGAGATCAGTTAAATTGTGATTTCTGATGATTCCTATAAGTTAATGTACTTTGCCACTTTGTACTACTTTCCTAAAAAAAGGTATTGTGCTGCATCAAACACAACCCTTATTCGCCATCAGCAATAGTGCCTTTTGCATTACAAAGACTTTTAAATTTACAGGGTCACTTGTATACAAAGGGATATATGCTAAAACAAGATGAAATATATGTACCTTTCCGGTGCCTTGAAATGCAGGCGCTTTCACTGCTCCTCTTCCGTTGCAAGTATTCCATACATTGGGGAGTTTGGCATATTTGTTCCATCCAATACACAGTGGTATGTTCTGCCAGCTGATACATCTCTACAGAATGTACAAGATGGTGGGAGGAACCACAACGTGCAGCAGGGAGAACAGGTTTTCAACCTTCCCGAGGGCTCAAATACATGCAGTGGAAGGGAAGTAGAGCAATGGTGACAATCTAAGACGTGGGCAGGCTGAAAACATTTTAGCCTGTATGCTTTTGTATACAAGGGACGCTGTGGCAACAGTCACTTTAATGTACCTAACATGATCTGTATGCTTAATTTTCCTGACTAGCAGTAGTAAAAAAAAGTTATAGTAAATAATATCATTCTAAATATGATGTTAACAATATAACATTTTACCAGTAACTAAGCTGACTATTATTCCCACAACGATAGCAACAATTGTTCCAATGGTACTGAAGTATAGATAGGACAATGAATACCAGCTGTCAGCCAGGTCGGGTCTAGAGAAAATAAAATATAAAAAACATTAACATTACAAGAATTTGCAATCAGTGTATGTAAAGCATTAGAAGAATAGTAAAGGTTTCTTAAATTCACTAAGACGGGAGTGGACAGAGTCTGGAGCAGTTGCCCATCGCAACTAATCAGCTTCTATCTTTCATTTTCAAAGCTTTAATGAACAAACTGAAGAGAGAAGCTAATGGGTTACTATGGGCAACTGCTTCAGATTCATTCTGCTCCAGCTTTAATAAATTCCTTCCCAAAGTATCTTCATGTCTTGCTTCCTATAATTCCAAAAACAAGGGGTATATTTCTTCATTTAGGATATGAAGTGGGTCCCAATTCATCTGATTCCACTCACCCGGGGCCAAATGTGCATCCAGAACTGTTGAATTACAGTACAGATAAAGCCTAATATTACTTTGTATACATTTATTGCAAACATTACACATGTATTTAAATCGTATTTGTTCTATTTTAGGGATAGTCTAATTAGTGTAGATCAGACTGTCTTACAATCAGATGTAAATAACTAGCATTGTTTAAAGCTAAACATAAACTGGGCAAAGAGCAATAATAAAGGTAAAGGATGCCAATTTAAAGTAAAATCACAACCATGAAATCAGTAATATATTGAGTCTTTTTTACAGGATAGTACAGAATGCATAACATTACTGTTCTTTGTAGTGCCACAATACATACACACAATAGTATAAAAAAATAAAATCTTTTAGCTCATAATGATTTACAGTGGAAAAAAACTTTGTTATGTTATAACATCTTTCTGGCTTTACATCCCAACATAACTTTTTTTTCTGCTAATAGTCTTGATGTTTGTCTGAAAATGTATTAAATTACTTTTTACTCTTAGCTTAGTGAACATGCTGCCTCCTGCTTTCCACTCCAGTGCTCCATGTTGACATAGCTGAGTAACAGCCACACCACTCATCACAAATGTCCTCGCACATGCTTGTAGTGTTGAAGAGGAAAGCGGTGTGTCTGACCGGGTCTGCTAAGTTACTGAAGGCACCTGGTCTTACTTTGCTGCCTATTGGACTGCAAAGTCATATTTAGGAAAACAGCACAACTGTGATAGAAGGAAAGTGTAGCTAAGACTATGAAAATGGAGGTTGTTACTACAATGTCTCTCAGACTAAATATCTATTTCTCTGACTGCAACAGGGAATTAAAAGTCATTTGTCACATTTGAATAACTTCAGATGAGTGCAGCATATCAGTAGAAGAAGAAATTGAATGTATATACCATACATTTATATTGTAAAATTCTGTGCAAACTGAGAAGGAGGAGGAGGAGAAAGAAGTTAATGCCATATTTTCTACTGTTTCTAGATCAGTGGTTGCCATGTTTGTTTTGTGAGAATTTACTTATTTAGGATCATAGTTACATTTATACTGTTGTGATCTTTAATTAATGATGATCTGCTTCCTAAACGTATTTGTTAGGCATGAAGGAACACTTGTATGTATGTGTAAAAAGCTAGTACCACTCTCTCTAATGAATGTTACCATGTGTATATTTTGGTCATCAGAGGTATTTGATCCTATGTAATGGGCTTATCAGACAAGAGATTAAAAAAAAAAAAATTAGCTGTACTGGTTAGTATAGTGTCATGAGTAGGAACTTCAAAAACCTAATCCTGTTTCCCAACACACATTCTCTTGAGAGTCATTGTCCAGTAAGTACACAGCCCTGTCCAAATTGGCCCTGTGTTGCAAACAAGCAGATAAAAGCCTTAATACACAAAGCTATAATGCAAGTTATGAGCCATTATCAATTAGTAGTTATTTTCAAGCACGTGACTGCTATTTTCCACTCTCATTGCTGAAAATACCGCATGTTAGGGAAAATAATATTTTTTAGCTTAGTAAGCTGAGCCCTAATATTTGATGGTTAACATGTTGGTCAACATGTTCCATCTATTGCCTGCCTATTATTTTATCATCCTTACCATTTCAGATTTTTAAAATAGTTTAAGTCCCCCTTACATTGTGTTAACGTGTGGCAAATTTTAAAACAATATTTTTAAAGGAGAACTATGAGGTGAATGCTTTTCACTCACCTCATAGTTCTAGCTGACCTGTGACAATGAGACTGTCACAGGTCGGCTCAGTAGATCGGGAGGTGAGCGAACACATACCAGCGTTTGCTCACCTCTCGATCCTGTCACGGCTCTCTGCCGTGACAGGGGAGGGGCTGGATTCCCCCCTCCCCGCCTAGATCCGCCAGCGCTAACTGGCGGAACGGACGGGGGAGGGGGCGGGTACAGCTGGCTCTGCCTCTAGATAGGCAGAGCCAGCTGTCAGTCATGCAGCTGGGCGGATCCCGGCAGAATTGTCGGGATCCGCTTCAGCTGCGGCGACTCAGTATACCGCGAGCAGCAGCTCGCGGTATACTGAGCCTAGGGTGACGGGAGGACGCTAGTTTGTGTCCCCCCGTTACCCTAAGGAGAACTATGGGGAAAAGCCTTAACCCCTTAGTTCTCCTTTAATCTCTTGTCTGGTAAGACCATTAGGTAGGATCAAATACCTCTGAGGACCAAAATATACAGTACATCTCTAGGTTCACAAAGGTCAAGGAATTTAGTTTAGTTGGAAGACTTGGATTTGAAAAAATAAATAAATACCACATACCTTTCCACAGCTTGAACTTCTGACAATATACCAGTCACTGCGGGTAGTGCTGTTGTTAATGTCCAGTTGGTGTCTACAGTGCTGAAATTGCAGCCCTCTGTTGACAGGTATTTGGGTAAACTTCTTATGGGGAGAGGAGCGTAAATTTGAGATCCAATACCTACCCATAATGAAATTGTAAAACCAGCCAATAGACCAGTCAATGCACCCTGCAATACAAAAGAAAGCATTTACAGTGTGGATGGGGGTTTAGATTTTCTGCAAGGTTTTTTCTGCTGTGTGTGTCCACTAGGGAAATGTGAGATGTGAGATGCCAGAGATGTGACAGAAAGTGAGAAGAAATGTTTCCAAAGTGAGAGGAAATCCCAGCTCGGACAGAAGCATGTGGAATAAACATGGTAGATCTACAATTTCCTTTCTAAAAAAAATAAAAAATATATCAAAGTGTATTTCAGTACGAAAGAAAATATGTGTTGTACATATTCAGTACATCTCTGCAATATATGCACATTTCCCATGTTTAATTCCTTTAAAAAATGCTGTAAGTACAAGAACATACCTGTTGATCTACCAGTAATCCAAACAGGGCCTAACAACAAAGTGCCTTTGTTGTACTGAAATCCTCAGCAGTGCTATTAGCCCTACCTGCTGGACTACATAACTCTGCCTATCCCCCACCTCTGTCACAGACTTACCCGGCGTGTCCCCGCGCTCCAGCGAAGGGTCGTCTCGTGCGTGACGTCACGGCGGCTCCTCCCACGGGGCGCGGCTACCAGGGTAAAGGGTCAGCTGGTTCGTCACTCGGCGTTCTCTCATTGTGGAGAGTCGGGTGACGAACAGAGAACCCACAGGCTGTCCTTGGATACTGAAAGCAGATCGCTGCCCAGAGCCAATAGCTGACGTATCGATACTGCTACCCCGCTGTGAGCCCAGAACTATTCAGAGCACACAACCTCAAGTATTCTGGAAGTCATTGTAAATCTTGCCTAACCTGCTACATGTATTAGTGCTTGCTTGCATGCTGCCTATGTGTTGCAGTCTCACACGCACACCCACTAAGCATCCCCAGCTGATCCGGATTCCCTGTCCTTCAGTTAACTATACCTGCTAAGAGACGTAGGACTGAGACTTTCTCTAAAACTGCATAGGGGTGCATTAAGTCTGATATTGGAGTTTATTTGAGCTATGCATATATTCCCTACATGCTTGCTACCTGCTGATAACGCTGCATAGTGGTGCAATAAATTTGATATTGGAGATTATTTGAGCTATCCATATATATGCTACATGCTTTCTACCTACAGATAAAACTGCCTACATATCCGATGTATGCATCCGTTTTGTACACTAGAGGTTAACACTTACCTACTCATACTGCTTGCCTCCCCATTTGATACTCCGCACGCTGGTACCGCGCATGTACAGCTTGCCACATATGAGCGTGGGGTAGGGGGTACTACCCATATATCATCTTAGCTTAATTCTCACCCCAGTAACAGGAAGTATATGATGAGTGCGGTCTCCCTATAGCAGTTAATGTAATTGGGAGCCGCTCACTGACCTTCCTTATTCAACAAACCCCCATCAGTTCCGCAGCTGTGATCCCGTTAGACACTTATCACTGGTCCAGCCTTGACAACCTCTCTCAGTCCCACTCAATGTGCACACATTGATTTCTTTCCCATGAATACACTTTTGCCGCCTTGAGTGGCAAGAGCCTGCCCACACATCGGGGGGAATTTAATAAAATTGGAGCAAAATGAATCTGGAGCAGTTGCTCATGTCAACCAGCTTCTCTATTCAGTTTGTTCAGCTAAGATTTGAAAATGAAACAGAGAAGATGATTGGTTGCAGTGCACAGCTGCTCCAGATTTTGTCTGCTCCAGCTTTGATAAATTCCCCTCATTGTGAGTAAGGAAAGAGCTCTTAAGAAATGTAATTCTGGGAGATGTGCCTAAATCAATAGGTGATGATGTCACAGGTAGTAAAGAAAGATGTGTGCTACAACAACAAGATAAAAGAAAAAAAAATGCTGGGACATACTCTGGGGACAATAGTTTTGAAGTTGAATTTAGGTAATACTTACCCTTCAGAGCTGGCCTTACACTTTATTAAAAAACTATACACAATCATACTATCAGATAAAAAGACCACAAAAGTGTGGAAAACACATTTATAGAAGACTGACATTTTATTACAAACATTGAATTCTGATTGAAAAATCGGTTCAATATGTCTAAGTTCTTTTGAGTTCCGATCTGAGACCTGCAAATAACCTTATATTGCACTTTTGCAATCAATGCCTAGGATTTTTTCTGAAGATGTATTTGTTAATGGCTATACAATTGGCACATGCCAAAGCTTGCAATACTCCAGAAAAGCTATCATTTGATTGACTTGCATCTGAGGTCAATATAGGGTAAATGTTTGTCAGCTGCACAACAGATGTGGAAGTGACTATCAAAAATATATCAAATGTTTTTTATTATGTCCTACTAATTTCAAAGAGGACCACATGAACTATACCTTCATGCAGTTCTGAATACTAAATGCACTACATATACTTCCAGGCTTAGGTGCTCTGGTTTGTGCTAATGCAATTGTTATTGAAACTAATTGGATGTTCTTATTAAAAAAAGAATCAACAGTCACTAAAAAGTGACATGACACCACCATGAAGCAAATGCACACAGCAACTGCACAAAATCAAAAAATGACCTTGCAGTACCATACCATCAGATTTGGATCTACCTACAGGCACCAACATTCTTTCCATTAACTTGCACACTCATTTTGGGAAAATATTCATGTTTGTGGCTGTAGAGCAAGGACAGCAGAATGACATCCCAATCCTGGCTTATCTCGGTGGAAAAAAATTGTGATGGACGAGAGCAATACTACACGGCCAAACAGTTTTACTCCAAGAATGGGCATCCATGAGATGTATGACAAGATTGGGAAATGTCCATAGACCTGTAGTCACTTCCAGATCTGACCATAACCTGGCTGTGGACCCCTTACACACTATTGAGTTGTACTTACTATGGAGTTTGCAAAGGGGAAGATAATTCCTAGAGTAAACAGACCAAGCAGAGGTCCTCCAACCATACCGAAGATGGAAAGAGCAGCCTATAAGCAGAGAAACATAATTATTTGCATAAACAATGTATTAATCTTCTTTATAATACAAACCATTGTGTGCGATTTATTGCTTTGTTTGATTTCAACCAAATATTTACAGTAAACACGACTGCTGAGTAATGGCTTTAAAAATAACCTCTATTTCAGAATGATCAGCATTCTATCTATTCGATTTATATTTTGCTATGTTAATGAGCTATGATTTTCTATCATATTCTTTTTTTTTTAGCAAAATTATAAACTGTAAGGAAAAACGTACATCACCAAAGGACAAGTTACCCCAAAAGTGAGTTAAAACTCAGCTTGAATGTCTCTTGGGGACTCCAGCAACAAGATCTCCTTACCATAATTCCAAGGCAGTTTCCAGCCCACCTAGGAGTTTTGGGTTTTGGCACCTATTTTATATTATTTTTTAGTATAGACCAAAAACTGAAACATCAATAATTTTTGCAATGTTACATAATGTAAAGGTGGAAATTTTCTAAATAAAAAATGTACTAATTAGGTCAACACTAATGTGTTATGTGTTGAACTGTGTTAACCTATTAAACTATTTGAGGTCAGAGACAAACGTAGTTTCTAACTAACCGTTCCAGGGTGACTCAGACAGTTTTTTATTTATGGCACTTGTCTAAATGATGATTAATGTAACGAAATAAGCCCAGTGGTGTTTTTGTATATTGCTGTGTAAGTGCTGATTCACTACCTGTAATAAGCCACCCATTAGGGATGCCAAGGCTGCCATGCCAATACATATTGCACCATATAGGAGACCTTGAGAACACAGAAAACAAAAAAGAGATTAGCATGCAATTATAACATAATACCAGAATTTCTACATAGTTTTACAATTTATGATTTGCTGGCAGGTTTATTCAACTATGGCTTAATAGTATCATACTTGCTCCTTTGGAAATCCATGACAGCTTGGTTTCACTGAGGGGCTTGGAGAAAGGCTTTATAAGGTCTTCCACTGTGACAGCAGCCAAAGCATTGATACTGGAGGACACAGTACTGAAACAAACATTCAATATAGCAATAAATATCACTTGAAGTTTTTTGTCCTCAAAAAATTTAAACATACTAATATTACAGTACTGTACTTTATATTACTGATCATAGCTATATTTGCAATAATGTCACATACTATAAGGCACTAGGCTGTATGTATTTATGTATTAATAGCTTCTCTTTTATAGTGCAACTATTCTCCCTCTTCATCTCTAAATTGCTCTAGATGAGAGCTTTGGTGTATTGTCGGATATCAGCTCCAAATTAAATGCATATGTTTTTATTTAAATGTACAACAGTAATAAGAAAGAGATTTAACACAACGTCATTTGCTTTGTTAATGCTAGTATCTTGGAATTGTTTAATATGGTGATGTTCAGTGATGGAACCCACTTAGGCTCAATGTGATGTCAACTGTTATCAGTCAAAACAATGAAAGGTGGTTTTCAATTGTCCGATTCTATGTATGCACAATGAACACTACTGTATTCCTAATAAAATAAAGAGCCTTTTGTTCAGAGATTTATTGTTTATCTTGGTAGATCATGTAACAACTAGGGGAATCAAGCAACCAGCATACTTATGTACCATACAGTAAAAACAGTTTGGAGATACATTTAATATTTAAAAAATAACAAATATAGTTCATTTGTGAATGGAAATAGTTATAGTTAATAGAAATAATTATAAAAATATTAAAATACGTTGTGCTTACATTACTGTATAGATGCAACCCAAACAGAAATGCAACATTAAAAATTCCTCTTAGGGTCCAACCAGTTTATAAATACAGAATATCCTTGCTTAAGTGTATTATTTTTGCTGATAGTAAAATGAGGGAAGCATTAAACTTGGATCTGTAGCTACTTATACAGTATACTTATATACTAATGGGACACGCAAGGTGGTGGTCAAATGGATAAAATTTTACCTTAACGTCCCACTGTATGCACAGGCCACAAACAGTCCTGGAAGTCCTGGATAGTCCCGCAAAATGTCAAGGGCAAGGTAAGGCATTAGCTGAGAAAAATATATAACATTATTAGTTTCTCATTAATTTCTTGTCTTCAGTGCCTGAGGACAGATCTTTGTCTAAGGGACAGAGTGTGAGGTGTCCCACCAACCCATCCTGAAAGGTTTATTGTCTGTATTACAATCAAAGGGAGAAGAGGAGGATCAGAGCTACATTGCCTAATTAAGTTCTGTAATAGAAAGGATATGTGTAAGGGCCACACACATCACCTCTCCCAGCTCTTAGCAACCTGGGATGCTCTTGCCAGCGTCATGCTGAGCTCCTGGCAACCAGTGACGTCAGTGAATGCTAGGAGCTCAGCAGGACACCGGCAAGAGCATCCCAGGTTGCTAAGAACTGAGCGGGGAGATGTAGAGCCCTAACATATCTTCCTGCCCGGCTCTTAGTGGCTTCACTCACCACCAGCACCACCTCCACTGATTGCGTGCACCATCAAGCAAACCCCCCCTTACCACTCCACCTTGGGTGGCAAAAAGTCTAGGGACACGCTGGGTCTATTTCTTACCTGATCTGGAGCTGAAACAAATTTGGCAGTCCATGGATCACAATCCTTGTATATAGAATACATTGCCAGTCCACTTAGTACTGCGCAGGAAAGGATAGCCCACAGTCCTACCAGATTCACATACAGGGACCTGCATTGAAATAGTGACATGGGACTTTTAATGCAGAATAAATTACATTCTGGCTTATATTTGATACAGCGATACAGTGTACTCATTTTCTAACAAAGCATATATGTTTTAGGTCAGTCATGAATATTGGTGAACACCATCAATAATGTCACACATAATAGTACATAATAGCAGACTACTGTATACAGTACTACAATGTTGGGAACTCTGTGGTATAAACTGGTATGTAATATTGTATAATACAGTAACCAGAGATCAGTACATTATCTTTGGTAATACTATATGCAATAGTTACATTATTATCTTCAGATAACTTTCAGTTCCAAAAAAGTAAACCCCTGGAGATAGCAGTATTAAGGCTTTACAGAAACCCACTTTGATTATTTGTATCTTTATCTTCTTCTGCATGCATTGACAATTACGTCTGCTCTCTCTCATTACAGCTGCAAGCTAGAGAAAAAATGTATCACGCATTACAAGATTTTTACATATTCTGAAGTGCTCCTCATTTATCAGTTCAGCCAATTGCTAAAACATTTTTATATTTTTTGATGTCTGTAAACTCATTTTACCATCGCACAGTGACTTCAATTGGGGGAATAGATTGGAACAGACACTGCAGGAAGCTGTTCATAACAAATGTAGAGTGTGGTTATGTCGTGGGATTTGAGATATGTTGAATAAAAAAAAATTACATGTTTTGCACTGTATTTCCCTTAAAGTTTATTACTTGCAAAAGAAAAGGCCATACCACACCTGTACTTTTCTACTTTTCTACACAAGCTTTAAGGTACATGGCCTACAGTGTCACTACTGGGAAGATTCGTCCTCTCTATTGTATTAGTGATCTCTGTCGGAAAGTGATAGGAGATCCAAATTTTTATATTTGCCACAAAAACAGTTATAAGATGGGACATCTTCTAATATAGGCACCTTTCCTGGTGACAACTGTGTAACAGGGGCTAGCCTATTTCCCCAATTACTTAAACAGCAAGTGTTCTAATCATTCCAATAGCAAGAGATACATATTAAGTCATCTTGAAAGATGCGGACAGTGATATTATGCAACTTCAAAAGAGATCTGATCTACCTTTATATGCATGCCACTTTAAAGAATACAATTTTATAGAACTGATTATTAATTAAAGTATATCTAAAGCCCATACTTTTTTGTAAATGTTAGATATCATATGTAATGGTTAAAACCCTTGTCAAGTTTTTTTTCTTTCTTTTGTCATCTATGTCTAATTTGAGAGAATTCCCTATATTTCCTGTTTTTAAAACACAACAGGAAGTGGGAGAAAAACTAACTAGAGATGCCGTCTTAAACAGTTGTCACAATAACAAAAATTCCAGAGCATAAGTTTATCCCTTATAGTCCTGTTCTGGTGAAAACTCCAAATTTGGATCTGTCCTCACTTTTAGTTACACTATTTAGGATTAATAAAGAGAGTTAATTTCCCTAGAAGGGATACAGGCAACAATAAAAACCAGACAAAGGTTCTAAACTCTCCCCACTCTATCCAAAACTAAAAGTATAATTTTTGTATAACATACACTTTAATCACCCAATCATAAAAAAATCTGACACTGCACCATTCACAAATGAAGCAATCGAGGATCTAAAACCAGTGGCATGAGCTAAAATTTATAAAAATCATTTAACTTATCTAACTGTTTTGTTTCAGTAATCTATTTTTAATTCACAGTGTAATTCCAACTTACATTTTAGCTTGAAATCTGGTTTTGCAAGCAATGTATCTCTGCACTTGTGACTGGTTGACGCCATATATTCCAGTCCAAGTAAATGTTCCTCCAATAACAATGGTCCAAAAGGTGTGTCGCTGTAGTGGATTTGGGTTAAAACTAAAAAATTGTAGAATAAATAGTGAAAATATGCACAAATAAGAGTTCTTTAAAATCTAATAAGTATTCATAGTTTTTTAAGTCAATATCTAGTTACAAAAAGCAAGTTTGAGAAATCTGCTTGCCAATAAATATGCTTACTCCCAGAAATTCAGCCTGTCTCCGTAATATGAGTCATTTAGAATAGGGCTGATTCCACCCTGGACTACCACAGCTCGAATGATGACAGATGAAAACCCAGCAACCATGATGCCGACCTGGAACACATCTGTCCACACAACTGCTTTAAGGCCGCCCTATAAAAGAAAACATATGGAAATAAAAGTCAAGTTCTATGATGCTGTTAGAATAAAGTATTCTGGACCGCAACATTTTTTTCTCTAAATACTATATTGTTATACATGTCAACCAAATATTGTAATAGATAAGACATTAGGTAAAGGCAGTGAGTGATGATAGTGGACTGCTGACAAACTACCAGTCATGCACAGTTCATCTACAATTATGATATGAGGGAACTGCTAGAAACAGAGGCTGTCAACTTGGTCCTAAAAAAAATAGAAATAAGCTTGATATAGTCTTTAATAGAGAAAGGAGAGGGAGGAGAAATTGTATGAAATCTAGGATTCATTAAAAGAGATTAGATTCTTTTAAGGACTGAACTGGCATTAGAACTTAACACGGGTGATAAAGCAAATGCAATCATTACTAACCAGCGTGCAGTAGAAAGTGCAGACCACTCCAGTGGCCACAACAGCACCCCACAAATCAAATCCAGTAACTGAAACAAGCATAAAGATGACACAGAATAAAAAATATTGTAATACAATGCAGCAGTTTATGGGTTGTCACATTTATTAACTGAATACCCCTATTATTCAGTACCTGTACTGTATAGTCAAAACTTTTAATTCTAATTTTAAATGAACTATGGAAGGGATAAAACCCTGTCAGTTTATTGTTTGCTGTCAGTGTCCCATTGGGAACATTTATTTTCACATTCTGTCACACAGACCCAACAGCAAGTAAGAGGAATTCCCTAGCAAGTAAGAGGAAATATCCCCATCTGAAGATTTCCTCTCTATCCCTGTTCTGGTGACAACTGTAAGGTTTGGGATTTCCTATCACTTTCAATCCTGGTGACAATGGTCATCTGGACCAATAGGGTAGTGACTCTCCCCAGGGAGGACACAAAAATCAATAAAAACTTGACAAATAGAACATATAATATCCCCTGTTTTGTATGTATAATTTTCTTACATCTATAAACAGAGCCATCCCTATAATGAGGCAATATATTATTAAATTAATGCCTCAGGCAGCATCTCATTGGGGAGCGGCCAGGTGGTGGGGGGTTGCTCTTAGCAACCTGTGATGCTCTGCTCAGTGCAGCCTCCCAGTCCAGCTCACTGACATCACTGGTTGCCAGGAGCTGAGTGGAGATGCTCTGGCTTGCGTCCTGCCTAGCAACCGGTCCTGGCAACCAGTGACATTAGTGAGCCGCTCGGGATGCCGAGCGGGGCTGCTGACAGCATAACCTGGCATCCGCCACCCCCCCTTTCGAATGAAAAACCAACTGCACACGCCAACCCCCCCACGAAGCTCGCTCCCATGATGGACTACAATCCCAATGCAAATTAGTTAACCAAACGTGAGATTGTAGTCTATCAATTTACAACACACAAAGGGACCATGGAGAACAAAAGTAGCCACCCTCCGGAAGGAAGGACAGTGTTCAGCATGAATTGAGAGATGATTTCAGGATCTACAACTGAGTAATACACAAAAAAGCTAAAAAAAAAATAATAGTTAGGGCACTTGAATGCATTTTTCAAATGTAAAAGTTTAGTTTACTGTCACTTTAAGGTAAAGTACCGGTAAAAGGTGTACCTGAATTAAAGGAGAACTATTGGGTTAGGGCTTTCCCCCATAGTTCTCCTAAAGGGTAACGGGAGGACACAAACTAGCATCCTCCCGTCACCCTAAGCTCAGCTACAGCTCGCGGTATACTGAGACGCCGCAGTTGAAACGGATCCCGACAATTATGTCTGGATCCGCCCAGCTGCCTGAGTGACAGCTCCCCCGTCCGTTCCGCCAGTCAGCGCTGGAGGATCGTAGCGGGGAGGGGGGAATCCAGTCCCTCCCCTGCCACAGCTCTCTGCCGTGACAGGATCGAGAAGTGAGCGAACGCCGGTATGTGTTCGCTCACTTCCTGATCTACTGAGCCGACCTGTGACAGTTTAATTGTCACAGGTCGGCTAGAACTATGAGGATGAGTGAAAAGCACTCACCTCATAGTTCTCCTTTAATTGATGTAACTTATGCTACAATTTTCCTGCTTTGTACACGGGAAATGGAATTCTAGTGTTTACAATATTTGTTATGGAGATATGAGAAAACATGAATCACTCCCTCTGACTCCCCAGTGTTCTCCTGATCTTTGCACTTTTTGTATTGCATCTCTTACCTTGGTTTAATGCCAAAGCTGGAGCATAAATGACAATTCCTGTATATAGAACCTACAGGAAAGAAGTAGATAAAACATATGCAAAAACATAAATATAATCGGTAAAAAGACTAAAATGACTGGTGACCAACTTATTTTTACCCCGCTATAGACCAAAAAGCAGACCCTTAAATGGAAATGTTAGCCTGCCACACTACTTAGCGGGTTATTCTGCATCACACCAAGAGGAGACGTGCTACACATACAAGCATTAAAGTGTATATAAAAATAAATATTATATATTGAAACTTATCAGTCCTTAGATGTGACTACATTTGTTTTCTTTTTTCAGACTTTGTCCCTTTACTTTTACCTGTAGAAGTCTATTAGCAGACTTCCTGTCCTAGGGTGACCATGTTCACTCACTGTACTGAATGAATGATAAAGGGTCATGAAGGAGCAGTGTTGTCATTCTCAGAAAGGACTACAGAAGCCCCCTTATCTCTATAACATATGGGGGAGCAACTCTGTATTTCAGAGAAGTGAATTACAGAGCTGATACGATTGTCAGATATGTTAGTGCAGCATTGTCAACTCATTACAGGAAGTATGGGGCTCACTTATCAAACAGATATTACAAAACACTTTTAATGGTATATATAACAGACTAAAATTAAACAAATAACAGAAGTTCATTATTAGGGTTTACAAACTTTTAGGCACCATAAAACACTTGTGTCTGATGGGAACAAGCACTAACATGATGACGTTAGTAATGCAATATAAACAGTTACCAACAATAAAACCACTGGAGTGTGCAGGGCTTGACAGCAGCAAGGTAACTTTCATTATAACAACTCCTGTATTTGTTTTGGACACTTACAATACATTTCTACTGAGTACTAAATGAAATACCTTTTGATGGCTAGCCATTAGCAGAAGCTCATCATATAAATAAATTATCTCATCACATTATACATTATTAACTGTACACTGAACCACTGTTATCAGTGGAATGTGTAAATACATAATGAGGTGTTGACTGCAATAAGTGCAATGATGACATACAGTTGTGCTCAAAAGTTTGCATACCCTGGCAGAAGTCGTGAAATGTTAGCATTGATATTGAAAATATGACTGATCATTCCAAAAAACTGCCCTTTAAGGATAGTGATCATATGAAGCCATTTATTACATAGTTGTTTGGCTCCTTTTTAAATCATAATGATCAAAGAAATCACCCAAATGGCCCTGCTCAAAAGTTTACATATCCTGGAATGTTTGGCCTTGTTACAGACACACAAGGTGACACACATAGGTTACAATGGCAATTAAAGGTTAATTTCCCACATCTGGGGCTTTTTAAATTACAATTAGTGCCTGTGTACAAATAGTCAATGAGTTTGTTAGCTCTCACGTGGATGCACTGAGCAGGCTAAATACTGGACCATGGGGAACAAAAAAGAACTGTCAGAAGACCTGCGTAACAAGGTAATGGAACTTTATAAAGATGGAAAGGAATATAAAAAGATATCCAAAGCCTTGAAAATGCCAGTCAGTACGGTTCAATCACTTTTTAAGAAGTGGAAAATTCTGGGATCTCTTAAAGCCAAGCCAATGTCAGGTAGAGCATGAAAGATTGCAGCCACAGCTGCCAGAAGAATTGTTTGGGATACAAAGAAAAACCCACATGTAACCTCAGGAGAAATACAGGCTGCTCTGGAAAAACACTGTGTGGTTGTTTGAAGGAGCACTATACGACGATACTTTAACAAAAATAAACTGCATGGTCGCGTTGCCAGAAAGAAGCCTTTACTGTGCCAATGCCACAAAAAAGCCCGGTTACAATATGCCCGACAACACCTTGACACGCCTCACAGCTTCTGGCACACTGTAATTTGGAGTGACGAGACCAAAATAGAGCTATATGGCTACAACCATGGTGGTGGCTCACTGATGTTTTGGGTGTGTGTGAGCTCTAAAGGCACAGGGGAATATTGTGAAAACTGATGGCAAGATGAATACAGCATGTTATCAGAAAATACTGGCAGACAATGTGCATTTTTCTGCAGGAAAGCTGTGCATGGGACGCTCTTGGACTTTCCAGCATGACAATGACCCTAAGCACAAGGCCAAGTTGACCCTCCCGTGGTTACAGCAGAAAAAGGTGAAGGTTCTGGAGTGGCCATAACAGTATCCTGACCTTATTATCATCGAGCCACTCTGGGGAGCTCTCAAACGTGTGGTTCATGCAAGACGACCAAAGACTTTGCATGACCTGGAGGCATTTTGCTAAGACCAATGGGCAGCTATACCACTTGCGAGAATTTGGGGCCTCATAGACAACTATTACAAAAGACTGCACGCTGTCATTGATGCTAAAGGGGGCAATACACTGTATTAAGAACTAAGTGTATGCAAACTTTTGAACAGTGGCCATTTTCATTTTTTTTATTTGTTGCCATGTTTTCTTTTATGATGTTGCCATTCTGCTATGACCTACATTTGAAATATGAATCCCACAGGAAATACAATAATATTTTCTTTAAAAATGCACAGATGTAACCAATTCTCTAAGGGTATGAAACTTTCTCCTAAGAGTTATTTTCTCTTTAAATTTAATTGGGAAAATGTGAATCCTATGTGAAATTCATGTGAAAAACATTTGTATATAGACCCCAAAGTGTATAATATACGAACAAAAATTGTTATAATGTAGCCCCCATCACCTTCTGTGATGTGGCTATTAGACATTTAGTGATAGACAGGGCTGTAATCAGCCTGGCTGGAATTGTAGTGGTCATTATCTGGTTAATCCCAGGTGTCTAGCCTTGCCTGTACCCCTTGAGCAAAGTAAATGTATGTACAGTACAGCAGCCAATCACTGGGCTTCTCTCAGACAGTGGTGCATTCTGGGATAGAGTACATATGCTGGTGGGATTTGCCATGGGCTCAGACTAGCCAGGACCAGCCATGGAAAAGTGCTGGGTCCTGTTCAGCCTGCCCCCCAGGCTAGGCCTGAGGCCTGGGGGTGGGCATGGGCTGGTGTGAGGGAAAAGGTTTCCCTGAGGCCTCCAACATGGAGAAGGCCTGGGATGCTGAAAGAGGAAGAGAACCGGGACCAATGCAGGCTCTTGAAGTGCCCTGGAACTAAGTGGACTTCAGGAACATGGTTGGTGTATTTCTTGTGTTGAGGATCTGTATTCATCCTGCCTAGCTGTTACATCAGTGGCTGTCCTCTGTCTCCCAAGTGGATCTACACTGATATTCCTACAAGGTCTGGCGAGTCTGGAGCTCTTGTTGGCTACCCCTGGACACCTAGAACCCCTATACCCTCTCTCCCCAGTGAAGATGTTCAATAAACCGTTTACTTAGCATTTTACTACTGGAGTGGACATCAGTTTATGGGCCCCAGAAGAAGGGCGATTAGTGCTAATGGATGGGCAGCTGAAGATCATACCCTAGACAGACTAGAAATGAACCGGGCATCCAGCGGCTCCTTCGGGGGTAGCGCTACAATAGTATGCATCTATAAATGTACCAATAAGGAAAATGACAACTAATTTGCACAATAAACTTTGCTATCTATAACATAATTATATCTAATATAATATAGTCATGTGTTACATACTATGCTTGTGCTGCAGGTTTCCCATTACAAACAGTATTTTGAGTAAATGTGCACCATACTATAAAACAGTTGGGGGCTGATTATAGTGGCACTACTGCCACTAGATGGCACTGAAGAGTATAGGGATTAGCAGTTCACTATAGACTATACGATGGAAGAGGTATCAATCAGCCCCTAGATGTTGCTGATCATAGTAAAAATATTACTTACTGTTTGAATGATAAAAAGGATTGTTCCAATTAGTCTGACCAGTTTATTGAAGCGCAGTCCAAGGTACTGTTGACACATTGAAGAGATACAAATATTAACCTTAACAGTTCTACAAAAGAAGCTGTGAAAAAATACAACCAATAATACTTTATGAAATAAATGTAAAGCAACTGTATAATCATGCATAGGTAAAGGGACTGTTGATATATTAAAGACATACAAATACCAACCTATATGCACATGGGCGTAATTTATTTACTGACTGCATAAAAAAGCATCTAATAGTCAATAAAGTGCTTCTGTGAACACGCATTTAGGCTTGTAAATGTACAGATCCACAAAATGATTCTATTCTTGCTCAATTATACAAGTGTACATATGTACATGCATTTACACACATTTAGATGCATACATGTGTAAATTACTGACCACAGTTGTATATATTTCTGTTCTGATTTACAGATCTTTACTCATAGCAATTTTACTGATGTAAACACATCTGTGCGCAAGCGCCCATAGCATACAATACTGCTGCATTCAGATGTGTAAAAATATATATATATACAATTTACAGTTCTGAATGCAGCATTTTTTTAGTCAGTGTGCATGAGCCCTAAGAGTTCAACAAAGGAGGTGTGGGTAAATACAATTAATAATGCTATATGAACAAATTTGAATCAACTATATAATAAAACAAAGTTGAAGGTACTGCTGATATATTAAAGAGATACAAAAATGTACCCTAAAAAGATCCACAAAATAAGCTGCAAATAAACACAACTAATAATACTATATAAATAAAATGTAAAGCAACTGTATGATCAAATACATAATACATTGAGATGTGTTAGGTTATTTGTTTTATCAAATAAAATAAACAACATCTAATTTCTATTGCTAGGAAAAGATTAGCCAGTTTGGTAAATGTAGCCACACATTTTCATAACAGAATGTTAGCCCTCTGTCAACTATAAAGCCCAAGTAGATACTGGAGTATGCCAGCCAGCATGCAGCATGTCATGGCATTTCCCTATTTTTTTTTACAAATGAGTGATGCTGGTTATACTATACCTCGTAGGTGCTGGTGATGCCCAGTCTGTAGAACACCGGCAGAAAGATCTCTGATGAGATTAGTACTGTGAGAGTATAAGTGATGGCAAATATACTGAACATGGCACCAAATCTGTAGACCTCTGCGGGGGTACCCAGTACTGTCACAGCAGACATGAAGCTGGCGGTGAGTGACAAAGCTACTGGCACCGCTGTCATGCTCCTGCCACCCATCAGGAAATCTTTGGATGTCTTCTGTCCACCACCTGCAAAGGCATAGTAGATGCCAATGACTGCAGAGATGAGTAGCATCAAGGCGAACACCACATAGTCCCAGACTGTAAAGGAACCGATGTTCCCTGGGCTGGCCATGCTAAGGAACCTTTGTCTGTATGTGGACTTCTACCAGGAGAGACAGCTAGCTAATAGAGGTGAGATGGAGCAGCAAGCACAAGTCAAGAGCAGTTATCACAGGCTGGAGGAGGACTCCTGAGAACAGTTGCATATGCTAATTAGATAGATAGGACACTGAGTAACTTGGCAAGAGATTAGCAAGGCACAGGCTGTGAAAGTGCATGCACTCCAGGACAAATAAGTTATTGCTACAGATGTAAGCAGTAAAAGTAGGATAGAGAAGCGTGATACAGTAAGAACAGACACTAGCAGAAGATTATTAGCAGAAAGTATAGACAGGTGTAGCAGAGTGACTAGGAAATAGTGACAAGCCAAGGGCAGGCTTGGAGAATAGGTCAGGGAGGAGGAACTGACTGAGCCCTTTACAGGGTTAATATAGTAACTGAACTCAGCAGGTGAGATCTTACAAACCCTGCCAGCGCAGATAAGACACCTCAGGTCCATTGTTTGCAATGTGCAGGTTTCACCATGGCGTTAATTCACTCATCATTGAAAGTACACATGAAACTAACAATTATGCAAAAATACCATATAATCAAAGTCTGGTGCTTATTGGCATTTGCACACACTTGAACATTTTGATTGTGTTGTACAACTGTAAATTAAATTAATAGTATCTGTGCATGCCATTTATCTAGTTACAGGTAGGATGGAGCATTAGTGTCGTTGCTTATAATAAAAATATCAGAATGGAGTCAGACTTTAGGAAATTATCTGTCCACGGGGATGTGTACAAACAGCCAGACACATAAACATAAATGTTCATCTTCCTTAAGAGCTAATCTCAGCCATCACTGTGTCTGCTTCTTAGACATATCGATTGCCACTTGTAAAGTTGTAATATATCATATGTTCTGACTCAAGGTCTAAAATGGTTCAGGCCAAAATTAATTCAACAGTATCTCTTAACTGCTTTTGAGGTTGTTCAGAAGTAGGTACGCTTCTGCATATACTATGGGGATGTCCTATCGAATATTTTACACAATCCTGGGTTGGAGACTTTGGAGAAATCTATCTGAACCCTTATTAAATCTAAAAGGCTGTACCCTATCTCAATCTAAGTTAATCACATTTATTTTGATGGTTGCTAAGTAGATGGTAGCGAGGTCTTGGAAGACGAGAATCCCGACAGTCCGGCAGGTAAAAATAAGATTTTGTGGTACATGAGGAATGAAAGACTGTTGGCAATTTCAAATGATACAGTGAACATATTTAGTAGGGTATGGTCACCTTGGTTCGAAAAATATATGCCACCCAAATTTGAAAATGTATTATTAAATCTATAAGTGCTAAATGTCAGTAGACAAGGGGTTTATAGGCTTCCTCCATCCTGGGGAAGGAGGGGGATCCATTTTGCCCTCCACCTTTGTTTTTTTTGTTTTTTTCTTTGCATAGGTTCTGTCCCATGGCATGGAAATCCACATGAATATGTTTAAGAAAGCATTTGAAACGGGAATAAGATGGTATATATATTAATAATTGTAACCAGATTTGCAGATTGTTTGTTGAGTGGGGAGCAATAATGCTGCGGACGTTTTCTGTGTTCAATTTTCTTTTTTGTTTTGTTATGTTGTGATGTTTGATATATGAAATAGATAAAAATATTTTGAAAACTAAAATGGTTTAGTCTGTTGGTATTAAACAATAATTCCACCTCAATACATAAAAGTCTGAATATTAGACTCTACAAACCACAAAAAGCAAAAATTCTATGTTCAAACAAAACAAAATCAAATAAATACCAAAAAAATAGCCATGTTTGGTATTTTTTTTTATTTGTTGTTTTGAAAATAGAATTTAGAACTTTTAAATATTGATTTAATTTGCTTTTTGTGGTTTGTAGAGTCTTTTATTTCGTTTTTTTTTTCATGTTGGGGTGGATTAATTTGTAGGGTTGAACAACCAACACCTCACATTTAGCACTGAGGATTAATGATTACAACATAGTATAAAATCAGTATAGAGGCCAGAAACATTATTAATTTCATTTTCTAGTGCAGGTTTGAATCTGATTAGCTGCTATTACAACACAGTTCTTATTTCAGACATTTTGGCAAATTAATTCTGATTTAACCCTTACTTGGATCGTTTGTTTCTCTTTAGCCATACTAGATACATATATCGGACTATTCACTAAAGGCATATAACATTTACAAATAGTATTCAATAACAAATCAGGTTTAATTATATCTGCCCAGGTAGTTGAAGTAAGCCCAGATTCACTAGTTTGCTCTATGTCTGAGTATGGTTTGCATAGATATCTTGACATGAGGACAGATGTATTTGCTCTATAGCCAACTTTGCTTTTTGATTGTGACTTGCTGATACTCTTATCTCACTGAAAGTCTACCCAACATGGTCTGTCTCTTTAAATTATGAGTTTCTCTACAGCCTCTTTTGAGGTGACAAGCCTACAATGCTCTAGAACAGTAGTTCTAAATCTGTGTAACCTCAGGACCCACATTTGTCTTTGGTAATGAAGCCGCGGCCCAAGTTGCATCGCACTGGAAGGCACGGCATCTCCAATATTTGGTAAACATCTTTGTGCAACAGCATCCCTATGGAAGTGTGCATTGCCTCACCTCTACATGGTCCAATCATGATCATGATTATATCAGGCAACATGTATAAGCATTAAATCATATAAGACTAAAGTGGTTTGCACAACATTTGTTCTAAGATGTTTTGCAACAGTGATTATATTGGTCAGTGCCTTGGTTTTGTTCAGTATAATTACTCAATCTAGATATTTTTATTCATTACATATATTACCCAGGCTTGCTCATATATTCAGGGCACCACATCCTTATCAAAGCTAACATTATTTCTACTAAGTATATAAAGACTTTCAGGTGCCACATCAAAGGATTTACTTTACTATTTAACATTATTGTTCAAAAGAAAATTATATAAATTCTCCTTTATTGTTCACATACATAATGTAATAAAAACTTTAAAAGAACGTGTTCATTATTGCACTAATCTATTTCAACCTATATAATGCCTATACCATCCCATCGACCAGTAGTCTCTTGGCTCATTGGTGACGTCCATGTACTTCATAATATATAATTGCTGAATTGTCTGATGGGGTGAAGCAAAATTCAACATATTTCACAGTGACACACACCACTTTCTCTGGAAATGTGAAAGAACATTACATGTGTGGTTTATAACACCTCAGACCTGTCCATGCCTCAGAAAAGATATATACAAGAGGATGTCTTAAAAGTCTCTCATAATTGTCAAAAGAACCATGGCTATTAAGTAGATCTCTATTATTATTATTATTATTATACAGGATTTATATAGCACCAACAGTTTGCACAGCGCTTTACAATATACATTAATATTAATTGGACATATCTATATCACCAAGAAAAGGGGTGGAAGAAACTCCAATCAACGTTCTGCTGGGCAGCATATTTTGAATTGCTGCTCAGTGCGAGAACTGACAATGCTGCGCTAGTGGAAGGCTGAGGAGCCTCTCACCTAGCACAGTGCCGACCCACCAGTTAAGAACCACGGATCTAGATACATGTCCTATTTATTGCAAGTATTTATATAGCGCCATCAGTTAATGCAGAGCTTGCCCGGCCTCAAGGAACTTACAGTCTAAGGTCCCTATCTCATATGCACACATACTAGGGCTGAATAACCTACCAGCCTGTGTTTGGGGTGTGGGAGGAAGCTGGAGTACCCGGAGGAAACCCACGCACAGAATGGAAGAACATGGAAACTCCATTCTTGTAGTGTGTTTAAACCTGATTAAACCAGGGACCTCAGTGCTGCACGGCAGAAGTGCTAACCACTGAGCCACCATGCTGTCCTATGAAAATGATTAAAGGCTAAAACAACACATAAAAAACTAAATGCATAGAAAAACAAAATGTTGCTGTATTCTAGATAGAATACAGAGAACACACAGCCTGTAAATAAGGCGGTTTAGAAGTAGTGCTGGACTGCATGACATTGGAAAGACATTTTTAAATTTCTACATCACATGTAGTGATGGAGGCCCGTAGTATCAGTTCCCAGCATTGCTACTGAACACTTATGTCAATGTTAATGGTCAGGGCCGGACTGGCCATAGGGCAAACCGGGCACTTGCCCGGTGGGCTGGGCCAGCCCAAACACAATCAACCTGATTGTGTTCGGCCCGGTTTGCTACACCTGACGGCCGGCTCTTAGCAGAGCCGTCACTACTACACAGTAGATACTAGAGGGAGCTGGTGGGGGAGGCCAAAAAAAAACACTTCCTCACCCAGCTCTCTCTAGTCTCTACTCTGTGCTCTCCTCTCCGGAGCTGCCGGTGATGCCCGGCGCTGTTCCTGTCCCCTGTCCCCTGTCCCCGGTCGCGATATTTACATATGAATGGGTCGCGGTGATTTGCATATCAATAAGCCGCTGCCAATATGCGGTCAGAGCTTTTCCCCATAGTCCTCCTAAGGGCAACGGGAGGACACAAACTAGCGTCCTCCCGTCACCCTAGGCTCAGTATACCGCGAGCTACAGCTCCTGGTATACTGAGACGCTGCAGCTGAAGCGAATCCCGACAATTATGTCTGGGTCCACCCAGCTGCGTGACTGACAGCTGGCACTGCCTATCTAGAGGCAGAGCCAGATGTACCCACCCCCTCCCTGGTCCGTTCCACCAGTCAGCGCTGACGGATCGGAGCGGGGGCAATCCAGCCCCTCCTCTGTCACAGCAGAGAGCCGTGACAGGATCGAGAGGTGAGCGAACGCCGGTATGTGTTCGCTCACTTCCCGATCTACTGAGCCGACCTGTGACAATCTCATTGTCAACGGTCGGCTAGAACTATGAGGTGAGTGGAAAGCAATCACCTCATAGTTCTCCTTTAAGCACGATACAGTTACATTTTATTTTAAAGTATGAAATGTATTAATGGTGATAAGGTTATGAGTGTAATTCAAGTGTCTTTTTAGTGTCATGTGCAATTTATTTAATGTACAGCATCAAGGATGTGTGATTCCATGCTTACTATACAAAAGCTGCTCGCAATATACTGCATTAACTCTGGGCAGAATTATTCTTAACCCTTGCAGTGAGGCTACCCCTGCACTGCAAGGGTTAAGTGCTCATTTTCATCTAGGGTTAAAAATAAAAAAAGTCCTGTGCACATGCGTGGGAATTATGTAATTGGGGCCTAGTCAAGCAAGTGGCCAAAGGCTTAAATCCCAGAAGAAGACCAGGGCAGAGATGGAAGCGCTGGTGAGGGAGGCGTGCAACATTAAAGGGGATCGTTTTGGCAGATAAGTCTGCCATAAAGTGCGAATATGGCACAACATGGCTAAATGCTCCAGGGTAAATTTGTAATTTTGTAAATTTGGTCTGCAATAAATAATAAACAAACTGGGGGTATCCCTGAACTCACCACTGGATATCATCATAACTGTTGTGTTCAAAGACAGGATTATATGCAAAATGTAACCATATAACTTAGTAATCATTGATTCTATTAATGAATGATGTATTAGGTGAGTTATATGCTGGAGTTTACAAAAACAGATACTTATAAATAATTGCAGGATTTTTATTCTTTGCTTACCTTATTTTTCTTTTCTTCCTCATTCTTCTGACAGTGGCCATTTTTTACTAAGGGCAGATGAATCCATCTCCCTTTACTTTCCTGGAACTCTGGCACATGTGACTAGAACATGTGACCATGCACATCATCTCAGGGGAGGAAAATGCCTTTCCCTGAGATCTTTTGAGATTACAGATGAGATTTCCCAGCAATGCTCTGCTGATGTAACCTTCCCAGGATGCAATGCTTTGGCACAGTTACATTATTTGTGCCTAAGAGGACCAGGAAGTAGAAAAAAAATTTAAGTAAAATACAAATATATGTTTGATTAACTAATGAATATAAGATGATTTCATATCAGCATACAGAGCTGTATGTTGATGTGATTTTTAGTAAAGGTTCATTTTAAGTGTGGCTTGCAAAGACTGAGTGGAAATTATCAAAACTGGATCAAACAGAATCTGGAGCAGTTGCACATGGCAATCAATCAGCTTCTATCTTTCATTTTCAAAGCTTAACTGAACAAACTGAAGAGAGAAGCTGATTGGTTGCCATGCTCCAGTTTTGATAAATTCCCACACTTGGGTCATATCGACATTCCTTAGAAAGGTTATATAAGGACTAGAAACAACCCAAAAAAAACGCCCCTATTTCTGAGGACCAGGGTGAATAAGGTTATATTGATAGCAATCTACTGAAGATTGCAATTGCAGTGGTGTGGAAATATTAAAGTATGTGGGACTGATTCTTTAAAAATGGGTTATAAGTATTAGTTATAAGTATTATTGTCAGTTGAATACTCATCAGTAACATTGCAAATCTTGGCAGCAAACAAATCCTAAAATATAAGTCATACATATATAGATACATACAGCATATAGCTGTGTAACAGCGCTGAGAATAAATGCTATATATAGTATGTTACATCCTGATGGCAACAACACATTTCAACCCATTTTCGGTCTTATTGGCTACTCAAAAAAGACCATGTGGAAACGCATTGTTGTTTTTGGTGGTAACACACATTTATCATGTATCTGCAGAGGAATTTCCAACTTGAAAGAAACACATCACTCCAGCTAAGTACTATATATTGCAGGGGAATGCAGCTGCAGCACTCCGACTGTGAAGGGAACTACAAGTGCCATGAGCCATTGCAAGACAACTACAAGCTTGATTCCCAGAGGCAGAGGTATCATGGCAGTTGTAGTTTCACCATAGCTGAAGTGCCAAGGTTGCCAACCCCTGATATACTGCATTTATTCTCAGCACTGTTACACAGCTAGATCATAGTGTGTGTACAGCTTGTATTTCAGGATTTGATTGATGCCAAGACGTACTGATGGGGATTTATGAAAACTGGAGCAGACAGAATCTGGAGCAGTTGCCCATGGCAAACAATCAGCTTCTCTCTTCAGTTTGTTCAGTTAAGATTTTAAAATGAAAGAGAGAAGCTGATTGGTTGCCATGTACAGCTGCTCTAGATTTTCTCTGTCTCAGGTTTGATAAATTCCCCTCACTATGTTACTGATGAGTATTCAACCAACAAACACATTAATTACTCATGTGTGGGTTAACCCTTTTAAATTAAGGCTGATGTTTTTTTCTATTTAGCTCAAATAATGAAGTATACTTAGATTGTTCACCCCGATTATCAGCAGGTGTAGCTGTATCTATGCTTTGCATTTGGTTGCCAACTACTGTTTTGGATGGTTGTCATACAGTACCATCAGATAAACTCCTGCTAATCGCACACTGATCTGACAGTAGAGGGAATATCTATTAAAGCTCTACACCGGGCAGAAGTGTTATCTAATTTGCTAAAGTTCTTTTCTTTCTTTCGTACAACATGTTTTTGTTGTTGCTACATACTGTGGCATTGCGTGGCAATACCACTGTGTTATGTGGCCTCCAAATCTCCATTCCATGGTTCCATGCCTTTTTAATAGTGATTATGCACCTGTGTACAGCCCTCATGAAGAGGGTGCTGGGATTTGTTCAGGGCCCCCACCTGTGAGTCAGGAGAACTCCACCCAGGGGTCAGTGTGGAGGCCAGTGCAGCAGGGAGCGGCAGGTTCGTAAAACATATTGGAAGGATTGGCATGTTATTGCGGTTGTCTGGAGGAACCAGACAGTGGCCCTGAAGATTGGGGCCGGAGCAGCAGTGCTGCAAGAGAGACTTATTAAAAGACTGGGACACCGTGAGTGTTTGGGACAACTCAAGGATTGGTGAGCCCGTATCTGTCATATGCTACAGCAAGTTATTTATATTGGATTTCCTCTTTCTGCCTTTTGGAATTAATAAAAGACTGTCCTTTGTTCTGTGAAAACGGCTTCATGACTGGTCCTTAAGCGCTCGCCATTTGTGCTAACCTCCCCAACGTCACAATACTTAGAGCACCAGCAAAGTAAAATCCGCATCTGAATGATCAGTGATGGCCAAGCTGGCCAGAACACTTTTAAATTGGTCGCTATCTATCAATTAATAGGCCATGAGACTCCTGGTCTGCCCCACCCACCATAATCTAACGCTTCAACTAACAGGCTAGGAGTCGCCTGGTCTGTCATTCCCATCCACACCTGCTTACATGAACCACATCCCTGCACCCAATCTTGCCCACCTGTTCACAACTACAATTCCTATGGCATAATGTTTTTTTTAGTTTCTCCAAGTGGCACCATGCCATATATGCCTGCTGAATTCCAACTCTTGGTGCCCAGCCGTAGCTGCATTTTCTCAAAGTAAACTGTGACATCACAGAGTTTTAAAATATATTTTTCTAAGAAACTGGTAAGTTTTAAAATAAAAAATAGCACATTCATTATTTATATATGCAATGGAAGTTATTGCGGACATTAATTTGTATCCTGGAGTTCAGCTTTAATTGAACTTCAGATTTAGCAGTTTTTTACTGAATAAGGACATATATGATTGTCGTTAAATCCGCCATATTTCAACTAGATCAACCTACAAGCTATGGTCACACTTTTAAATGTTAGAAGACACATTTCCCTGCTAATTGATCTCACAGGAAAAACATCTCGCCATATTGAATTCTCCCAGACTCTTTGTATGCTTAACCAACAATTAAGCTAGAGGAAGGGTGTTTGCTGAATCCACAAAAAAGCATCTTCAAGCAAAAACAATCATGCCTCCTTTATTCTTAGAAAATTTCAAACAAGATCGTTCAGTGACTAGGTCATCTATGCTCAATCTATTTGCCAGTTCTAGATCACATGCTATTTCTTTTATTGTAGAGCTATAGTGATGGAAATTTAAGCAACACTTATCTGCAAGGGAGAGCAACAAGGCAACTGAGCACCTCCTAATTTTCTGATTACAGTTTATATCTGCAGGTAGTTATATTAACCTACCATTTTATTTGTACCTATTCCCGACAAGGAGCAGATGTTAGGAATAAAGAGCTCAGAGGGAGGAGCTGTTTGTAGCCACTACAGGAAGCACATCAGGTAGTTTAAATAGTCTTTTGTATTTCCTGACTTCATTTTATTAAAACAAATGGGCCATTGATAGTGAGTGTGATGATACCACTGCGTAGTATATTTACTTCTTTAAAAGTGATCCACAGACCTGTTTTATTTCCTGTATTAGGTTTCAAATGTTGAAGGCTAGGTCAATGGAGTAAATCCGAGAATCTGTAATGGTATCTAATATACGCAGTTGGAAAATCACCACCCATTGCTTTCTGTGAATCAGGGAAGTAATGAACTGCATACAGCTGTAAAATTATTCTAGTTAAATTTAAATCATAATCACCTTATTATTATTATTTTTAGCCTGAGGATCTAAAAGTCTCTTTTTCACCACATCATGAGCTGGAGATCTGTATGATTTTAAGTTATCACCTTAGGTAATAAAGAGGGTACACTAAAAGCGAAATTATTATCGTAAGAAGCATTCTGAACTCATACCCGAAATACAGTGATATTCATTCATGCCAGATGAGCTGGTAGCACTTGTATTATATCCAGGTATATTACTACTTATTGTTTGTTTGTTTTTTTGCAGTTAGTAGGTACTAAATATGCAAATGTTTTGCAATGTTATTATACTTTTGCACAATGTATTATAATTGTCATTATTAGGAAACAAACGGTTTTGTTTTCAGGCACTCGTTTTTTATAACTGCACAGGTTTTCCAACCTGGATTTTCAACAGTACCAAAATTGTGGTCCAAAAAAGCATGGGTTGGTGCATTTATACCAGTTAGCTTTTATATTCTTTGTATAACTGTGATTAAGGAGGATTGTCTGGAATGTGTAAGCACTTTGTAAAGGTGTTTGAATAAAAACCTTGTTTTATGGCGGAATCCTTTTGACGCCCTCAGCAACCTTTAGAGAAAATAATGGGAATGTCTTCTATGTGAGCACCCAATAAAGTCAACATCCAAAACAACATTACAGCACAGTTTTAATAGATATATTTGTTCCGGGGTTACAGGCTTGCAGTCCTAGTGAAAATGCAAAAACCTATTGGGTAATAAAGTTTCCAAACCATCTTCTCCTGGCCACTTACTCTGGCCATGGGAGTTGGAAAGTCTATAGTTAGGCAATCCTCAGAATCTGTAGTTATATTACCTCCAGACATTTGAAATACATTGGTCACAAGGAGCATCTTTGCCAGGTATAATCTCTAATGCCAAAACCCTGCTTTGTGAACAACAAAGACTCACAAATTCTTTTTCTCTCTATTGTCATTGTTTGTTAACGTTTGTCTGGCTTTTCTAAGTGACACAGTTTAACACATAGTGTATTCCAATTTGGAGGTGAAGTTTTGGTATGTTTTTTGACCACTGCCATAAAACATCCTATGAGGCTTGATAATCTGGTGTGGTGGAACTGCCATCATAGGAAAACACATGCATCCTATGATGGTGGGTCAAAGTGTATAATACCCCAGTTCTGACTGTAACCAGATTCAGCTTCTGGGCTCCTTAGGTAGACAGCTCACGCAGCACTACATTTATGGTTTTTACACAAGAGCAGGGGCGTCTTTAACGCAGGGCAAAAGGGGCAGCTGCCCAGGGCTAAGTCATTGTTGTGGGGCCCAAAGCAGCTGCCCCTTGAGCAGGTCCTGTGGTGCAAAACTCCTACCACTGGCCCTGCATCTCAGCACTGATAGCAGAGCGCTGGATGCTCGCAGAGCAGATGACACGGAGAGAAGAGCTGGGTTGCTGCCCTCCATGCTGTGTGTATGCGTGTGCTAAGAGCTACCTGCCAATGCATGTTGTTGTTTTTAAATAAATAAGAAAGCTCCCATTGTACACCCCAATTCATGCTTAGCAGATAACCTTTGCCATTGCTGCAATATAAAAAATCTAATCAGCCCATTACACAAGGACTAAATGTATTGCGATGTTGCAAAAGCAGGATTGGGAAACAATTTATTTGGCAGATTGTTATAAGCTTATCCCAACAGTTATTTTATGTCATATGCATGCTTACGTTTTTACAAGTGCATCTTATTAGCTTTACTTGATCTAGGGCAGGGGTGGTTTCTTGCAATTTCACAACCTCATCACCATCAACTGAGAAGTGAACTTTCATTGTCTGCTGTACATGTAGTTTATATTTCACAATGTGGGTTAGGTAATTTAAGTAACGATGGATCATGGAGTGGTAACAAATAAAAAATTGGCTTATTCATAAACTAATTACATACTATATGCTAAACTGAATTGTTAACAAATAAGCACAGCAAGTACCCTGGCTTTCTGTGGTACATAAACACAAAGCTGAAAGAAAAAAGCAAGTAAAATAATTTTCAAATTGCAGAACATTTCAAGGCATACTCCATTTTAACCAGGGTGCAAAAATACTCATAATTTGTTGTTAAAACTGGATGTATCAGTAACTTTACAAGTCTGCATGAATACATTTTTGACATGCTACACTATACCAAAACAGTAAAAAAAATTAAAAAACATACCTTTTATCACTAAAAAGTCTATTAGCTCCAGACAAATGGCTTTGTCTAGAATTACATGATGTCATAAACCTGCTGCAGACAGGAAAAAGCATTTCCTCAGTCTGCCATTAACCAGTGATCAGACTGCAACTTTATAGCCAGTCACAGAGTGAGAGGCTGCAGAAGGGGGCTGATCTGTGTCAGACATTTAGAAACACATTCAAAAACTGAACCGGCAGCAGTACGTAAATGATTGTGTCTCCTCTTAGTCAGTATTTCAATCCAGGAAGAAGATGCTCATCCTGGCTGATGCCTGAACAAAGATGGTGCTGTCCTTCTAGAGAATAAAGTAGACGAGGGCATTAGCGAAAGGAGCACAGTGATATCTTTGAGAGGAAATAAATACTTGTATTGCACTTACATATTACTTAGAATGTGTGATAATTTTAATTTACACAGAGGAGCAATCAGGGCAGTGGCTTAGCAAATCAAACCCCTCCCTGCTTTGTTCAGATTTTCACATTTCATATATGGCCCTACTAATTTGGTGAAAATGTTACTATTACTTATGACACAATGATACATATATTCTGAATGGCAGCAGTTCCAATGAGTGACTCCCTATACTCAGTGTGCAGAGTAGAAGCCGCTGGAGCTGCAGTCGGAAAACACCTGTGCTCACTGTATGTAGCTCGGACTACTACAATGATTTTAAGCATCTCCAGCAGCCCTCCAGAGAACTGAATACTTACACTGAGCCAAGCTGAACCAATGTAAGTATCCAAAAATAATCATTCCTGAAATTCATTTTTTTTTTTCCAAATACATTTTTATTGGTTTGCATTTATAAAAGAATAAAACAAACAAACAATTTCACATATGAAAGAACATTCGGTGCCATTTCTGAAGTTACATGAGCGTGTGCATTTGTTACATGGGTACAAGAGAAAGTGGTACGTCCGTGCAAAATAAACTCTGACATAGTACAACAGTTTGAAGTGTGTTTGGCTACTCAGGTGCGATATTTATATATACATTGCAGTCGTTCTGCTACAGAAACACCTTCCTATAGTCTAGTGCTGGCGTACAGCAGTCATTTAGTAGTACCGGCTCAGAGGAGGCTCCACCATTATTTAGCAAGTTGTGTGTCCGATAATATGAGCACCAGTAGAGTTAGTAGCGTCATAATCTGTTGTAAGCTGGTAGGTGCCCCGTCCGGGTTCCACCCAGTGGCTGCACTTTGTGCAGGCATTGACGCGGGTCAGAAGTTGGCACCTGACAGGACTAAAAGCAGGAGGGGGGAAAGAAGAGAAAAGTAGTATTCGGGTTGCTCGGAGGCATATTACGTCTTAGAGGTTATTGAAGGTAAGTTACACCTGAAATTCAGTTTTAAGGGTTGAATGGCACTCAGTAGGTATGTTCAGATACCAAGTACCGTACTGCGTACAAGTACATGTACAGATACTTTTCCAGCTCCAGGACTTGTATAGAGAAAGCCCCTGGGATTTGTACATCCCCATTTTAATGCATCATTTTTTTTATTTATAAATAGTGATACACCAATACCATTTTTCCAAGTACTTACAGACACAAGTACTGATACATTTTTGTTTATTGCCATGTGACAGTTTTTCTAAAACAATACAGACTAATGATTTCAGGACAGTGGTGCAGCGCCAGAGCCAGGTCACAGCTGCAACCCTGGTAGTTCTTGTGAAATCGCCAAGTATCGGCATTGGTATCTGAACTGGTATCTGGACATCCCTAGCGCTCAGCACCATTCATTGTGGCTTAGAGGATCTGCCCCCTGGCTGTATGTTATTACGCTTCTCTGGGCTCATAGGAGAATGCTGCAGGGAATGGTGCCACATCATTACATGGTGCCATTCTCTGCAGCATACCAGATTCAACCACTGACAGAAGAACAAGAGGACCAGACAAAAGTTCACTACACAGCTTTCAATCTAAAATGTACAATCTGCCATAGCTCTACCAATAAGTATAAAGTGCAATGGCCAGACTAATTGAATAGTTTAGGTAGGTCTTAATATGACATAGTTTTGGTCGATCTATATATACTGCATATATGAAAACAATTTTAAAAAGAATGGTGGCTGGTGCTCCAAGAATGAAGGGGATAACGTGGGTTTGGCTTTTATTCTGGTCCCTACAGCTGGTTATAGGTACGTTCCCTTCGTTTTCACCTGAAGCAATATGACATATCCAATACCTGCTATGGGGTGAGCATGAGACTCACCCCCCCCTCCCTATCATGTGAGAGCTTTAGTGCTTGGTGATTAGATCCCAGCACTATGAGATGGGAGAGGGGGCACGGAGGGAGTACTCATCCCTGTGTAAGCTCCAACTCATTACAGCTTACCAGGTCAACTTTTTCAGTTGCTGATTGCAGCAGTGGAGGAGTGAAGAAAAGGTAGGTATAAGAAACTGTGTGGGCTGGCAATAAAGTCAACCTAAGCTGAAAATACATAACTTGATTATGTATAGCTAACACAGCTTGAAGAGAACCTGTGAGGAGCGGAATTTGACAGCTGCCATTGCTGACTCGTTTTTAAGTTACTTGATCTGGGGCTGTCCTGCTTTACCCTACCATTACATAGTATTTGAGGTTGAAAAAAGACACAGGTCCATTAAGTTCAACCTTTACTACCTAGTGAGTCACAGTCCTCGAATGTGTACATATCAGGTGGCCTGACACAACATGCTTGCTCCAGTTTAGTGACTTAGCAAGTAATAAAGCAAGGATGAGGATGACATCCCAATAACATGAACCTTTAAAAACATGCCAGCAACACTAGCTTCCATATTTCTATCCTGAGAGGTTCAATAAAACACATCTACATGGGGTGTGGTAAGTGTTAAATGCCAATTGATATGGACAAATTAAAACTACCAAGCTAATTTAAGACATCATTAGTGACTTGTTTACTGTTATTGTAAAAGGGCAACTCTTGGTTAATGCTACAGTACAATGGAGGTTACAAAATAATTACACAGAACATATTAGCAAATAACAGTAGACGTATCAGTCCAAGGAGGAAAACATTGTTTGTAGAACTTGTTTGTAGTGTGCTAATTAAATGAGCTAGACAGAGTTTATTTTAATCTCCCAAACATTTTAACTGGCGCCTACATTATTTTAGAAATATACTGTACATGGGTATATGATTCTATCAAGCATTCCAAACAATGTTGTATCATTTAAAACACATATAATTATTTACTACTTTAACTACCTAAAGCCTAATACAAGCCAAATGGAGAGATCTGCTCTCACTCCTTGTTTGTGTGGCTCATGTACAACAAATAGAAGGTTCAGGTGTCTCTGGGACAGCAAAGTGCAGAAAGCAATAAAAACAATGTCAGAAGTTCTAGCCCTTTCTTGCTCTACTAAAACTTTTATGGCTAAAGGAAAGCAGCAAACAACAGACTTTTTGGGCACCACCATGGCTGCTTAAATTTGTATTAGAAATAACATTTTATTGTAAACATCTTTGTTAAAATCACATAATAAAGATAAAAACATCAATGTGTATAATCTTACTCATAAATCTATGAGCTGTATGCCTCACATAGACCTGCACCTCCTCAATATAACATATAGGTACACCTGATTATCGATATATAAACCTTATGCAGATACCATTATTATATATCAACGATAGTTATACAGGTTTCCATGGAGGGGTACATATATCTTGCTCTGCGCATTTTGCAGTCTTCACCGCTTCTCCAGGAGCTTATGGGCATGTACTATAATATAAAAACAAGTACTGTAAATCACTCTTGATAAGTAATTATCAGTAAAATCAATTATGCTGAATTGAAACGAACAAGGTAGACTATACATACATTATGACTGACAGATAGCCCTTACATCATGGCTCAAGGAAAAAAAAACATGAATATCTCATCACACAGGTAGGAGGAGCAATGTATCAAATCGACCAGGTGAGCATCCAGGTACACTCGACTAGGATCATCCGCAATCTCATCATGGCAGATATTAAGAAATATTTAATATGGTCTGATTATTGTCTCAAAAGAATAGTTAGGTCAATTGAACCAGCAGGACCTACCAGGCTATATGTTGTTTAAGCTTATAGCGAAAAACAAGGTTATAGATGTGGGAGTGAGTTGGACCCTCCACAAGTGGCTGCAGCCAGTGATCTTGGTTGGGAAACACCAATATTGATTGGGATGACTGTAGAAGTAAATACTGCATATATTCATTCACTGTATATTCTTATGACATATCAGTCTTCACATTACTCTCAGATACACACCCAATTAGTTAGTACCTTACTATACTGACTTAGAACATTTGACAGTAATAAACTGAGGAATATTACATTACAATTATTCTAGGGAAAATTGCGTTACAGATACCCTTGTAAGACTACTTAACGGTTACAGCATTAGATGGTAGTCAGATGAATAGGCACAATATGATCACTAGAAGGGTCAATCCTTTCTGTCCCTATATAAAATGGAAATATGTTTGAACAATGCATGTTTGAATAGTCCAAGCTGGTGAGGTCATATAGGTGATCATTACTAGTTACTCAGGGTTTGAGAACAACAAGTTTTCACTCATTGTTCTCAGTGAGGCACCAATCTGTTTAGTCAACCTAAGTACTCAGGAGAGAGATGGATGTGTTAAGGAAACTGATATTGAACTGATTATATAATACCTTGGCAGTGTTGTGGATGCTGTGAAAACTGGACAAAGAATGTTTACCTGCAGCTAACCAGCTGGGTGTCATTGTTTTGTTATCAGACAGAAACCAACTGGGTGATCTGATATGAAGCTACTCTGACAAGTCACTGATTGAATGGATTTCAAATCGAGTCTCAAATAACTTAAGTCTACTCTTATTTACTCGTAAAAGTCATTAATCAGGGAAGTCTTCTATATATGCTTTAGACTTAAATGTTAATGGTATGATGGTGTATTCCTAATTAAAAATGTCAATGTCAACAGTAGAAAATACAGATTTGCACAAATGTGGAATTAAGATATCTATTTAAAGTGTATCCTAACCCAAGAACAAAAATGTAATATATATTGCCGCTCACCATTCCATAGATGCGGTGACGGCATTACTTTTCCTTTTTCAGGCTTTTTGCCTTATTTTCACATAATGTTCCTGCCAGTAATACCTTTCCTGTCCTAAGATAATTACGCTTACTCACTGTACCATATCTATGGAGGAACAGCGATCACATTAAACAGTACATGGTTAGACGACACACATGATTGGGCTACTAACATAGAAGGTTACAACCTGTTCAAAAGAGACAGGCTGGCAAGAAGGGGGGGGGGGGGGAAGTGGGACTGTTTCAAGAACAAATTAAAAAATGCTATTACCAGGTGTATACCGCTGGGGAATAAAAGTAAAAGATCAAAAACAAAGCCAATATGGCTAAGTAAATCGGTAAAGAAACACATTAAGGAAAAAAAAATAGCATTTAGTAAGTATAAAACGGAGGGGACAGTATCGGCATTCCAAAACTACAAAGAATTTAATAAAATATGTAAACTGGCAGTGCAGGCAGCTAAAATTGAATGTGAAAAATATATCGCCGAACTTAGTAAAAAGAACTCCAACATTTTTTTTCAGTAGATAAACAGTAAAAAGGGGAGAAAGGAACAGATAGGCCCAATAAAGGACATAAATGGGTCCTTACTCACAAGCAACAGGGAGAGGGGCGAGGCGCTAAATACTTTCTTCTCGTCGGTATTCACCAAGGAAACAGACGGGTTTAATGTACATGATAAAACACATAATTTAACAGGAAATACACCTGAATGGTTGACTGAATTGGGGATACAACATAGACTTAAACTACTAAATGCAAAAAAAGCATTAGGACCTGATAATCTACACCCCAAGGTACTCAAAGAATTGAACAAGGAGATAACAAGACCATTGTTCCTCATTTTTAAGGAATCCGTAATGGCTGGTAGAGTGCCAAGAGACTGGCGAAGGGCTAATGTGGTTCCTATATTCAAAAAAGGGTCAAAATGCCAACCGGGAACTATAGACCTGTTAGTCTAACATGCATAGTATGTAAACTGTTAGAGGGAATTATTAAGGACTACTTAGTGGAATTCGTCCGGGATCATAGTCCGGGATCCTTCCTAAATCCGTGCTGCAGTGATGTGCAGCACACATTTAGGAAGGATCTTCTTGCCAGACCAACCTGCTGACCTTTTACGAGGAGGTAACAAGAGATCTGGATGGGGGGAGGCCAATGGACGAAGTATATCTAGACTTTGCCAAAGCATTTGATACGGTGCCACATAAACGCTTGTTATACAAGCTAAGGTGTATGGGCATAGATGAATTAGTGTGCACGTGGATAGAAAACTGGCTACAAGAACGTGCACAAAGAGTATCAGTTAGCCATGTCCAAAAACACAGTTAATATTGCCCGAGCAGGAGACAAGGCTTACTCAGGAATGTTGATATTGGCATTGCATAATCTGCAGGTATAATTGTCTCTATAGACAGGGACCACACAAATTCCAACTAAAGCACTTGTGTCATGCAGTTATATGTACCCGTGTATAACAGGCTTTAGTCCAGTTGATTTATTCCAAAGTTAGCCATACACATTAGATTATGCTAGGCTATTAGGAAGCAATCCAACAATGACATTATTTTTTACCCCTGAAATAACCCACAGTGTTTATACCTATAACAGATAATAATGTTGGAAATGGCTATACATTTCCACATATGCCAGTAAACAAACTGTTCGTCCAACTTATGGTGTCCCAAGGTTATCTGCTTTGATTATATATTAATTAAACTGCATCATCTAAACATGCTAATGTCCTTAGCATTAGCCAGAGATCAGGTAACATATGCGGACGTGTTCCATACTGTTTGTCGCCGAGAAATATCCTTAGTACCAGTATAGATAGAGTATACAGATGCATTTGAGGGAGGAATTTAGAATAGTTAAAGATGGCGAAAAACACTGTGCTTTCTACAGTCACAGCCAGACAAAAACAAATCTAGTTAGATTGCAAAGTGGCAGTGGCGTAACAACCGGGGGGGCGGGGGATGCGCTTAGAAAAAAAATGTTCTGCCCCGGGCGCCCATAACTCTGGTTACGCCACTGCAAAGTGGTAATAGAAGCTTGGTGGCTTCAGAGTGACAATCTGTGAAATATGGAGTCTTAGGCAAATATTTTAATTGTCATTTAAAAGCTTCAAGAAACAAGCAGAGGAGGCATAAGTCATTAGTATTCGCGTACATGTCAGCTAGTGGAAAGCTTATTCATGGGAAGTCAGAGGTGACAACACAGCCATATATTAGATGATGTGAAAATAATTTTATAATCTCAAAAAACTTTTTTTTAAATTTACCATAATATACTCTGCAGTGGCACAGTGAACGAATAGCAGGGGTACAGTATCCATTGTAAGCTAATATGTTGCGCTTGGTATGTGTATTCAACCTTTTGTGTTCTCTCATAAGCTTTAATCTAAGAAAGTTAATCACCATAGATAAAACAAATCGTGTCTCTTGTGATACTATTCCAAGAGTGCTATTTATGGTCTTTAAATCATGAAGGAGTGATTAGAACAACTAAGTTATTAATTAAATAATTGAATAAATAAATAAATAAATAAATAGACCTTGCCTCGTCTGTTATTAATCCGTCTCAACTTTGTGATAGTGGTTTATGTGTAAAATCGCACAATGTGATCTGATTATCAACTGTATATAAAAATATTATCAACTGTGTATAAAAATGTGTAACAACATTATAAATCACATTAAGCGATGTAGGTATAACAAGGTTAATCAGCAAAGAATAATTATTGAATGAACGGCAAAAGTCCAGCAGAGGTAGCGGCAAGTGGAAAAACCGCTTTCTATCCCCTCTATTTACGTTCAGGTATTATAAGCATACAATTTCTTGGGATCAGTCTGTGCTATTCCACAATGTCTCAGTAAAAAATGGACTTCTGGGAGGGATAGAGTTCTTAAGATCAGAACTACTGATATTTAAAAAGGGAAAAATTGATAAGTTGAAATATAAACAGATGTTTATTACTTTTTCTTCCGTCGATGGATCCACGGAGCTTCTCTTTTAGCCTCTCTCTCCTCTCCTGCATACAGCTTACACTCCCTCTCGGTACCGATGGTACACACCCTCCAGGTGTGGTTGGAGGTAACCCCGGAGAGTCCAGCCAGAGAAAATAAAAAGGGAAAAGCCACAGAAGGGAGACAGATCTAAGTGCAAATAGCAAGAACTTTTATTTGGATTTTAAAAAATGATTGCACTTACAGGAATCCGTTTGTATAAAACAGCATGCGAGTGTTAAGGACACTCAGCCTTGTGAAGCCTTTCTCCTGTGTCAGCGAGGAGACAGTATAATCCCTTGACGCGTTTTGTCCGAAATACTTTTTCAAAAGGGTGCCTTTTTGAAAAAGTCTTTCGGACGAAACGCGTGTCCTTCATGATTTAAAGACCATAAATAGCACTCTTGGAATAGTATCACAAGAGACACGATTTGTTTTATCTATGGTGATTAACTTTCTTAGATTAAAGCTTATTAGAGAACACAAAAGGTTGAATACACATACCAAGCGCAACATATTAGCTTACAATCGATTACTTTGACACACATTGTTGCAGCTGGTAATTTATTCTATTTATTTATCTATTCACTTAATTATTTATTTCACATTCTCCTAGCGCAATCAATTTGGTTAAACTGTACATTATCCATTGACCTATTAAAGTAGATGTCACACCAGTCTGTTGACCTGTTTCCTATTAATAGTATTTTCAACAAGTCCCATTTTCACAGAAGTATACCTGCAAGCTGGAAACCCTCATAATGGCAGACACATGCATACCTATTTCCTGATTGGTTGCAGCAGAAGTATACTATTCTCTAAAAGACTTGGGGCATTCTAGAGCACCCTGTAGAGAGAAAACTTGGAGAGTGCATGTTGCCACATCATCCTGGATTTATTGTATGTAGTCTAAATTATTTTTATAATTTAAGGAGTATTTGTATTGATAAAATTGAGATTTTTTTTGTTTTCCCAAATAAATTGTAAAGTTTGTTAGAGCAAACACATTATGACATTGGTTGGTTTGTTGCTGTAGATTACCATCCCAGAGTGGTGCAAAACTATAGACTTTATGCATTTAGGACATTCTTTATATATTTCTAGAAGGAAAACCTGAAAGTGCTGAACATATAGATGAATGGATTACAATGCTGTGAATACAGCGAACGCAGCAATATCCAACTTTTTTGGATGCACAAATCCCAGGAGCTCCGTATGCTCCCTAAAATGACAGCTGCCTCCTAACGTTTGAGTTTTTTTAATCTAGTCTAGTCTTGGAGCTGGAAAAGTATCTATACATGTACTTGTACTTGTACCGAGTACGGTACTTGGTATCTGAACATCCCTAAATATTATACTTGTATATACAGTATATCAGGGCCGGCCTTAGGCCTTTAGGTACCCTGTGCGAGAAAGCTTTACAGCGCCCCTCAGTGGCCACACCCTTTAGTGGCCACACCCCGTAACCACACCCATTTTCCCCAATAAAAGAAGCCGCCCCCAGGACAAGCTGTGACGGCCGCATGGCGCCCTGTGCGGCCGCACGGCTCGCACACCCCTAAGGCCAGCTGTGCAGTATACTATATATAAACGCATCTAATGATTTCCAATAGATCCACTTACTCCTTATGTTTAGATGCTTTTAGATGCAGTCAGTTTAGCTACGTTTAGGACAAATAGAAATCAGTTTCATCTAGAAAACAATTTGAGCTTCTAAACACACCACAGGTCATGTAAATACATGTAAACTCGCATGAACGTGAGTCATGTTAAGCATCTAGAAGCATAAAAAAGCATCTAGCCTGATGGACTTTGCAGACAGATCTCTGCAAAAAAGCGCAAGTGGACAGTGTGAACGAGGTAGGAAGACATATATTTATATCCACAAGTTAGTTAAAGGAGGACTATGAGTTGAGTGATTTTCACTCACCTCATAGTTCTAGCCGACCATAGGATGCTATGACCAACTATATTACTGGTGTTGTTTATAAACAAGGTATGGCACAACACTTTGACTGACCTACTGTATAGCACAGGGGAGTGGAAGTAAGTCAGTTTTACACTTCTAACCTTGAATTCCATTTCACAATACATCTTTCTTTGGAATATTTTGCTTTGCTTAGAAGTGGCCAAATAGGTGTTAACTTACAGTTAATATATGATTAAGATCTCACAATCATTTCCAAAAAGATAAACATACATACCGCTGGCTATCAAACTCTTATCTGTAAGTTAACAATTAACTGTAGTTAGAAACTATTCTACAGCTGGCTATGGGTGGGCAGATGATGAATGAGAGGAGATTAGATACCTGGCTCCCCAATGCCTCTAGAGCAGCATTTCTCAACCATTTTTCAGTCAAAGCACCCTTTAAAAGTATGTAAATTCTCGAGGCACCCCAGTCTAAAATGTAAAAATGGTCAATGTAAAAAAAGATATGGGGTCCCTCCAAAACCCATACCAAATCCTTATACAAGATACGGGTCTGGTATGGATTTTAAGGAGGGGGGACCCCCAAGCAAAAACACCCAAAAAAAGGGAGATTGCCTCCCCACACACACATCAGATTCGCCTTAACATCACAGCCCAACTTTCACATCAGGTGCCTTCTGCATTTCAGAGTCTGTGTGTGAATCTTTAGAGGCACCCCTGAGGAAGCCAGAAGGCACACCAGGGAACCACGACACCTTGGTTGAGAATTGCTGCTCTAGAGCAACAGGACTCACTGATCTCAGCAGATGTGTAGTTGCAGTATGTGTATGGTGAGAGGTTTGTTTATTGCTCTCCATAAGAAAGGAAAAAGAATACCCAGCCACACAGAGATTTTCCAGCATTTAAAAAAAAATCTTAGTGGTGCTACAATGAGCAATTTTGATGCTTAGAAGTGCATGTTATTAGTCAACTATAGTGAACTATAACATGGCTAAGTAGTTGCTTGACTGACTTCAGCCTTTCTTTAATTGGTCTCAATATTTTCAGGCTGCACTTAGTATCTCTCTGCTAACTTTTTCATCTACACTAAACACATGCATGATAAGAAATCTATCCCACTTCAATAACCATGGTCATAAAGATTGTAAGCTCTCACGGGCAGTGCCCTCCTTACCATCTTGTCTTGAATTGTATTGTGATTGTAATGTCTTTCTTATATTGTAATGCACTGCTTAAACTGTTGGCGCTATATAAATCCTGTATAATAAAAATAATAATAACAAAAAAAAAGCTTTTTTCTATATATCTTAGGAAAAATTCTACTAAAAATGCAGTGCTATTTGCTATTTACAACCAGTGCAACCTTTTGGAGTATTGCAACAGACAGTGGCGTAATGTATCGGGAAGGTTGTGACTGTTCTCCAGCTTGGTGTGGGATGAAGAGTCTTTATCAGAATTCAGCTGGCCATGATGATAGTTGTGGCAAATATTATCACGGCAACACACATGGCCTGATGTTTAGTAGATTAAAGTGACATTAAAGTCAAAAGGTTTTTAAACTATTTCATATGCGGGTAAATCACATTTCAATGGAGGCTGCTCTTTAATCTTTATGACTATGGTTATTAAAGTGGGATACATTCCTTATCATTCATGTGTTTAGTGTAGGTGAACAAGTTAACAGAGAGATACTTATCATCCATTTCTATGAATCTGTTACTAAATTAAAGTCACTTTGAATAAAGTGAGCCTGGGAAAATTAGACAGCAATAAACCGCTAAAGAGAACAATCTTGCAATGCATGTCATGGAGATGTGACATAGTACACAGTCCAGCTCAGTCAGTAGACGAGGTGATACTTTCTTTTTGGCTGAAACTACAATACAGTGGAGGCATAGAAGGTGTACTGGCTTCTTCACCTTGTAGTGAACATTAGACAAGTGCACCAGCAACAAATGTCTTTAGTTTCGTTTCGTTAATTCGGATTTTGCGTTATTTTGTTTTTCGGGATTCTGGTCCGAAAGTCAATTTGTTTCGTATTCGGACGAAATTCGTTAGCGGTAGTCTGTACGAATGTTCGTTTTCTTCATTCGTTGCATATGAAAAGTGTTATGACACCTCTGCTCACAGACCGAATGGCATTCGGGAGCTCATGAATAGCATTGGGGAGCTCCTGAATGCTTTGTGTTATGTGACAGCTGAGAATGTCAAATGGGCGGAGCGAAGCCGTGACGCCGTGGCTCGCTCCGCCCATCTGTTTACTTTCGGGCTGAATGTCATTTTGATGGAGCAATTTCTTTATTTTTTTTATTTAAGGAATAGTCAAAAATTTACTCTTTGTTTTTTTTTTCAATTAAAGGATTTTTTTCTAAAATTGTGGTTTGTTTATTTACTTTGTATTTTAACCCTTTACTGAATGAGTGAGGATACAAGTACCCCATACTCATTCACAAGGGGGAGGCGGCATCTGGGTGCCCCCTTAATTAAAGGGAAACCCTGATGCAAATAATCCCCCTTGCCCTCAGACCCCCACAACCACCGGGTCAGGGTTGTGGGGAAGAGGCCCTTGTCCCCATCGGCATGGGGACACCCTCCCAATGCGAAGGGCATGTGGCCTGGTAAGGCGCAGGGAGGGAGGGCGCTTGATCGTCGTGCCGGGCCTGTGTTTGGATCAAGGGTCTGGTAGGAATGTTAGGGGAGACCCCACGTTTTTTCCCCCCATTTTCTGGGGCTGGGGTTCTGCATTAAAATTCCTACCAGACTTAAAGGGCCTGGTATGGATTAAAAAAAAAAAAAACCTTTTCTTTTTCCTTATCCAGTCTTCTGACACTGGCCATTTTTACTAAGGGCAGATTACTAGATCTCCCTTTACTTCCTGGAAATCTGGCACATGTGACTAGGACATGTGACCATGTACATCATCTCAGGGGAGGAAAATGCCTTTCCCAGAGATATCATGATCTGTACAGATGAGATTTCCCAGCAATGCTCTGCTAATGTAACATTCCCAGGATGCAATGCTTGGGCACGATTACGCCATTTGTGCTAAAGAGGACAAGGAAGTGGAACAAAAAAATTGTAAGTAAAATAAAAATATATGTTTGTTTAGTTATTGAATGTACAAAATATTTAGAATTGAATGTACAAAATATTTAGAATCACCACAGGAACGGGGACACCACACCCCTAAATTAAACGTATACCAACTAAAATTAGATGGGGCTTTTAAGGTGTCATCTAAAGAATGCAAAGGGACATAACTAAACATATGATAACACATAGGTCACATGTAGTATAATTTATTGGAATAACATCTCCTTTTATTAAAAAATGTTATAATCGACATACAGATAAAAACAACATATCCACTCATCTTAAAAACAAATGGCAGCTTGCCTTCAAGGCAATAATAGGTATATCACAACATAGAACCTCCCTGGAACCCGTACAGTAATACAAAATAAATATCATTTTTGAGATTTTAGTGGTGAGTAGATCCACATATCCGGAAAGGCTTTCTCATCAGCCAGGAAACAGAGAAGATGGAGAAAATGTAAGGGCGGCGGGGCAGGGGAAGGAAGGTGCCTGTCCTAGGGTACCTATAAAAATGACAATGCAATCTAGGATTCTGCCAGGTATAAATTCATGCATATAAAAGGTTTCAAACCCAACCAAACTAGTTTCTCTCTAACACTTAATGGGTCAATTAAATAGACTAAATTGTACCTATGGTTAAGGAAGGACAGCCTCGATAAACAATTCCTCCATATCCACATTAGCAGTAAACAAACGTCAGGGCTCTAACACAAATATCTCAGATATGTCTTTACATAGTAGTCTGACTCTCCCATCATCACTACAAGATCTTGGTGAAAAATGAATGCAACTCTGGACGGAAATAAATTGCATACGTTTGTAGAAACAATACCATGGCATATGTGTGCAGTAAACAAAGCTAAAGGCGGGCCAACTAAATATTCGATTCTGTGTGACTTTTTTTTGGCCAGGCAGTGTATTATCAATTATCCATTCCATGTATAATGACCTCATCTAAGGTAAAATAGATGTTGCTTAAAATGTTTAAGGTTTCAGTCCCAATTGTCCTGAGAGACATTTCTTGGTATATGATGCAGACATCTCAACGGTCCCGGGAGTCTCCCACTATAAGATAGCGGCTCCCGAACACCTGGGAGAGAAACATTTTCTCCCGGAAAGGTTTACTCTGCTTTATCCAGCAGAGTAAACCTTTCCTTGCTGTTTTTTTTTAGCTATTGACTATCTATTACACCCGCCCACTGCTGCTGTCAATCAGCAGAGATGGAGTTCTCCATCAGGTCCTTCTCTGCTGACTGACAGCAGCAGAGGGTGGGTGCAATAGCCAGCTTGCTATTGCAAATTGAAATAGCCAATAGCAATCAAGCTATTCATTCCTATACTGTTTTTTAAAATGTTTTATTATTCTGATGGCAGCAGCTGTCAGAATACTAAAAACAGCAGATAGGAAGGAAAGCATTAGCTTCTTTGATTGCTGCCATCATTTCAGGGGCGTGCTCTCTTCCTTTTTGTTGCAATGCCCCCCCCATCTGCGGGCACCTCCGTGAAATGACTCTTCAACAGCTAGCATCCAAAGGCATGCGAAGCTGTATGCAGGTACCATCACATACCGATGTACAGCTGCGCACAGCCTTGACTTCTACAATCGGCTTTATGCAGTACTTTTAGCTCTCTGACAGTGGAAATACACCATCATTTACGTTGTAGGTGTTCAGCCACCTGTGTGCAAAGCACTGACGCCTATTAGCTCTATAACAATAAAAATAAACACAGTTCTTTTATTTAGACTTAGTGTGTTCAATTTCTTGATTCTGCATACATGTATGTGCACTAGGCACGTTTCCTCATGTTTAGCTCTGCATCCGCCGGTAACACCGCCAACCACAACGTGGCGACTCTGCTCACATCACAGCGTTACACCGCCCATACTATGGTTGGCAAGAAAGCAGCTGCTCAGAGTTTCCGGAAGTGCGAGACTACGTCATCCTCGGCAAAGATGGCTGCCCCCAGTGTGTAGCAACGTGTGTCTAGTGTGTCTGGGAAAGTGCAAGAAATCAAAACGTAACATAATAATAATTACTGTCAATAGCTACGGATTAATATTTGCTGTAAGCCATGAAGACAAAGTCATCTCACCACAAGTCCGAGAACACGTTTAAGGTAATGTGTTGCCATTGTGCTTACAGAGATCACTTCTAGGGAGACCTGAATTTAGGACTATCTTCACACTCTGCATTATAGTTAATCTCCCCAGACCTTGTGGAACCGAAAACCTCAGTATGGCAGATGAAACTCAGCACCATGTTTTGCTAATTTCTGATCTTTAGTCTGCCACTTGTGTAAACTACTTTGCAAGATTAAACTGTGGCTCCGAAACGGTATACACACACACATTTTGTGTTCATTTTTTCCATATGTTTGTGATGTTTCAGGATATCACTGTTATGTACTGTAGGCCACTAATAGAGATACATGGAATTCTTGTAAGGCTTCATGCTTTCTTAAGCTGGCCACCTTACATACACCTGGTGATACACCTTACAATTATCTGCAGATTTTCTGTGGTCAGATGGAAAAGGTGCAACAGATCCCTCCATCTACACTTAACTGTGTGGATGGAGTAAGCTCCACCTGGGCCAATCTGTTGCACTTTTTCCATCTGACCACAGAAAATCTGCAGATAAATTGTAAGGTGTATGGGCACCTTTTAGGGTCCATTCACAACACATGCGTTGGGGCTGTGCTGGCTGTTGTTTCTAGTGCAGCCCCAACGCAAGACAAGACAGTTTACTTGTCACGGATTGACAACTCTCACACCACTGCATTGCGGTGGGAACGCAATGGCGTGTGCTGAAAAAACTACAGCCTTGCACCCCGCTGTGCCCAGAGTAATTAATGAAATGCCACGTGACATTTCAATAACATTCTTAAAAAAAAAAGTGTACAGTGCGATGTGCCATGCGTTTTGCACAGCAGCTGGTGTAAAGTGGCCCTTAAAGCACATCTCTGTGCAAACCAAAAGAACTACCTTTGCAGTGGGTCTGCCTCTACACTGCAAGGATTAACTGCAGAGAGTGTACAGTGCGATGTGCCAGGCACCACACACCAGCCACTGTGCGTTTTGCACTGCAGCTGGTGTGAAGTGGCCCTTAAAACACATCTCCGTGCAAGCCAAAAAAACTACCTTGGCGGTGGGTCTGCCTCCGCACTGCAAGGGTTAACTGTTCATGAGATTATTGATGGCAATGATTGAATAGTGTAGGCATTACCAGCTGAGTAATGCATAGAAGCATTAAAAATAAATCAAAAACTCCATATTCCGATAGTTGTTTCACCATTCATACTTTTTTTTCGTCTGCAGTTCCAGACATTTTCAGAAAGACTAGCAAATGTGAACATTGATATTATACATCGCATTGACAGAACAGAGAGCTATTCAGAGGTAAGAATTTTTATTTCCGTTGTGTGTCCTCCATATTTTATTCCTCATCTGACTAAACTAAGGCCCTAATTTAAAATAATTTTGAAATCCATGTGGGTAAATGTTTTGTGTCTGTATTGAGAGAATGTAAATATTTTGTACAGTACTATAAACAAAAAATGTGGCAATCAGGACTACTTGAAGTTGTTTTGTGCCTTTTAAAAGTGGTATACTGATTAAAAAATGATTGTTGTTGTTGTTTATCACTTCAGATATAATGACAGAAACAAGAACGGCATATATTTTGACATTTAAGTCACTATACAAGGAGTAGTGATGAACCTGAACCCAGCTCGCCTGAGTCTGCTCAAGCCCGATCAGAACTGTGGCTGTCACCCTCCCCATTAGTTCCCGGCCCCACAGCTATATGTCGCAATTGGGTGGGGAATGCCCTCGCCACAACTGCCACCACTGATCGAGACCGGACAATGGGGTGGTGGTCACAGTATGGAGCAGGCTTAGGCAAACTGGGGTTTCACCAAGCCCATGCTCATCTCTAACCTGCAGCAAAAGATAGAGAATAGGGGTAAAGTAAGGACCAAATGGAAAGTCCAATTTTTCATAAGCCCCCCTGCCCCCCAACACAAATGGCTTTAAAAAGTCATTTGTAGGCAAACAGAATGCCCATACAAAAACCAAAAAAACTTACTTATTTGGACTTGGTCCCATCCCAGAAGGTATAATGACATCACTTATGCCTTCCAGAAATGTTGCAGGCTGGGGCCTGCAAGTAAATTTTTTTTTTTCTGGGCGATCTGTTTGTTTACAAATGGGTTTATAAAGCTATTTGTTTTGAGAAACAGGGGCCTTGCAAAAAACCCGGACCTTCCACACCAAGCTGATTTTTTTTTTCTAGCTTCTGTTATTAGTTTAATGTACTCCATTGCTGCCTAAAGTATCGCTAAAACTAAGTTGGTATCAAAGGGAGCAGCAATAGTGCCGGCCTGGGCAGTAATGGAGCAACTCCCCAGGATAACGATGATGAAGATATCTGAATCAAGAGGTCTACTTCTTGAAGGATGATGGGTATATCTCACTGGTTACAAAATGGTGAAGTGGGCTAGCTGAAGCTAACCATACCCGTTACAATCTGACCGTAAGATCTTTGCACAAGTAACTTTAGATTTACCAAAACTAGGTACTATAAGGACCTGCCGAAAACTATCCAATCAATCTGTATCCAACCAGACAGGCCCTTGCACTACATAATTGTTAGTAGATCTCAAGATGATTGTATAGTTGGATTGTAGTGTGCATGGTGAGCTTTAGGCAGGGTTCACACCATTTTCTGGACCAGATCTTGAACGCAGTGCATTTCAGCGTTTTTACCGTGATTTTGCTACGGATGACATTTTAAAAAAAAATTTCCCGCTTAAAATGGGCTTACAGGTGCTTTTCCAGTGTTCCATGAATTTTTGATGCATTCCAGTGCATTCCAGACCAGACAAAATGAGACATGCAGTATTTTTTTTGGTCTGGTTTGGAACGGACTGCGCTGGTGGGAACAGAGCACAGAAATAGCATAGGCATACATTGGGAGGCATTTTGGGTCTGGAAACGGTCTGGTCTGGAGGTAATCTTGATGTGGTGTGAATGGGCCCTTAGAGATAATCTATCTCTATAATAACTGTGGTGCCTATATATACTTCATCAATATTTTTTCATTGCATATCATATAGCCAGTGTGTAGTCTAGACATGCCGTGTGCATTATATTGGTACACTGCACTGTGGACTTGCAGCAGGAGCATGAAATTCGCATCTTGGTAACTTGGTCTACTTTTTTTTTTCTGGCTGGGAGGTGTGTGTATAGGTCATGTTTTCGAACTGGAGAGCTTGTGTTCCTATAGGAGATTGGTGTTGTCATGCTGTCCTGTATAGTTTCTTTTCCATTTTATGATCTAAAATTGATTGTTGTTTTAATGGACACAAATTATATTGAATTTCTTTTATACAGTTCATAAGTACATATGTTTCCAGTCATTAAAATTTGAATCTGTAAAGCAAGTTTTTAATCATGTAATGTAAGTAAAGCTGCCCATACACTAATCTATTTTTTTTCGTTCAACCCGCGGGCTGAATGGAAAAAATATACCCGATTCCTCCATCCACACTAGCAGCACAAGTCTAATGCAGCGTAAGTCTAAAGTGTTTTGTAAAAGAGCTTTATTTCATTTGCATTCACATTTTGCTTCTACTGTACTGGGTAAAGAGAACATTAAAGCAGAACTCCAGAGAAATGTATTATTAACTCTTGCACTAGGACTACCTCACCACTGCAAAGGTTAACTGCTCGTTTTGGTCTGGGGTGGAAAATAAAGTTATACTCTACTAATACTCTGAGCCAGTCAGCTGTGATAGCACTCCCTCCAACCTCTCTCCTCCTACGCTGGAGCGATTGAATATATACTGTGTATAGAACGTGATGATTTACAGGACATTAGACCACTGCAGCGGAGGGGGAGCGAGTTGGAAGGCACCAGTCTAAGAGCAAGCTGACTCAGAGGATCAAATGAGTATAATTTATTTTATTTTTCTCCCTAGACACAAACGAGCATTTAACCCTTGCAGTGCGGGGGAAGCCCCACTGGAAGGGTTAATTATTTTCCCTGGAGGTCTCCTTTAAATTACAATGTCTTTGAAAAATGCAGTTGTGTAATAACACCAAGAAACAGAATGCATCTAAACATTTTGTTTTTGATCTTTGTGTCTTGTATCTATCTGCTTGTGGTCCCCAATTTGGTTACATGAGAAACATGTGAGAGCAGAAAGCTGTTATAAATCATACTTCTGTACACCGTGCCTTAAAGGAAAGCTGTACTAAGAAAATATTTGGGCTCTGAACGTTCCTTTCAGTCATGCCAATTTCATGACTTTTGCTGGTCCAGAAGCTTCAGTGCTTTGTGTCACCTGAAATAACAATGCAACTCTACCTTCTTTACCTGCTTTCAAGTTTCTACTCAATGACTCAGGAAGTATTATGGCCAGAGGAAGCAAGGTAACAAGCATTTTCAGGAGAAGGTTGGCATTAGCAGCTTCTGGTTTTCTCCCCGTAGTTTTCTTTATTGTATTTTTAAAGCTAACATTTTCCAGCAGTGTGTACCTGATTTCTGTTATTTTGTGCTTGCATTAGGATGTGGAGACATACTTCTTTGAAGGGTTACAGAAATGGCGGGATCTGAACCTTACTGAGAATTTTGGTATGTATTTCAGTGTGACTATTTGTAAGAAAGTGCTGGATTTTTACCCATGTTTGCCTTTGCCAAATGTGAGGTGCCATATGCAGGAGAGATATCTTGCTGAGAATAGAGCAAGTGATCTTCCTATTCTAAGGTACATTGCTTCTGCAAATTTGTTTGGTACTTGACAGATGTCGGCAATGCGGTTAAATCTGTCACTTCTCTAGAAATGAAGGATGATGGATTGGCACTCACCTGCACATAGATATTCCAACAAGTAAGCAAGTCTCTGTGTATAATGTGGAACGCTTGCAACCATTGCTAAACGTATGCTGCACAGTCCTTGCAAATGATACTGGAAGAGAGCACATCGTTTGTAGAGGTGGGGATGTGTATCATCACCCTTAGCCCTCGTTCACACCTGAACGTTTTGTAGCGCGTTCTACGCTCGACGAACGCTCTACAAAACGCTCAAAAATATAAATCCCATTGTATTCAATGGTCTCGTTCCCACCTTGGCGTATTTCCGCCCGTCCCTAACGCGCTACAAAACGGCCCACGCCTGAAAAGGTACAGGTACTACTTTGGGCCGTTTTGTTGCGTGTTTCCATTGGGATACAGCCAAGTAGCCTTTGGAAACGCGCGACGGTCGCGCAACTTTTTTTTACCGCGAATTGCGGTAAAAAAACGCGCGACGGTCGCGCATATGCAATACGCCTAGGTGTGAATGAGACCTTAAGGTGCCCATACACTGTGCAAGTTTTGGGTGGGTTTTGAGGAAATTCGCACAGTGTGTGCCTCTGTCTGCATCCCGTGATCAGCTGATCGAAGGTGCCAGTCAGAAATTCTTCGTTTGATCAGCCATTACGCTGCCCGTTCTGGTCAGGTATTGTGACAGTGGCCGGCTTGCACCTGTCAGAATGCAATGTAAACAAAGGGATTCCTTGATGGACACGCTGTTCGTGTTGATGGGGGAATCAGGTCTATTTTTTTTTGTGTTCAGCCCGCGGGTTAAAGAAAAAAAATAGATTAGTGTATGGCCAGCTTTACACACTTAAAGTTCTGAGGGATCTTTTAGAGTGCTTGGAGGAGGTTCTACCGCATTTCCAGTCTTTCCCAACAGAAAAACAGATACTTTCCTCTCTTAAATAATCTAATTTGCTGTTCCTTCAAAGGCCGTATTATAATTATAGAGGTTGCAGACAACCAAACTATCAAGGTTGCTTGTAGAGGTGATGTAGGACATAAAAAAAAGTACTTAAAGCATCATCTTTCACATAAAACTAAGTAACAACTTAGCTGTATGGTAGTCTCCACACACCTATTGCAAATCTGTAGGTGAAATGAACCCTGTTAAACAAATAAGGGCCATACTTTAGATCAGGGGTAGGCAAACTCCGGCCCTCCAACTGTGGTGCAACTACAAATCTCATTAGGCATTGCAAGACATTGACAGCTGGAGGGCCAGAGTTTGCCCACCCTAGCTTCTAGCCCATTCTCTCCGGTAACGCCACTGAGCCTGGTCGATCAGCCTTAGCTAAAATACATATGGCAACTGTTGTACCTACCAAAGGATTTGTAACGCTGTGTTGCTGGTTTTGTGATGCTCTGCCAGAAAGCATAGCGAGGACTTAGTGCTGCTATGGAAGGTTTTATAGGACGCTGGTATCAAGAGAGAGATAGGTATGCATTTTCTTTGTAGTAATACAATTTATAATGTACTGCATTAAACAGCAGGGTCTTTTAAAATCTGGCTGGAGTTTTGATTTAATCCTTTTCCTGAGTCTATGCCTCTTTGACTAGGTTGACTAACATAAAGTATAGATGAATAAACATGTGATGATTAGAATGCCTTTTTTGTGTGAGGTTAGCGTTACTCATATGCTATATTCATTGACGTGTTTATAGTTTTGTAATCTTCGTATTGATAATCAGTGGTAGCTATGTTAAATCAGATGAGAAATGGAACCATGACCTGAGTCTTTGAGCTGTGTACAGTGCTGGAAATGGGATGTTAAGGAAGTATGGCTTATTACTTCTGTGTAATTACCCTAACGAAACCTGTATGAGTTTTTTATGAGCTGTTAGTGACTCAACTGGTGGTTGTTATGCATCTTTTAACACCCATTTGTGTCAACATTTTGGCCTTTTGTGCTGTTCTATGGGAAGCATTTGAAATTTGTTGAGAACGCTGTGCAAAGAAAGAATACTCGTTAATATCCCATGTACATATTTTATAGACATGGTTTGGGAAGCAGAAAAAAACCCAAACAAATGTAGCACACAGGACAAGATGACGTTCTCTTGTGCTTATGACTTAACACAGAACTGTGGGCTTCATTTTTATTAACCCTTGCAGTGCGGATACCCTGGCACTGCAAAGGTGAACTGCTCGTTTTCGTCCAGGGACACCCTGGCACTGCAAGGGTTAACCACTCGTTTTCGTCTAGAGACTAAAATAAAAAAAGTTATACTCACCCGATTCTTTGAGCTGGCTGGCTTGCTTTTAGACTGGACCTTCCAGCAACGCTCCGCTGCAGTGGTCCAAGGATCCTTGGGTCATCACATCCAATACACTGTAGACATGAGGACGCCGAGGGACATAACTATCGCTGCAGCGTAGAAGAGGCTGGAGGGAACACTATGACTGCCAGCTGGCTCCAATGTTCCGGTGAGTATAACTTTTTTTAGTCCCTAGAAAAAAATTAGCAGGTAAATCTTGCAGTGACATTTGGTACAGAACTACAAGTATAGGGCTGTTGTTTAGGAGTCATCCGCTACTAGCAATTAAAGAACACAAAGTGAAAGTTAATCACATAAGAAGTTTTTTTAGTTAACAACACAGTGTCAGAATCATGTGCTACCGTATCTGTTCTTATGCAGAAGGTTTGCTTTTTAGTTTTAAAATGGAGTACATGCTTGTCTTGTATCACAATATACCTAAAGCTGACCATACACTACTTTAATGACATCCTGATTCCTACTGAATTGGCCACAAATCGAGCCGTGGGTGGCTTTTTTGCACATAGTGATGTGAGAAATCAAAATCTGGGCAAAACGTTTATCAACCCTTGCAGCGATGCTTTACTCCACCTTCACTACACATTTTCATATGTTATATAGATGCCACACAAACCAGTTTGTAATTTGATCTATTAAGTCAAATTCAGGTACTTACACTAATTACATATAAAAGTGCACCTAATTCTTTTGTTAATATATAACTGCAGTAATTGGTGTTTTTGTTTTTTTTAAAAAGAAGAACTCTTGGCAAAACCTTTATAACCCTCGCAGTGTGGCTACCCCCGCACTGCAAGGGTTAATTGCTTGTTTTTATCTAGGTGCAACTGCTCCAGATTTTGTCTGCTCCAGTAGTGATAAATACCCCGTGTATTGAAAGTGATGATTTACTGGAACTTAGACTGTTGCAGAAGATGGGGGAGAGAGGCTGGAAGGACCAGTCTTAAGAGCAAGCCGAGAGAGAGAATATATTTCTTTTTCTTAGCGCCACGGCTAAAGGGTTAATAAAAGTTTTGCCTGGAGTGCTTCTTTAAATCTACTTAAAGTTCAGCTTTAAAGTAACCAGGTCATCAGAGGGCCAAGTAGGTTACCTGTAAAAGAATCGTAAATATACTTATCTTTTGAGCACGGAAATGCACATGTATCCTGTTTTTGAAGGTGTAAATTCCTCTGGGGGGGAATTTATCAAAACTCGAGCAGAAAGAATCTGGAGCAGTTGCCCATGGCAACCAATCAGCTTCTCTCTTCAGTTTGTTCAGTTAAGCTTTGAAAATAAGCAAGAAGCTGATTGGTTGCCATGCACAGCTGCTCCGAATTTTGTCTGCTCCAGTTATGGTAAATTTTCCTCAGTGTGTCCCTGCTGGCATCTAGGCACGTTTCTACGAACTCCCCAAGATTTTGTTTGCTTGTATTCTCGGTCATTAGGATGTAATACTGTGCTAAACTCTCGAACGATTAAGTGTGGAATGTGAATAAATCCATAACAGTATTTAGTAGCGTACAGAGGTTCCTGGATCAGTAAGGTTATCTGTTAGTAATCAAATGGCACAGACAATGACTGTTTGTTTGTTTTTCAGGAACATTCTACCGAGAAGTATCCAGTAAATGCCAGTCATTCCATCTGCTGGTTTACCATCAGAATGCCATAGTCCAAAGTCTGAAGAACCACTTACAAGTGAAGAACAGCCTTGCCTACCAGCCACTGCTTGAGTATGTGTACAATTCTTGTTGTAATATAGTCACTTCTTCACTCTAGTTCAATTTGTGTATCTAATCATCAAATGGTCTTTCTTTTTATTCATGTAGACAACATAAGTTTCTTTTTAGACTACAGTTGTGTGGGTAATATGTATTTTTTCTAGCTGTGTGCATGGGATGCATGAGCATGTTTATTATGTGTTAAGTTAAAACATTTTCTTATAGTTTTAGATCGTGTGGGGAAGGGTTAGAACAGATTTTCTTTGGTAGAGTAGGCTAAGGCTAGAACACCTGTCAGATTTTAATTCTATCTTCTGTTGCAGATGTTTCCTCACTTCCTGTTTTGTGGAACTGTTGTCAGCAGAAAAGAAAGTGAGGCTAAATCTTTCTTAAGCTGGCCATACACCTATAGATTATCTGCAGATTTTCTATGGTCAAATGGAAAAAGTGCAACAGATTCCTCTATCTATGCTGAACTGTGTGGATGGTGGAATCTCCCACTTATACCGGAATCTCCCACTCTTAATATACCGGAACAATGCCTGCATCCAATCAGATTGTTCAGGTATTTTGAGAGCCAGCGGGGCCAACTAGCAAGATACTAAAGCTTGGCCCAGTGGGAGATTCCTCCATCCACACAGTTTAGTGTAATGGAGGAATCTGTTGCACTTTTTACATCTAACCATAGAAAATCTGCAGATAATCTACAGGTGTATGGCCAGCTTTATAGAGCTCTGGATAGCAGAAACAAATAGAAAGGAGTTCCATTCCTTCCCCACTCTATCCAAAGCTAAAGAAATACACAGACAAACCCTTGTGGTAATACTCCTGTAATTGACATTATTTATTGTACGGGTACTGTATGTCTTAACTGGGTAATAAGATGTACTGAGTCTTAGGTATAATGCAATGTACAGAACAGAAAATCTATTTTTTTTTTCTGTATATACAACATGTTTTTTCATTATGGTATAGTTATGCTTGTGTTTTATCCCATACAGTTTGGTGGTCCAGCTGGCCCGAGATCTTCAGGCTGACTTTTATCCACACTTTCAAGACTTTTTCAAAGCTATCTCTTCTTTGCTGGACACAAAGGACACTCAGTTGATAGAATGGGTATTTACATCCTTGTCTTACCTGTACAAGTACCTTTGGAGGATGATGGTGAAGGACATGCCTACAATATACAGGTGCCCAGAAAAACAGCTTTTTATGTTTTCTACCTTTTCGGATTCTGTTATTACACTTTGATAGATAACACTAGAAAATGTGTGCCAGTTCCAGAAAGGAAAATGTTGGAAATATAGCAAGCAATGCTACAGAAGGGTCTTAGGTAGCAATACATGCTTCAGAATAATGTGAGTGAAAAGACATCAGGCAGTAGGTGTAGGAGAGGAGTGCAGTATATGCAGAAGAGAAGTACAGAAGTATATGGAGAAGAGAAGTATAGAGGGTGTGACAGTGGGCACTATGCGCAGGAGGGTATGACAGTGTACAGGATGTGCAGTAGAAGAGTTTGGGGTGGTATGACAGGGGCAGTATGTGCAGGAGAGGTGAGTGGAGGATATGTCGTACCCCCCCGCCGCCGTATGTGGAGGAGAGTATATGTCATGGGGAGGTCCAATCTGACCACCCGTGTGAAAGGGGACTTAGGCATTATATTATTACAAGAGAACTATGGGGTAACCTTTTTATCCCATAGTTCTCTTTAGGGTCACAGGAGGACATATACTAACCTCCTCCCGTGACCCAAAGCTCAGTATATAGCGCGCTAATGCCCGCTATATACTGAGAGTACTGCAGCCGGGACGGATCCCGACAATACTCTCGAGATCCGCCCAGGTGGCTGTCTGCCCGCCCCCTCTCCCCTGTCCATTCTTCCAGTCAGCGTTGGAGGGTCAGAGAGGGAAATCCATGCGGGGAGTGGTGACTAATAGTCACCACTCTCTGTAGGGAGGTGACTGGGAAGTGAGCGAGCGACGGTATGTGTTCACTCACTTCCCTATCCATAGAGCTGACTTGTGACAGTTGCATTGTCACACGTCGGCTCTAACTATGAGGATGAGTGTAAATAACTCACCTCATAGTTCTCCTTTTAAGGATACTAAAATGTCTAGAATGCTTTAAAGGTCACTGATATTTTTATTTCTACGTGTACAGGATTGTGTATATTCTAATAGTGTTTCCGTGTAGAAAGTGAGCATCCTCAATGTTTTTTTTTTTTTTCTTCTGATAACTCAGTTTGTACAGCACTCTGCTTGCCCATCACAAAGCACATATCCGAAATTTTGCTGCAGAGAGTTTTGCATTCTTAATGAGGAAGGTAAGTCGCCTGTGACCAGTACACACCCAAACAAAGTAGTGTTGTTTTGTCACATTATAATATTCTGTGATAGGGCTATTACCAAGCAAATGCAAAACGTGTAGTAGAAAAAAGGTAAACAAATTCAACTCGCACAGTTTTAGAAGTTTTGTAGGCTGATCATTCACTGGCCAGTTTCACAGGAAATGAAGAATTGTTAAACCAAACTGTGATCATTGTAGATACAAAAATTATTGCAATCAAGTGATGGCACTGGGACAGGCAGGGCCGGATTCCCGGCAAGGCCACCGAGGCCCGGCCTTGGGGGGGCACTGAGCAGAGGGGCGGCACGGGTTTGAATTACCCGACAACCGGAACATGGAGTTCCGGGCGGTAATTTACTTTCTACATATAGCCCTGCTTTGCACAAGCAGGACTAAATGTAGAATAGGAGAAATACATTATAAAAAAATAAAAAAAGTAAAGATGACAAGATAAATAAAAATGTAAAAAGTGATAAAAAAGTAGAGAAAAAAAACCATTAAAAAATTCAAACCAACCCTGCCACCCCTGCTATCTGGTTGGCATTCTCCTTGGCAGGGGGAGCACTGCCGAACCCGGCCTTGGGGCGGCAGGGAGGGTAAATCCGGTCCTGGGGACAAATAGTTATTCAAAGCTAGAAGTAGTTAGCCACATTCAACTGGATTTGTTCTGTAATGTTGAAGACATTGAAGCTTATCCAAGCCACTCACTTTCTCAGTTCTAATGAGCAATAGAAACTCACTCTGGTATTTACATCCACACACACCCCTCAGTCCAATCTCCGATATTTATTATCTAAGTACGGGATGGGACATGTTAAAGTTGTGGAACCACCCTGTTATAGTTGCATAATCCCATCTTTGGTGTCAAGAAAGCTTCATAGGTTTTAATCCCTCGTTTTCATTGCTGGAGGTGTAAATTGTTAAAAGAGTATTATATGTGCAAGAGAGATGGTGTTGAAGGCGCACACCTCTGTGCAAGGGTGGTGGTTCTAGTTTGATGTAGATCATCTTTCACACCTTTTGTGAACCAGTTCCTCTCACTGTCCAAAATATGCACCTCACTGTCTACGAAAGGATGTCCAAGTGACATTAAACTGAGGAGATAAATCTTAAAAATGCATTCAAGTACCTTAACTAATACAGCCTATTTGTGTATTTTTGGCTATAGATCCTCAAATCATCCCTGAATGCATGCTGGCACTGTCCTTCATTTTTGAGGGTGGCTACATTTGTTCCTCATGTTCCCTGTGTGTGTTGAAAAGTAGCCACTGCTCCAAAGCTCGCTCCTGGAATTCAGAGATGATTTGAGGATCTACAGCTGAGTGATACACAAATAAGGTACATTTTTGTTAATAGGTAAGATGCTTGAATGCATTATTAAGATTTACCTCCTCAGTTTACTGTCACTTAATGATGTAGGAAAAATACTGAGTTTTGACTGGTAGAATTTGCTCTCCGATGTTGGTCCATTCGTTTAGTCTCCCCAATGTACAGGTCTTTGCATTCCTGACTACACTGCACTGCATATACCAATATTTGCTGACACTCATCAGGCCTGAAGACGTGGTTTGGATAAGCTGCGGAGCACCTTAAACAATACAGGGCTGCGCATGACTACTATTGGCTATACCATGACCTGGATAAATGAGAACATTCACAGACACATCTGTCAAAGGTTTTTCTGGCTTTTGGGTAAATCATTCTTCCCAGATGAAGAAACACTCACCCGATCACCCGTTCCTCGATCCTGCAGCAGTAACCGCTCCACTCTCCCCACCTCTGGCTGTAGAATGTCCCTCTGCGTCTTCACATCTAATAGACCTGTATAGACATGATGACGTCACAGGTCCTTAGACTGCTGGAGCCCGGGGGAGAAGAGGCTACAGAGACCGGCCTAGCAGCCAGGTGGGACAGAGAATGGGGTGAGTATATCTTTTTTATTTTAGACCCTAGATCCGAATGAGCACCTAACCCTTGCAGTGTGGGGGTAGTCTTACTGCAAGGGCTAATTTTTCATATGCTCAGTTTTTTTGCAAATCAACATCATGCAAATCACATAAGGCAATTGAATTTATGTCACAATTTTTTTTTTTTACTTTTGATGTTTTAGCTATAGACTGATTGTTAGATCTTTGTTAAAATCTTCTGAAAAAAGAGAGTATAGATGTCCAGTCATAAGAAGATCTCAGGACTTGAAATTCTCATAGTAAATCTTTAGAGTATGAATATTGTGCATCCATTGAATCCAATCTTTACTTGCAGAGTTGCCACTGAGAGTCTTAATCATCCATCACTTCCTGAGGTTGTCAGATTCCTGTATCTCCTTACTGCTCACTATGCCCCCCCCCTTTCATCCCAGCTACTACAGTATTACTTTGTCCCCTTACATCTGTAGGGGCATACTAGTAATGTTACAGGCAGTAGGGAGACACGGGCAGCTGACACCCCCAGTAGTGTTGGATGCCTAAAACTCGATGCACGCCTCTGGCTCTCCACAACAATGGTAAGTATTGTAAAGGATTTTTGCAGTTCTCTGTTTATATAAACTTTTTTTAATGACACCATGGTGCCTTTTAAATATGTATGTGCCCTTGTTTGATTTTACAACCAGGTATACGTAAATTATGCTTTCTTTTATAAGTAAAAACAAAATTCTTATCTTGTGGTTTTTTCCTTTTGCCAGCCCAAATTTTCAAAATGATTTGTTATTTTTGTTTTAGGTACCTGATTTTAATGGACTGTTAAACCTCATGTTTCGGGACCTTAATGAACATCCCCAGAAGGTGGAAGGCTTAGGGCAGCTACTGTTTGAAATGTGCAGGGGGGTCAGACACATGTTTCACTCTTGTGCCACAAAGGTAATTAACTATGTATTATTAGATGTGTAAAAGATAGCAGAATGGTGACTACTTTTTCAACAGCAGCCCTTCAAGATAGAATAATTAAAACACAGAATAATCTGTGCGTTCCCACAAAGTTAAGAAACAAATTTTTTGTGTAATTACGGGGCATCCTCGGGCTTCCTCTGCACTGCTTACCCGAACTTCCAGGTGGGGAAGAATGCACTCATGATGTCACTTTGGATTACATGTCCTATCAATCATTGTGCCTTATTTATAAAATTTCTAGATATGGTAACTCTGCCTGTGTCAACACATGCATGCAACACTACACCCACGAGAAGCACCCTCGCACCTCCTCCATGGATAGTGATTGACAGCTGCCCCCGAGGCAGCACCTCCATAGCTGCTGTTAATAATTTCCTTTGGAAGAGTGTCTTGTATTTTATCCTCTCTGGTTGCCTGTGCACGTTGGTGCAGGCAGCTTCATGACATCCCCCTGTAGTTCGATGGAGGGAACGTGCATGAAAACAGGGCTCCGTGGGACCCTGCATGTGGAAGGAGCCACCCTAAAAGATAAAATATAGACTAGCGCCAAAGGGACCAGCAGAATAGGGAGGTGAAGGATTTGCTTACGTCAATAGGAAGCTGAATACATTGTACATTTTTACATCAGCAGTAAGAATTGCAGGATTAATGTCACTTCAACCAGTGTGATTTATGTTGGCAACAACCATGTAACAATCTTACAGTGAAATGGCCACAAGAATTGATTTCCTGTTGTAAAAAGCACGTAAATGTTACAAACCCAGAGATCTACAAAGATGTTTTTTTTTTTTTTTTAATTGCTCAAATTCCTGTATATGCTTGCTAGTGGTCTTCAGAAGTTAGTTCCTCGTTATAGCATCCAGTCATGTCACAATCATTTCTTGCACTATAAATTGGATACCATGATAGTTTTAGGAAAAAATACACTAAGAATAATGTTACTGCGCACAAAAACAATATAATACCCATTTTTTTTTTGTAAAATAGAAAAGATGGTGTTGCCTTGGGTAAATGAATACCGTACATGTCAACTGATCATCATTTAACAGTTAACAATTATGGCCCTAGAATTATTGCCCTCGCTCAGTTTGCGGCAATATGTACCGTGTGCTGCAATTGTTTTTCATGCACGTGGGAGCAGAAGGCTGTAATTTGTTTATCTGATCTTGTAAGTAATACAAGACCATGTTATTTTTTGCTTAATAATGCTCAAATTATCTTTCTTAGGGGCATGTTTTCTCTCATTGCACTGTACACATGTTGTACACTCATTGTATGAACTTCCTGTGGATGTGTGCACCCTTCTGCAACAGCAGTTTTATTGCGTTGACTACAGCAAAATGTGCCAGAGCACCGTGCATGGGAACAGCTGTTTAGTAGTCCAAATCGAAAGCACACACGAAAGGGTGACCACACTGCTTCTTAACTGAGTAAACATTGTAACCTTAAGATGGGAAGTGTCTGTGGGTACTATTTGCTGGCATCTTTTATTTAAAATCATGACAGGTCAGAACCTGCCGCCCGGCTTCCTGATTGATCAGGAAGCCAGGCTGCCTAGCAGTGTCGCTAGGCAGCATGAAGCCAGCTTCCTAGCCAATCAAGAAGCTAGGAGGCGTGTCATGACTTGCCGCCCAGCTTCATGATTGGTCAGGAAGCCCGGCTGCCTCGCAGTGTTGCTAGGCAGTGTGAAGCCGACTTTCTAGCCAATCAGGAAGCCAGGTGCCAGGTCAATGACCCACCACCCTGCTTACTGTTTGGCTGGGAAGCCGGCTTCAAGCTCCCCTTTCGCAGCTCAGCCGGTCAGAGGGAATCTCCCTCTGGCCAGAAGTTCTATTATCGTGGTAAGTAACGGAGCATTTGGCCAAGTACAAGTACTCACCCAAATGCACAGTATCGGCACCGATACCAGTATCAGTGCATCCCTACCTCTTAATTTATTTGTAAATGTTACATACTTATTTTTATATGGTATAAATATTGTCTATGTTTGGCAGGCATTGCGCATGGTTCTACAGAAGATTGGACCAGTGACAGAAATTGAAGAACAGTTGCCTTGGACTTTAGTAGGCGAGGCGCTGAAACATTTTGTGGCGTCAGCTACTTCTTCCATTAACATAGAACACTTGCAACCACTTTTTACTAATATTCAGGTATGGTTGTATATGTCAAGATGACAATCTTTCTTCTGATTTTTGCTGTATAGCATAATAGGCCCACTCAGAGAATCCTTTCAATCATTTATTATGCAATTATTCAATGTAAATCATACCTAAAATAGAAGAAGCTGTGCATATAAATTTCAGTTTGTTGAAATGTTACCTTTTCGCTGTTCCCGGAACCATTGCAAGTATTCCACATCTCTGGGTATGTGGACTATCTGCTTCTCCACTGCACACTATGGAAGGAGGACGTGCAAACTGGTGGGAGAAAACACTGCATGCTCTGTGGGTAAAGTACCGATATTTGCAGTGGCCAGGGAGCAGTGAAGTAGCAGCGTTTCAACAGATGGATCCTTGAAAAAGTAAGTAGGTTGCCTTTTCTATTACAGATATGTTTTAACATACTCACAGTTACTTTAAAGACGTCACGTCACTAACATCCTACTCTCCTCACATCCACTATGTTATAAAAAAAAACCCCTAAGTTTGCACTGTGGTCATGTAGAGTTGTGTGTAAACAAAACCTTATCCCCTACTGCACACCTTTCAGAGAAATGCAGGATTTTGTGAGCAAGGGAGAGAAGGAGATGACTGCAACATAGTGCAGTGTAAATAGAGTTCAGTTAACATTTCTTACACCTAGTTTGCCCTTTTGTATAATAGTCATGGTTATCACACCTTTTTATATGTTTGAACATACACATATTGAAACACATCAGAGTGGTTATTATTTTGGATGGGTACATTGCAGCTACATTTCTGGAGTTTATACGTTGTCAAAAAATACGGGGAACAAAGGGAGCTACGCAAAATACAGTAAAAGTAAACACCAAACTCCAGGGTTTCAATAAAACTATGTTACACTAGAAAATCCCCTATGCACAGAAAAAACGGCGCACAGTGCAGAGGGTAAACATGACTGCCAGGAAACTAGCATTTGCAGAATGTGAAGTAAGATTGGCAGCATCCATGTCTCTTTCAGAAAAGATTTCCTTTAAGTGGTTGGAGGTAGATAAGAGACATGCTTGTGGTCCTTAGAAAGTCCTAGTTCAGTTAGAAAGTAACTGGGCTTGGTTAACATAAGTCTGGGCATATGAAATATCTTTAAATAAGCTAAAGGAAATCTTTGAAATTATGCTTGATGATAAACTGTGTGCTTTTGGATCTCTGGAGGCAACGCAGTACAATAGGCCTATACATTTTTCACTTGTTAGAACAGAAAGGAAATTGATTGATGGGAATGGAATCGGTTCAGTTTGAACCGTGAAATGACAAGTTGTCTGAGAGATCTTAAGTGAGTTTATTTTTGTATAAAATCTATTAGCTCTAATAATTAGAAAAATATATTTGAATGGGGATTGTTAGTGGCTTAGTCATGGAGAGGGCTCTTGTGTGGCTTGGCTGTACCGTATATACTCGAGTATAAGCCGAGATTTTCAGCCCATTTTTTTGGGTGAAAAGTGCCCCCCTCGGCTTATACTCGAGTCAACGCCAGCGCGTCATCTTACTTACCTCGCCGAGCGTCGCGTCACTGCTGCTCCGGTGTGCGGCGCTCCGAGCGGGGTCATCTGGCAGTCTCCGGCCACCTAAATTAGGACCCGGAGACTGCCAGATGACCCCGCTCGGAGCGCCGCACACCGCAGCAGCAGCGACGCTCGGCGAGGTAAGTAAGAAGAAGAAAAAACCCCCCGCAGCGGCCAGTCAGGCAGGGGAGCAGGGATGAGTCAGCGGCGCGCTGATCAGGCGAGAGGAGCTCCAGGTGGGGTTGTAATTTAGCGGGCAGGCACCTCTGAGCCAGCTAAATTAGGACCCCACCTGGAGCTCCTCCCACTGGACCAGCGCGCCGCTGACTCGTCCCTGCTCTCTCCGTGATGTGATGATCCGATCACCGGCACACAGTGAGTGAGGGGAGGGGGGGGGGGGGGTAGAGAGAGAGATTAATTAAGCAATTATATATGTATTGTCTGCACTGTATTAGCAGTATATACTCTATATAGAGTATATACTGCTAATACAGTGCAGACAATACATTTACAATTATACTAACATGAATGTATTAAATGATCTGTATGTAGCCCTGTACTATGGATCATTTAACCCATTCATGTTAGCAGAGGATCATTGTAAATGTATTGTTGCAGGCACTCTATATGTACATGTACTATATACTACATATAGAGTGCACTGAACAATAGATTTACAATTATCCTCTGCTAATATGAATGGGTTAAATGATCCGTAGTACATGATATGTAGCCCTGTACCCCCTTTTCCACTTACAGAGCTAGGTTATTTTTCTTTTAAATAAATATTAATGTAATTTTATTGGTATCTATCTACCAGTAGCTGCCTCATTTCCCACCCTCGGCTTATATTCGGGTCAATACCTTTTCCCAGTTTTTTTTGGTAAAATTAGGTACCTCGGCTTATATTCGGGACGGCTTATACTCGAGTATATACGGTAATAATGTATTGAATAGTGGAATGTGTGTAAGTATACTTATTTAAATATTTGATAAAAAATTAGAAACATGTTTATCTTGATTTTGTTTTTAACTTTTAAGGAATCTCTACTCGAGCTTTCATCCAAAATGGGTGCTAATCACAGTGCACAGTGCTCAGATCAGATAGAACGATTACTAGAGGCTTATTCTATCCTTGTGGAGTATGGTCAAGGGTCAAAGATTCCTCAGCCAGAACAGGTGTCTAAGGTAAATGCCTTTGTCCCATTCTAACAATCAGCCTACTTCTCAGAATGTCACAAAATTGCCTTCAATCCCTTCTTTGTTTTCTTGCAGACGTTGACAAAATTGTTACAAGTTCCCAACACTTCATCATCTTGTTGTTATAGACTTCTCAGTATCATCTCTACACTTCTTCTCAGTGAGAGCGTCTCTTTGCCAGTGTCTGAGATTAAAAACACAGTAAATAAGGTAATTTATATTCTGCATTCCAGATGCGTTTAACTTCTATGGAACACATGAGAAATAATGAATAAATTAAAGTTGAAGAAAAAAGCCAAAACTTGTGTCTGAGGAGTGTGTGGAGGTTAAGCATGTATCAGACTACTGTAAAGGTTTAATTACCTTAATGCCAAAGCATACCTGAATGTTGTTGCTGACCATGTGCACTTGTTTATAGGAACCAAATAGGTGGACAAGTATGAATATATATTGATCATGCCATTGAGGACTTGGTAAAAGAAAATAGTTCATTCTTGCTTGCCTAATAGAGCTAATATTAAGCTGACACTATCACAAGGGAGCTGCCATTGCTGTCCTGAAGGAAATGCTAATGGCTGTGTCTGACACAGAAAAAGTTAAAGCAGCTCTCTATTCATTTATTCATCATTAATTGTATTGTTTAATGAAAGCAGTGCAAGTACCTGAATTCGACTCGGTATAAACCTCCTACAGTGTCTGTATAGAAGAGCACAAACTATAGGAGGGAGAAGCAGCACAAGGAGCAAAGTAGTTGTACTGCATGCTGATAGGAGGAGAGAGCAGAGTGACAGATGGGCCCATCAGTCTGTTTGCTTCTTCTTTTACAGTCTAGTCACAGGTTGTGGGTGGGAAGGAGAGCTTTAGGCCCCATTCACACGGAAATCGGCCGGCACTTACAGCTCCGTGCTGCGTGCACGGCCGTATCGCTCAGCTCCCGGGAAGGGCCGGTGCTGCGTGTGATTAGTACGCAGCATCTGCCCTTCTCTATAGGACTACGCGGCCGTACACTGCCCTACGCTCGCCCGCCCTGCACGTCAGTGCGGGATGAGCGTACTCGCACATTGACAGGATGGATCCTGTCTGCGTCTGAGCCAGGAAACACGCACACACACCAACCTGCACATGAGGTGAGCGTAGGGGGCCGCATGGCTGCGTAGTCCCATAGAGAAGGACGGGGGCTGCGTACTAATCACACGCAGCACCTGTCCTTCCCGGGAGCTGAGCGATGCGGCCCAGCACGGAGCTGTACATGCCGGCTAATTCCTGTGTGAATGAGGCCTTAAGTGTTACTGAATTGAAAATCTCAGGACAAATTATTTGGCGGGTAACAGTTCTCATACATGTATTTTATCTATATTTAGCTATTGGCCTGTAGTTCAATGTTAAAGTATAGTTCCACTTTTTTATAGAGTCAGAAACCCCTCTATATGTTTGTGTTCTTATTCACACAGCATGACAAAAAATTATTTTTAAAAATATATTTCTTACCTTTGAGCTGTTTCTTTGGTGAAGGCCTTTGTGCAGATTCCAAGCTACTCTGAGCAGTTTGAAGATGAGACTAGATGATCTGACTGAACATCTTCTCATTAACATACAATGCTTCTATGTCTTTAACCAGTTGACATCCGCAGTGTTAAACCCCCTTCCCATCCAGGCCATTTTTCAGTATTCAGCGCTGCGGTACTTTGACTGACATTTATTAACTGCTTGTTTGTGTCTAGGTTAAAAAAAAAAAACACAAAGTATTAGTCACCCAAAGCTCCGAGCTGGCTTCTTTTTAGACAGTTCCCTGGAATGTCTTTCCCTCTCCTCTGCAGCGGTCTAAGGGTCCAGTAAAAAACGCTGTGCATAGATGTCAGGGCGCTGAGGAACATACCAATCTGCTACGGAGAAGGAGCGCTGAGACATCTGGCCGACTCGGGACCTTGGGTGAGTTAGAGATGCATCGATACCGAGCATTTAGGCAAGTACTCGTCCAAATGCTCCGATACCTTTCCCGATACAGGAAGCCGACTCCATGCCAGTGGAAGCACCAGTATCGCTACTCGGTATCGGCGAGTACCAAAAGCAAGATATCTGTACTCAATACAGAAAAAAACTGTATAGGTGCATCCCTAGGGTGAGTATATCTTTGTTATTTTAGCCCCATAGATGCAAATAAGCACTTAACCCTTGCAGTGCGGAGGTAGCCCCACTGCAAGGGTTAATAAAAAACAAATTCCTGGAGTTCTGCTTTACCATTTAGGCTGGAAGAATGGAACTGAAGGGTTGACCTGATTTTGAACACAGTGATACCTGTTAAGGTCATATACATGTTACACAAATATGTATTTTATATTTTGAAGGTTTTTGACAGTGGATTTTCAAGAAGATTGCTTATGGACTTCTCAGAAAGGCTGTTCAAAATGAACCAGTTTGAGCAGGCAAGTATCGAATAGCTTTAGAAAATATGTATTATCACTCTGCAGCTCCTTTTTTTAATTAATTATCTAGGACTAATTTTGATGAATCACAGCTCTGCTTGTATTAGCTATGTATGTATGCTACATGTTTGCTTGTTCTGCTTATAACTTCTCCAGTAACTGTTCTGATTCATGTTTGTAAAAAGATCATCTGCTTTGTTATGGAAGAAAGAAAATTAACTTTAATTTTATCACTATGATACAAAGTCTCTGTGAATGATGTTACCAGCTATTGAAAAGTGAACAGTCCAAAAATCAGCTCTGCTGGCAGTTTACCTGATTCACCCTCTTCAGTCCGGTTTGCATCCCCACTGAGAAAGGGATCCATTGAAGTTAAATGATATATTAATTTAAACAATGGCTGAAATTGTACCTTGTTAGAAAAAAGTTAAAAACTCTAGTATGGTCTTGTCCCTTGCCTAGTCTTATTATTTAACAAATGTTGGAGTTGCTGAGATCCAGCTTGTCTTCATTGAGAGGCTTAGGCACAGAATGAATACATGCATGTGCAATGGCCATTGTTAGTGATTCCGACTGTTTTTCTGTTTAATATTTGATATAACATGTTTAATTTTTTTAATTTTGTTTGTTTTTCAGCATTTTCTTCCAAGCTTCCTGAAGTATATTCTTCCGTTTTTCACCGATGAGAACCCCACTGCTAGGAGTGAGGCCTTGGCAATTTTAACAAATCTAATTTTGGAAAAAGCTGAACCCCCAACAGTTGGTTCTATGGCATTTGAAAAATATCCCCTTGTTTTTTCGGAAAAATCTAACTGGTAATTTTACTTGTTGAAATTGCTCACACTATAATGTAGTCTTCGGTGTTCCAGGGATAACTATTTTCTTGATCGTCCAGTGAGGAACACAGGAGGTCATAGAATTAATAGACTGTCCAACAGTCTAAGAATTCTTGTGTCCCCAGTGGACTCCAAAAAAAGGATTTTACTGTGCGATAGGAGTTCAGAAATCCTAATACTTCATACAACATAGTTATTCATTTTTTTTTAATTATGATAAATTGTGGTAACCTTAAAATACAAAACATGAATACAAAGCAACTCCAACAGGTATTTAAAAAAAAAGAATGTATATACTTGAAATACAGTATTTCATAGTGCCCACATGTTCCTGTTATGTGGGAGTCTTTTTAGCCCTGGTTAGTGTAATTTGGGACTCGTTGATAATACAAGTAGTACTTTATAATACATTTCTCATATGGCAGTAATTGCAAGAAAATGCACCCGTATGAATAATTAGGGCTATATCGTAAACACAGTGGCTACCACCGATCTCTTGACATGAACTTGGTTATGATGTTTGATAGTGTTAAGTGTTCTCATATGCCATGCTTTGGTTTTCTTTATTAGTTCAAAGTTGATAAGTGGCCAGAGTGAAGGATATGCAGCGCTGGATTACATGCTGTCTTTGGTTCATCTGTCACCTGATCTGGATGCCTATGAAATATCACACTGCTGGGCTGCACTTACTGTTCTGCCTCATTTGAGGTAAGTGTGCATATAGATTATAAGCAGTAATTAGGAAAATACTGAATTCTTTAGCACTGCTAAGTTATTGTTAAGAAGGTTGTAATAAAGCAATACATATTCTGATCCTTGTGAGCTGTGTGTCCGATACAAATTTTGGGTGAGGATATGTAGGGCTTTCCTGCAGAGAAAACATAATGGAAACTTTCAGCCATTGGAAGTACTTGTTATAGCATCCAGAAATTGTGGCAAAAGGTAGAAGCATGTGCTGCTAACACCTGACCGATATGATCAAAGATGGCTCATTTTTTGTTTTAGCTATTGTTGGTGATTCCATAGATGGGCATAGGAATGAAAGGGCGGCTCTATGTTGTGAAGACATTTTGCAACAGCTAGGACGAGCTCATTATCACTGTCTAATTAACCCCTACCTGGCCTGATAGTTGCAAAGAATGTTCATACCTGTTGCATCACTTGCCTTTATCAGGCTGTGACCACCCGTGGCAAACCTGTGCACATTACATGTTGATTAGATGGTCTTTGGACAAACAGACCAGATGTCGGGAGTAAATATTGGACTGTTTTCTTAAATAATAGCCTGCTCCTCCCACCTTTCCTAAGATACGAATGGGATCCACTTTATCTGCTGTTAATTAAGACATGTTTGTTGTAGGCAAACAGGCTAACATGTACTTAAATGGTACACTGATTGGATTTTTTAAATGTCCTAAAGCATACAATATACAGTTTTTAGGGATTGTGGTGATGGAGTGGTCAGACCTGCTGGAAAGCTCACCCCTTTTCCTGACCCTGATAAGCGGGTGCCAGCCTCCTGCTTCCAATTTCTCTCTTCTCTCTTTTAACATAAACTTGTTAGAGCATGTTCTACAAGCAGCTTGCTTTAAAGTCAGTCGCATTCACAAATGACTAACTTGTCAAGTGTACGTATTATCAAATACATGTTTATTAGGATGGGCAGATGTCTTATTGAGAATGTCATATAGTAAGACATCAACCAATCTTTGAAACCGTAGGGTCCACTGCTTAGCAGTACACATGTTATTAACCCCTTCGTGACGGGAGACGTACAGTGTACGTCCTGTCACTTTGTGCCTATATGACTGGCCACGTACACTGTACGTGACGAGTTATATCAGGCTTTGTAATGCCGGTAACTGCTGATTCTCAGCATTTAACAGTCATTCATTAATGTCTCAGTATTGAGGCATTAATTAATGAAATAATTAAGCTTTTTGTAAAAGCTTCTTCCTTTCATTAATGAAAGATCATTAATTTTTCCCTATCGCAGTATATGGCAAACGATCACTTTGTTTTTGTGAATTTTCACACAGGCAACTAAATCACATTGCTGAGACACTAATCATTCCACATCTTCTTTTGTAAGGTTATCTACAAAACACCCTTTGTTCTTGAACATAATTTGGGAAACACTACTCTATAGAAAAAATGAAAAGTCAGCATCCAAACAGGTTGTTAAATTCTTGAGTGCAACAATATGTGTTACCAGCACTCATTATCAGTCCCTAATTGCAGCAAAACCTGGTTTTCTAATGATTATTGCAGCGGAGAATTTATCAAAACTGGAGCAATTATAGATGGCAACCGATCTGCTTATGTCTTTAATGTTCAAAGCTTAACTGAACAAACTGAGGAGAAATGGGCAACTGCTCCGGAGTCTGTCTTCTCCAGTTTTTATACATTACCCTTTCAGAATAGTGTACCGCTTTCCTCTTGCACATTGTAATAATTGGCACAAATATCAGATGTTGGTATAAATATACTATATGGGCACTGTTGTAACAAATACCGCTACTCTGGCCCTCGGGTTATTGCCTTGGCTTGCGATGCCACATGGGTATGTTTATACAAACGGAAGATAAAGGTGCAAACATATAATGTATATAAGATGGTGTATAATCTAAGATTACATGCTCTGAATGGACAAAGTGACTGGTTCTCTTGTAATACATCCCACAGTCCCCTGATATTTACCATCCACCTGCTCCCTTGTTGCTCTGTTGCTTTTGATAAATAGGTGGCCCATGAATGTGACCACCTACTTAGATGTTGTGCTCTGGCCTGAATCACCAATTGTCAGGCCCAAACTCTTGCCATATACTTATAGATTTTTTGATCGGAAATTTTCGTTGCTGCCAAGAACCCTCTTTCGATTCTAGCTCAAATAGCCCATCAAGCACATACCAAGTCGATTTTGTTAGTTAGCAACGAACTCACCAAATTTTGTCTATCGACAGACAATTTTTTCCATTTGCGCATGTGCAGTGTTCTCCCTGCGATATTTTTCGCACAAAAACGCCACTAATCCATCGATTTTTGTACACTTCGAAAGCCTGACCGATCGAGAAAATTCCGCCAGGAGTACAGTAATTAAGATTGATTATTGTTCGAAAGACTATTCGAGGACAATTTCCGAACGGAAATCGAAAGGTATATGGGCACCTTAGGAGGAATAATTTTGTGTAAGCTCCAACAATATCTGAAACACAAAGCTTACAAATAGTTAATACACAATGCTTTGGTGGAGCCAAATTGAAGCACACAAAAGGAAAGTACTAGTGGGTGTTTTTGTTTTCTTAAAGGAGAACTATGGGGTCAGTGTTTTTCCCCATAGTTCTCCTTGGGGTAACGGGAGCACACAAACTAGCGTCCTCCCGTTACCCTAAGCTCAGTATACCGCGAGCTACAGCTCGCGGTATACTGAGACGCCGCACCTGGAGCGGATCCCGACGTAGATGACGGGATCCGCCCAGCTGCGTGAGTGACAGCTGGCTCTGCCTATCTAGAGGCAGAGCCAGCTGTACCCGCCCCCTCCCCCGTCCGTTCCGCCAGTCAGCGCTGGCAGATTGGAGCTGGGAGAGGGGAATCCAGCCCCTCCCCCTGTCACGGCAGAGAGCCGTGGCAGGATCGAGAGGTGAGGGAACCCGGTATGTGTTCCCTCACCTCCCGATCTACTGAGCCGACCTGTGACAGTCTCATTGTCACAGGTCGGCTTAGAACTATGAGGTGAGTGGAAATCACTCATGTCATAGTTCTCCTTTAAACACAAGTGAACTTGTCACTGTGCTTTAAGGGGGAATAGAATTTAAAAGCAGGTTCTCTTGGGTGCCTCCACAAAGTAGCTCATGGTTTTGCGAGCAAATTGGGTATCCTCCTACCTAATGGGGCCATCCATCATGTTTAAAGATCTATAGCTATGCATGAAAGGCAGGCCTACCCATTTACACTGTGAAACAAAGTTTGTATTTGCAAATCTGAGAGCTACAAAAAAATGTAATTGCTAAAGGTTAGTTTATTTTTACCTCAATAATGTACAGTTTTTTTGTCGCTTTCTTGGGAACAGGATGAAAAAACGGCTGATTATAAATATAGGCAATACAGCTAGTGTGTGTATAATGATTAACTTTTGTTTTTCCTGTTTCAGACCTCTGGATAAAGAAAGAATCATACCAATTTTATCAGACTTTATTGGAAGCATTTTTTCTTTAATAAACCAAACAAAATTTATTCAGGGTAAGTTACAAAATGTTAAAAACTTTGATATATTGGATGAGCACTACATGATAATGAGGTCTTTTATTACAACCATTAACAAACTATGAAGACAGATAGAAATTGACACTTGTGTCCTTACAGGGAGCAAATTGCAGTAACTCTTAAAAACCAGTCAGCCTTCACTTTATTGAAGGCAAACTAGTACATGATTAAGATTGTTTGCCATGGGTACTATAGTGTGCACTAGCATTGATTGTTTCACTGTTTTATTGAGTACCTACCTTATTCTGTACCTAAAGTAGAACTATGAGGTGACTGAAAATCACTAATCCTCATAGTTCGAGCCGACGTGTGACAATGAAACTGTCACACGTCGGCTCAGTAGATCAGGAAGTGAGCGAACACATCCCGTCACTCGCTCACTTCTCGATCATCTCCCTGCAGAGAGTGGTGTCTGACAGTCACCGCTCCCCGCATGGATTCCCCCCTGCCCGCTCCAATCCTCCATCGCTGACTGGAGGAACGGACTGGGAGGGGGCAGGCACAGCTGGCTCTGCCTCTAGATAGGCAGAGCCAGCTGGGTGGATCTCAACAGCATTGTCGGAATCTGTCCCGGCTGCGGTCTTAGTATACTGCGAGCTACACTGAGCTTTGGGTCACGGGAGGACACTAGTATATGTCCTTCTGTGACCCTTAAGAGAACTATGGGAAAAAAACACTTACCCCATAGTTCTCTATTAAGTTTTATCCCTTTAACCAGTTGACATCCGCGGTGTTAAACCCCCTTCCCATCCAGGCCATTTTTCAGTATTCAGCGCTGCGGTACTTTAACTGACATAAAACATATGCACTTGTATCCCTTTAGAGATCCTGCAAGTACAGAAAAATGCATGTTGATCGGCCAGAAATGCACTCGGCTTTTAATTTCCTGTTTTAAGCTAACACCTCACAAAATGTTTGTGGACTGCATGGTGTCAGCCTGCCCTTTTGTCTTGTCTTTTAAACTACTCAACCGCTTCCACTGTCTTCTTATCCACAACATAGAGAGTAATTAAATTGTAGTCCCAGTTAATAACAGGGAGGAGGGCTAAAGAGATAACACAAGCATTGAGCATAGGGCAGCTCTGAAATTTTGACAAGATCAGCATGTATTATTTGAACTAATAAAACATATACAGACATTCCTCACTTACCGACTTACCTGTTTTGCGACCACTCGCAGTTACGACGGACCGCCGCTCGACCTCCGACCTTGCGCGTCAGCGTCAGCGCGCCGTGTCGCCGGCGGAAGTGGTGTCCTCCGATCTTCACTGCGGGTTCCGGTAAGTATTTTAATTGCCCGATGTACAGTACACTGTTCGGTACTGTACATCGGCAACGCTATACAGTACTGTACTAATGCAGTACAGTACTGTATAGCGTTCCTCACTTAACGACCAATCCGTTTAACGACCTGGTCGTAGGAACGGAACTCGGTCGTTAAGTGAGGAATACCTGTATAACAAAATGCTTTCAATTGTGTATTTAACAAACTAAAAGAGAAAAAAAAATAAGATGTCCATGGTTAGTATTTGCATACCAACATTGTCTTTCTTGTATTTAAGGAGTGTTGTGCATAGCTTGCCAGGCAGTGAGTACACTGCTCAGTCTGGATGAGTCTGCTGAAATTCTACATGTGCTTCCTATGGAAAAAGTGAAAGACCTGCTGCTGTAAGTTACAGACATCCTACATACATTCTGCAGACACAATCAGCCCTTTGGTGCTTAACTGTGCTTCAGTGAGCTGATCTTTAGTTCAACCCTAATATATATATAGATAACGGGTAGGAAGAGTGTTTCAGCTTTTTTTTTTTTCCTCTCTACACATGTGATTGTTACAGTCCCGATCTGGACTAAAACATTTCTAAGATAACAGCAGTACTGCAGTGCAGACTCCTTGCAATGCCAGCAACTACCTACAGTAGTTTTCAAATTGAGTCTTATAAAAATGCCCCCACTCCCCTCTTTGATTCTAGGCTCAGGAAAAACATAGGGCCTTGACTGCCCAAGTTGAGACACTAAACTTAGGAGTTAAATCTTAAAAAATGCATTAAAGTACACTAACTGGTAACAAAAAAATGTATCTTATTTGTGTGTAACTCAGATGTAGGTCATCAAATTACCTCTGAATTGGTGCTGACACTGCCCTTCCTTCTGGATGGTGGCTACTTTGGTTCCCATGGTCTTTGTTTATGTTGTAAAGTAGCCACCGCTCCAAGCACGCACCCGTGATGGACTACAATCTCGACCCAAATTAGTAAACTAAATGTAAAATTGTAGTCCATCACGGGAGTGAGTTTGGTGCGGTCACTACTTTACAACACAAAGACCATGGGGAACAAAAGACACCAATGACTAGAATTTACAAAATCTTATACACTCCTGATGTTTGTAAGTTTTCCTCAATAAGGTTGCTCCGGTAATTATATGTTGATGACTAATCTTTTATTTTTATTTTTTCAGTTTTTCCCCTGGTGATCCAAGTGCCTTGCTCTTGGCCGATCTCTATTTTACTAGATTAGTGTTCTGTGGTTGCCAACAGCAACTTTCACAAGATATCCAGATGGAGATATTTTCCAAGTTGCAGTATAATATATCAAGCAACTTATCAAAGGTATTTTATTGACAAATATATTCGCTCTGCAAAGCCAGGGAGTGACATTTTAACTCTGTCTTCCATTGTTTTATTTAATAACAAACTCCCTAATTTCTGAGTTCAGTGATTTCACTTCTATTATATGGCTGACCATGCACATTCTTATAGTGTATTCAGGGTCAGTTCCTCCTTTAAAAGAGTGTATAGTGGCTTTATATATATGCTATTTCTTTATCATCGCAGGTCCCCAAAAAAGCATTTAAAAACAAATCTTTTACCAAAGTAAATATGAAATATTGCATATTAATAGGGATGTCCCGATACCGATGCTAGCATCGGAATCAATTAATATGACCCACTTTTACTTTTGGCTCTGCTGAAACCATTTGTCTACAGCACTCCAGGAGTCATCACAGTAGTAACCTGCCCCTTACCAGGGGCCTTAGTGGGAAGCTTTAATTGGAAAAATGGAGCTGCAAAGCATGCAGCTTTGCTGTGCTGTGTTTAATCCACAGTGCTTTGTGAATTCTTTGTCCATGTATTTGATGTTTAAAAGCTGTAAATTAAAAGATATTATGTTTATACATTTATAGTGATTTTTATGCTGTCATATTGATCAGGGATTAAAAAACAATTAGAGCTATAAAATATTACGTATAAATATGAAGTATCCTTATATTGAGCCAGCAGAAGGAAGGGCTTCAGGCTATATTTCACACGCTTTCTGTTTCTCCTTTCCTTTTGTTTGTAAAAAACAGTAGATTAAAGAGATCTATAGATCTAGCTAAAACTATGTTGGCTATATGGCTCCCTTGCAGAATATGCTCAAAGACAGTGTGTCAAAATGGAGCTAAAGGGCATCGTATGTGCCTCACTAAAACATATCCGTTATTTATTTTTAGGTGCGACTTCTTACTATAAGGATATTAACTCACTTTTCTGCCCAGCCAACTGAAAGCCTAGAGGTAAGCATTCACATGAATGGACTGTAAAATATCATGAATTGGAAATAGTCTAACTAAGCTGTTTGTTTCTAGGACTCTAAAGAAGGAGAGAACATTCATGTGTTCTCTATCCTTCTGCAAGCTGAGCTCGTACCAGCCACAGTCTATGAATACAGAGAGAAGTTGCTTCACCTTCGTAAACTAAGGCATGACCTTGTGCACGCAATTGCAAATGAAGGCTTCAAGGAGGTTGGTGTAGCATTTATATTTTTATATCATATGACCGGGGAAGTACACGTTATGTCATTTTGATGCAAAATGGTTAAAACAAGTATATACTTATGTAGTCCTATACCAACCAACCTATTAAGCTGACATTTAATGTATAACTACAGCTTTGTTAAGAAAAAATAAAATACTCAAGGCCAGCTTGTTCAAGTAATTGATTTTAGACTGGATATTTCAGTTTTCTACAAACTTTAGTTCTGTAGATAATGACTACAGAATGACTGTAGATTCAGACTTTGATCTGACATTTTTCAAACTGCATGTCTAGTGGCAGGTTTTATATCACCAGAGTTGTATGACATAGCGCCAACATCTTTGTTGCAGGTAACCTTTTTAATGAACTCAAGTCCCCTAAGATATAAATAACCAGCTTGACTTTACCAGAGGTAATTCACGAGACAGCTTGAAGTGTATGCAAAGGGACATATTTGCAAAGTTTGAAAAGAAAGTGAGAGAGTACCTCTGTTTGTTTTTATTTTTACGATCTGTCTCTACTGGGTCACCCTTTTCTATTCGTCCTGGTGACCAATGTCTCCAGTGCAAAAAATTATGGAAAGTCCCACATTTTTGAGTTGTCACAGGAAGAGAAGGTGAGGGGAAATCGTGCAATGGGTAATTATGGTCTTGTGACAACTGCCTAAAAGAAAATTATGGACATTTTCCTGCTGGGACACAGGCTGTGTTGCTATGTGCTCCAACAAGCTGCAAAAAGTAAACCGTAGCAGAGCTCCTAAACATTTCTTTCTTTCAAAAACAGAATTTTTTTTTTTACATACACTTGAAAGCGAGGAGTTAAATCTTAAAATGCATTCTAGTGTCCTAACTATTAACAAAAATGTATCTTATTTGTGTATCACCCGGCTGTAGATCCTCAATTCATCTCTGAATTGGTGCTGACACTGTCCTTCCTTCTGGAAGGTGGCTACTTTTGTTCCCAATGGTTTCTGTGTGTGTTGTAAAGTAGCCACCACTCCAAGCTCACTCCTGTGATAGACTACAATCTCATATTTAGTTTACTAATTTATATTGAGATTGCAGTCCATCACAGGAGAAAGCTTGGAGCGGTGGCTACTTTACAACACACGCAGGGAGTATGGGGAACAAAAGTAGCCACCCTCCAGAAGGAAGGACAGTGTCGGCACCGATTCAGAGATGATTTGAGGATCTACAGCTGAGTGATACACAAATAAGGTACAGTTTTGGTAATAGGTAGGGTACTTGAATGTATTTTTAAGATTTACCTACTGAGTTTTTAGTGTCCCTTTAACTGCTTATAGACTCCGCTCACCGCTAAAATCATATGGAGGATGTAATACTTCATACCACAGTTTTCTTGTAATTTCACTTTGGGTCTGTGCATAGTTCTGCATTAGAAGAAGTAAGCTAGTTATGGGAACAAGATGATCAAGATTCCGGAAGTGCATTCATATAAACTGCAGTCAATTACTGTAATACAGAGGGCAGGATTTTTTTGGCCATTTATAGAAAATTGTCGGTGGCCAAACAACTAGCATTTTTAGAAGGTGGTCAGCTTGGTTTCAGAGACTCCACATTGCTCTCTGTACATACTTTCTTTAAATACAGCTTTATGATATAAGTTATGTTACAGCACACATCATCCTTCGAGTATACACTTTGGTGTTTGCTATGAGCGGATAGGACAGTAGTATTATTGCTGCTGATTAGAGCATGTTCTAATAAGGGCATACCCTGGGCTGTCACAACATTGATATTGGGTGGCTGTATTTTGACTTGAATTAGAATGACTTTTGAATGGCAGTGGCAAGATGCTGTATATTGTAAAGCATGTATTGCATTGTAGTAGTAGTAGTAATAATAATAATAATAATAATGTTGGACAGCTTCATTGTTAAACAGTAGAACAGTGTTTTTTTGTTTTTTTTTTGAAAGTTGAGTAATATTGCCGATGTTGGAACAACCAAATGGAGTTCACAAATCCCTCCCATGGAAAACACCAGTGATTTGCTATTTTAAACAGCTTCCTCTAATACTGTTCATATGATGTATTTTTGTTCCAATTTATTTGCATTTTTTTCTTTACTCTTACACAGACGCCATTGAGGTATTTACTAGCAATGCTATATATTAACTTCACCCCTCTGTGGGATCCTGTTATTGAGCTTATTACGTAAGTAAAATGAATTTATTCTGACGATAATTCACTATGACGTGACTTTGTAGGATTTTTGGATGCAGCTGTTGTTGTTTTAATAAATAATCCAATTGGTAGGGATCATAGAACTTCCTGCTTGACACATTTGTATGGGAAATATTCTGTTAATGTAACATCTTGTGTTGGATGGCACAGCCTGAGAAAAGTAAATTGTCAGGTGCGATTACTTGAAAGAAGAAAAGTACGTTCACTGGCTGTGTTCCCAGAGAGTAAACATATCCCTGTATTTTCTTTTATAGTTCTCATGCAAATGAAATGGAAAATAAAGCTTTCTGGAAGATTTTCTACGAGCATTTGGAAAAGTCTGCTGTTCATGCTGGTAATATTTTACTGATTGTAACCTGACATCCAGATCAGATTATAATTGTCATGGAAAAATATTTTAATATGCAGGTGCTTTGTTAACTCCAAAGTGTAAATGTGTCAAAGTCAAATTAAATATTAATTTAAATATGAGATGCACTAAGCTCATCCATCAGGGAGTAATACTATACTTAGTGATCAGAGATAGACCTCTGTATGGCTTTTGATTGCTTTTGCCTGGTGAGACCTGGATATATTTTTATTCTTATAAAACGTAAGACTCTGTGTACAATTCTCTACAATTAAACCACTGGTAACGTTAAGCATTGGCCTTACTGTTCTTTCCAGGTCTGTAATGGATATCTTTCAATGGATGCCTATGCTGCACCAAATCAAATAAACTATGCAAACAGCACATACATTCGTTTTCATTACTTTAGTTTGATTTTGACTATTCAGGTTCCTTTCATTTGTTTCATGTATGAGCAAATTGCTGAATGCTTGGCCGGATACAATTAGTACAAGCAGCACTCTCCTAATTTACAGTAGACTCATGACACCTGTAGCTGGTAATCTTGCTCCATTCTTTGGTTTGTTCATCAAACAGTTAAAAAAAAAGCAGCAATTTAAAATGGTTGCCCCTAACAACTAGTGCTGTAGTAATTATTAGTTATTGATTGCCCTGTGTTCCTTTGCGCAGCCTCTCATAAATGGGTACCATTGATTGAGTCCTGATATGGAGAGCATTTTTCAGAGCTGTGATCGTAACTGTAGTTTGGTAATATGTTCTCTTCCCTTCTATAGAAAAGGAACTCCAGGATGAGCTAAGTGAGGAAGCACCAAACAGCCAGATCCAAGGAATTGAACTTTCTGGTGCTGGAGATGTCGGAATCCTTTATGCTCATGTGCTGAAATGTCGAACTGATATAAATGAGAGGACTGATTACACAAATTTTCGGTTCCTGCTTTGGAAAGCAATGTCACTATTTCCGGATAAGGTGGAGCCAAGGTCAAGGGAACTTTCCCCTCTCCTGCTCAGGTTCATAAGGTAAGAATGTGTGCTATAAGAAGGGCAGTGTATTGCCATCTCGCTCTTCTTTGTGACGGTAGCTGTCTTCTGCATTTTAATAAATGCTCTGATCTTGATGTCTCTGAAATATTGTAAAAGAAATCATATGCAGTATTTTGTATTATTGAGATGGTAATTTACCAAGAGAATAAGATGAAAGGGCAGCAACCAAGGTGTTTTATGATATTATTAAATATTTGAGCAGGTGATAGCAGTTTGCCTAATTCTCGAGTACCCAGAAGTAGTGATGTTCAAAACAACTTAGTTTGCGCTAGGAGTCGGATTTAAAACACCAGCCGCAACAATGTGTGTTTAAGTGCTTTAAAGATAAGTACTTCTCTCAGAAGTAGTGATGGGCTCGGGCGTGTTCGCAGGTCCACGTGCCAAACCCGCCAGGAAGCTGGTGGCGCCGCAGCGCCAATCACAGGCACGGAGACATTTCCCGATCTCTGCAATTGTGGACTGGGATAATGTCTCGGTACCTGTGATTGGCGCTGTCAGCTTCCTGGCGGGCTCGGCACGTGGAGCTGCTAACACGCCTGAGCCCATCACTACCCAGAAGTCCTCTTACATCCAGCAAACAACCTTGTTCAACAATTATCTATACATTTACAACCTAGGTTGTGCTGGGTTTTTTTGAGGGGACTCATAAAGTTATAATTCGTACAAATTTGTTGATGTTCATATAAAAGGTTTATTACATATTGTAAATACATGATACATTGTTCATCAACATGTTTATATGTGATTTCTTAATTAAGAAAATCACAAATTAAAGAAAGCTGTGTTCAACAACCAGACATTTAAAGCTTTCTTAATTTGAGAGTTTAAAATCTTTCATCATTATTGGAATTGAATGAAGGTGCTGTTGTTGCAGAGGTACCTTGTTGCCTACACACTACACGGAATTAGGTTGTTGGAAACCATTGACTGCTTTAAAACAGGAAACAAGATGTTTACCTTTTTTATTTGCTGAAACGTCTCTTAATTTTTAAGCAAGTAGAATGTCATTTATTTTTTAAAGTGTGGCTAGATTTCTGTATGTGTGCCAGAAGTTTGTGTGTTGGCTGCAAAAGATCAGTTCCAGCAATAATATTCATATGCAAAGTCAATAGTCTATCACAATTCTTCCTTTCAGCAATGAGTATTATCCAGCAGACTTTCTAGTAGCCCCATCCCAGGACCTTCGCAAGAAAAGCATCGGCAGTGCAAAGAGAGGAGCCGATGAAAGTCTCACTGTAGAAGAGGATGTAACTATGGAAGAAGAAGACCATGCAGAGTCTGAGGAACCCAGCAATACAGGGTTGCAAACAAAGAAAACAAGAAGAGCTGCTTCAAAGTGAGTCTGAATGTGACAAATATGTGAGCAATGTGCAGTAAAAAGAAAACAGCTTATGTTCTTTCAAATATTTCTATCTCCTAAATTGAGGGACACAGCAAGTGTTTGACCTTCGGTTTATACTGCTGTCTACCGGAAGATTGGCAAAAAAAAAAAGTCAGCTCAACAAAATCCCTTCTACCACCAGCATACCTTAATTTTGTTACTAGTGTCCTAGGAGGATGGCTGTGTTTCCTGATCTCTGTTGTGTAGAAGACTAACATTTTTTTTCTTTCGCTTTCATCGAGATACACAAGAATTCAGAGTGTGTTATACTGCTGCCTACAGGAGGTTTGGACATTGGCAAACATAAAAAAAACAGTAGCCAGCTTGGTATAACCCCTTCTCCCCAGCACTCCAGCAGTTTTTTGCTAGTGTTCCAGGAAGATGGATGCCTTTTCTCTGCTCTGCTTTTTGCTAGCTTTTTTTTCTCTTTTTAACCAACCTGCTCAGTCGATCTCTATAAGCAGCTATCCAGATCGGCAAAAAGCTGAAATATTGAGAGCGCTACTACTGTTTAAAAATTCACTCACGTTTTTAGATGTCACTATGTCTTCAGGGAGAAATCATCTGTAATCACTGTGCAAAAGTCAAGAGGTGCTGGGAGCCGTCTCTATAGGTAGTGCTCTGTATGTTCGATAGCTACGCATTTCGATGCCACTGCCTCTTTGTCAAGCCTGGATACGAGGCCTCCCACCTCGTATCCAGGCTTGACAAAGAGGCAGTGGCCTCGAAACGCATTGCTGAGCAGCGGGTTTTACCTCATGACTAGGGCTGCTGGGTGCCATCTGCAATCCCCACTTTCTCTCAGTTTACTATGGAAGCAGTTAAGGCTGAGGGACTGAATACTGATGTCATCAACTGGGCGGAATGTCACGCATTCATGCTTCGCCCTCTTTCCCGTCGTATAGCATAGAGGAAGCACCTTCCTGCTGCTGCTCTTGACTGCATTTGACACATGGATTTATCCTCTGTTTGTCTCTGCTCGTACTCTGAGTTACGCTGCTCCTGTCTTGTGGTGTAACAGGTCAAATCCTAGACAATCTGTCCCGCTGCCCCAGGTACCATCTGCTCATGATTCACTAACAATTTATGCAGTGCACCCCCTGAAGGTCTTGACACTGACCGCCTGAAATATTGTCGTCTGCTTGAGTCCGTGCTGTCCTCAGAATCTTCCCCAACTCTGTCAGGTATGGCCCCCTCCCCGGCTTTATCCCAGAAGGATTTTACTACTGTTGTGCAGGATTTTATTGGGCACTTTGCAGACCCTATCAGACTCTGAGTCTCTACATTTCTCAAAGGACCATGTTACATCTGAGGAGTCACAGATCGTAACCATTACTCCGAGACCCTGTTGGCTATTATTGACACAGTTCACACCACTTTTAAGCTCCCCCTGTTCGTTCCCCTGTGACATGGGAGATGAATTTGGTTATTTCTGAACTTTAGAAATGCCAGTTAAACCCATTAGAGACATTCCTATTTTTAACTCTTATCTACAAGGAGGTAGTCCTTGTCTCTGTGTCTGAACTGGCCTCCACATCCTGCAAGGAACCTTTTCTGGTTTTGCATATGGACAAGGTTTTCAACCCCAGGACTTTCTTCCTGCCTAAAGTAGTTTCTGCCTTTCGTTTCAACCAGGATATTGTTCCATTTCTCTGTGCAGCTACAGTTCACCAAAATAAAATGTGCCTCCATTGTTTGAATATGGTTCAGGCTGTGTAAGTCTATTTCTCAGCTACTGCTCTTTTCAAGAAAGATTATTCCCTTTTTGTCATCCCAGATGGACCTTGTCAGGGTGCACTGCTGTCTAATTCCACCATCTCTAGGTGGCTTAGAGAGATTATCATTTAAAACTTATGATCCTAAGTATCGGGTCCCACCCTTTGGTCAAGATGCAATTTACTAGATCTGTGAGTGTGCTTTTCAGTATCAAGCAACTGTTTCCCATATGTTCAAGCGCCACCACCTGGCCGTCTGTTCACGTCTTCTCCAAGTTCTACCAGTTAGATGCTGTAGCCATATCCGCCGCCCACTTTGAATGTGTAGGGTCTTTTAGATGTCTCTTTGAGCTGTAGGCAGCCACCAATTTGCTGTTATTTTTGACCTGTTAGCATTTGTTTGCTGTATTGCCCACCCCTGTTTTTGAAGATCTCAAAGTTAAGACCTCCTGTGTCCCTTAATGAACGAGAAATAAAATAGGATTTTATTACTCGCAATAAAATCCTTTTCTTGGAACTCATTGAGGCACACAGGTCCACGCCGATGTGTTTATGATCACACTCTTGGTTCTACTTTGCTACAAAACTTTTTTGTTTTCCGGTATCTGATCCTCTTGTAGGCAGCAGTATAAACTGAAGGTAAAAGACTTCCTGTGTCCCTCGGTCTCCAAAAAAAGAATTTTGGTTAGAAAAATCCAAATTTAGCAAATAAAGCCTTTCAGATGGTTGCTGGGAGAAACCACTGGCACCTATTATTATTTGTGTGACTTTTTCTCCCATGGCCAGACTGCCTTCTTGGTGTAACGGCCTGCAGTGATAAACAATGTAACTGACCTGGTAACTGCAGACAAATAAATGAAGATGTGTGAACTATGTCATTTGGTCTCTAGAAACCTGGTGCTTCTAGAATGTTTAATGGGAGGTTCATGGTCTTTTTTTTGTCACCCATCTGAATAAAGCCTAAAGGAGTAATAAATATTATAGAGATGAATCTATCCTGTTTTTTCTGGCCATGCCAGGATACTGTACAAGAGCATGGAGGTGGAGGGCAGGTATCTGAAAATGCTTGCTGTTTTGAGGAAGTTACAGTTTAGCAATTCCCCCCCCCCCCCACAGGTTTGCTTTAAAGAGAGATGAATAATTTTGTGGAAATTGCTCCTGGTGTGTTTTTGTATTATTATAATTAAACATTAATAAAAAAAAGGAAGTTATTCACCTGGTAGCATGCAAATAACCTCTTATAACCTCTCATTGTTGTCAGGAAAAGGCTATTTAATTGCCTGTGTAGTTTATTTGTTACCATTGGTAAAATGGTAGAATTAAAAGTAGCATTGAAATTTGACCTGTCGTCTGTCATGTAACTGGGTTTTTTATATCCACAATCATGAATGAACAGGAGGTGATGTAGATCACTTCCCATTCATTCATATTTGAGGATATAGTAACCATACTCTGTCCTCAATTATTTACAAACACTCAGCGATCACTGATCTCTGAGTGTTTGTACTCGCTCTCCTTCCTGAAAACTGTCACAGGAGGCTGAGCGAGGGGAGCGGGGAAGAGAGCTCAGCCTCATGTGACAGCGCTGGCTGTCTCCGCCCACGCGCCACTCTGCCGATCTGTGACAGGAGGCTGAGCGGTGTGGGAGGAGAGACGTTGGCCGCTCACAGTGCTCTCTTCCCACAGCACTCGTCCAGCTGTCCCAGTTACTCTCCTCTCCGCTGGGACACAGAGCAGCGCCCAGCGAGGAAGAGAGAATACACGGATGCACTGCTGTATCGGCCAGAAAATTGCACTTTCGGCATTAGACCAAAAGTGCAATTTGTCAGCTGATTTATCGGTGCATCCCTATAAGAAATCGTACCATTTAACTTTTAGCTAAAATCTTTCAAACATATTCAAACTGACTTTTTTTTGCAGACAGCTCACTGAACACTTAAAAGTGTTTTCAAAGTTTTCTAATCCACGTTCTTTGTTCCTGGAGCCCAAGTTACATGACCTCTATACTCAGGTAATAAGTATGGCAAGTGGTGAATGAGTACATATGACTTTGTTGCTGTCTACTCTTTTTATACCCATTTTTTGTTAAAATAATGTGCAAATTATAATAAAGTACACATACAGTGCCTTAAGAGGACCATACACTATGCAGTCTGATTGTACACTCTCCTTTGAACTTTACCAAAACTTTCCAATATGAGGACAAACCTAAATAATCCATTCAATTAGTATCAAATCCAGCAGTCCCTTGTGCTACATAGTTGACAGTGGATCTAAAGGAGATTGTATAATCAGATTGTATAGTGTATGTTTGTCCTTAGGCGTTCATTAGGACATGCTTAAACATAGGTAATGTTTAGAAAATATTGTGCAACATAGGAAAAGTCTGTAGCAATGAGCAAGGAATTAGTTTAAAATGAACAAGGTGATTGATTGCCTTCAAACAGTACAACCTGTAGACATTAGATTACAGTCTGCTGATAATTAATTATCCATGGGGCAGCACACAGCAGCCCTGAAGGACTGTTCTCATAGAACCAAAAGGGACGGCTGGTTAGAAAATCTTGACCGATGGCTACTGTTTTCCCCAGTGCTGGCATTGACTGTATGTGACTTAACCCTACATTGTCCTGAGCAGGATCGATTGTATGCTTCTGTTTGGGGAAATGCCCAACCAGTCTCTAATGCCTGTGGTCATCTTAAAGCTGGACTCCAAACATGCATCTAAATACACAGTTGAAATATGTATTAGGGAGCCATTTTACCTGTGAAAGGGTTTTGATTATTGTCTATTCAGCCCTGACATTTTAACAGCGCAGCCAGGAGGATGACCCTGTTTTATTCGTGGAACATATGGTGACACCTCCCTGCCAATGTCCCTCTCCTGCACAGCTAGGACAGTGAAAGAGCAATAGCAAACTAAAGAGGATTACTATTTGCTCATCCTGCTTGCTTTCATCTCCTGTCAGCTTCTTTGATAACAATATATTTGAATAGAGCACACCTGGTGCGGCCCCTCTCTCCCAGTCTGGTTGCTGCTGTACAGAAGATTTGGAAAAGACTAACCAAGTCAAATCCAGGTTTACCAGTTGCATTTACAAAATACATGTAACGCTTTATTAATAAATAAATATACAATGTGTCCCTTTTACACTTGTAATTGTGCACATTACAAGGAGATAAACACATGCCCTTTCAAGTGGAATAAGTGAATATGCAAGTTAATTCCTACTTCAGACCTTTCTGTAAATAAGTCCCTATGGGTTCTAATTAATAACAGATGTATTAAATCTTTTATCATAACATGTACAGGTGAAACTCGAATAATTAGAATATCATGCAAAGTTCATTTATTTCACTAATGCAACTTAAAAGGTGAAACTAATATATGAGATAGACTGATTACATGCAAAGCAAGATAATTCAAGCCGTGATTTTGTCATAATTGTGATGATTATGGCTTACAGCTCATGAAAACCCCAAGAACCCCAAATCCACAACCTCAAAAAAGTAGATTTATTACATGCAATCAATAAAACAAGGATTGTACATAGAACAATATCGGACCTCTGAAAAGTACAAGCATGCATATGTACTCAGTACTTGGTTTGGGCCCCTCTTGCAGCACTTACTGCAATTACTTTTGCATGATATTCTAATTATTCGAGTTTCACCTGTATATCCAGCATAATCCTGTCACATCTCTAAGCTAACTTAGTGTTTCTCAGATGTGAACCTGAGGGGAGTCTGAAAGGGTCATAGCTTTCTCACTTTGACGTAGGAGGCTGGCTGGGTTAATTAACAACATCTTTAAAAGAAGCCAACTGAAGAATTTACCTTAATGTCACCTGTTGTGAAGAGGTAGAAAACATGGCCTTTTACTAGACCATGAAGATTGGTTCAGGAAAAGCCAGGTTAATGTATATGTATTTCTGCAATGGTTTAGGTTATATAACTTTTATAATGCATACTACTGTTTGTCTCAGAAATATAACTAAACTGTCCTATAAACCTAATGACATCTGCACAATTTTGTTGCCCTGCTGTTTTCTAGTTTATTGACTTTTTGGAATGTCTGTCACTGTGTACCTTGTTACATACATCAGTTTCTACAGTTGTTTGTTTAGCCTAGGTTAACCTGGTAAAGTATTTTTTTTAATTATAATATGAAACAGTAAAAAAAAAAGGCTTAAAGTAGAATTAAACCTTAGTTGGTTTGCATAGATCTACTGCTAGCAAGCAGTAGATCTATGCAAAAGCATAAAAAAATTTACCAAATAGGAAAACATTTACCTGTGTCTCCGCCGCTTGCGTCTGAAGATCTGAAGATTCTCGAAGGATCATGGAGCGGGCACATGCGCAGTAGAGATCTTCGGCCAAGAGAAGTGCGAGTCGATTTATTTATTTATTACAGGCATTTCTATAGCGCCGACAATTTACGCAGCACTTTACATAGTTACACATTCACATCAATCCCTACCCTCAAGGAGCTTACAATCTAAGGTCCCTACCTCACATACATTCAGGGCCAACTTAGAGAGGAGCCAATTAACCTACCAGCATGTCTTTGGAGTCGATGCACGCGGACAGACACCGTGGGACACAGAAGACAGCGCTGGATCAGAGACCAGCACCAGTGCTACAGGGACTCCTGAAAACTACTGGAAAGAATAATAGGATCAAGAGGCATCATTTAATGTAAGTTCTTAAAGCAGCATTGGGGGGAGGGGTGGATTTTAACTACAGTGGGGCAAAAAAGTATTTATTCAGCCACCAATTGTGCAAGTTCTCCCACTTAAAAAGATGAGAGAGGCCTGATTGAAAGTTGTTGCCCAGCGACAGCCTCAAAACATCACTGCTCTAGAGGATATCTGCATGGAGGAATGGGCCAACATACCAGCAACAGTGTGTGCCAACCTTGTGAAGACGTACAGGACACGTTTGACCTCTGTCATTGCCATCAAAGGATATATAACAAAGTATTGAGATTACCTTTTGATATTGACCAAATACTTATTTTCCACCATAATTTGCAAATAAATTAGTTCCAAATAAGCCAATGTGATTTGTCTGGATTTGTTTTCTCATTTTGTCTCTCATAGTTGAGGTCTACCTATGATGCCAATTACAGGCCTCTCTCATCTTTTTAAGTGGGAGAACTTGCACAATTGGTGGCTGACTAAATACTTTTTTGCCCAACTGTATGTGCCACTTTAAGAAAAATGAACGATGTATATGTAAGCCATAAAAAATGTATTTTGAAGGAAGATTCCACTGTAATCATAGTGGTCTTCTGTTTCAAAACCTCCTCTATAACAAAGAATATGCCATTCTTTCATTCTGCCTTTCCTTTAGTCCATTCATGTAGATGTATGCAGCAATGTAGCTGCAAGGGACATTTGTAACATTTCTGTGAAACCTAGTTTGCATTTTATTTGTTTATCATTGTAGTATTAAGGTTGAAAAGCTTTTTGCTCCTGTCTGCATGTTTGATTTTGACAGGGAGAATCAGCAATTGGTGACTACCTCTAAAAGGACTACAATAAGTAACTGATGCTGCCTCTGAAATTAATTTGTATGGATATAATGTAGAAAATGCATATTTGTTATAGTCTGAATATTTTCTCATTGCTTCTCTTACTCTATTTTCAGTTGTTGTGTCATCAAGATCAGAATGTACAGAAAGTTGCTTTGGAATGTATGCTGAGCTACAAACACCCCCATATACTTCCCTACAAGTAATTATCTTTTTTTCTTTGTTGGCTATATAATAAATACATTTCTAAATATTCTTTTTGTTGCCTTAACCCCTTCATGACTGAGCTTGTTTTTAGTTTCTGTTCGTAAATGACTGACACACTTTTGACATTTTTGCTGTGTGATTCTTCCACGTCAGTAATATACTTTCTTACAAAGTGCACCCACACATATTATATATTGTTTTTTAGAGGACAGATAGGGCTACATATTTATATCACATATGTGTGTCTAACGCCTCACTTAGGACAAATAAAATATAAAAAAAGAGGAAAAAAGCGTTAAAAAAAAAAAACTTTTTCCCAAGTTTTGATTTGTAGTATTTTTTTTACAAAACCAGCACAGCTAAAAAAATGCAATAAATACATCCGCTATGCTTTGACTCTCAGACAACCCGATATTAAGGTATCGGGTGTCTGAAAAAGGTTAACCCTTTCATTAATGAATGCCTCTGTAGTAAGGGCATCTATTAATGAATGTTAAAAGCTGATTCTCAGCGTTAACAGCCCTCTAAAGCAGCAAATAACTCGTCACGTACAGTGTACGTGACAAGTCATTTGGTCCCTTTGTGGCTGGACGAATAGTGTACGTCTCCCGTCACGAAGGGGTTAAAGAAATCTATACTGAGAGAAATATTGCAGCTGCCTTGGCAAATCTTTTAAGAATACTAGTTGGGCCTTCTCTGGCTTTAATTCTTTTTTGCGTCACTGACCCAGAGCAAGCAGGAACATTACAATGTCAGAGTGAACGCAAAACTCCTGATCTCCAGCGTGTCTCAGATATTATTGCAGCCATTAGATCAGGATGAGAGCAGAACTCCATGTTCTTTTCCTTTTAAAGATCAGCTAAGGTTGTCATAGACATTATGTGGTGTTTGGAAGATCTGATCCCCTTTGTCCAATGAAAGCTTGACTGCCCTTACACATTAAGGGATTTGTATAGGACAAATTCAACATAGTTTTTGGTGCATTTAGCTTTCATTTGAGAACTGTTGGAGACCTTTTTGAGCTCTCGCGTCCTAAACTTTTGCATTCATATTGACTTGTATAGAGAGGAAAGTATTTCTAAAACAAACAAATGCTAGTAGCAAAATTGTACCTCTATCGTTATACCTCCGAAGTCAACTGGTAACTTTAAATATCCCTTCCCTGTGGTTATAAAAGTATTCAGCTTTAGCTAAATTTTATTGTTTTTTTAATTAATAAAGGAATTGTCCTTGCACTTTAAAATGCAGCAAGTAAAAGCTGAAGTAAATCTGAAGCCAATTGTTTTTTTCAATTTGGATAGCATGGAACTTTGTAAAACCCTTTTTGCCATCTGTGTCCTATTGAGGAGACTTCTTTTAACTTCCTGTACTCTAGACAGCAGAAAGTAAGCGAATATTTTGCCAAAGTAAGGGAAAGTCCCCAGTTGGACAGTTTCACAAGTACAAGTGTCCCCATTGGAAGATTCCTCTATTCTAGTTGTGATGGCAACTAAAAATTTCCCTTTTATTTAGTCAGTGACCAAGGGTCACCTGGAAAAATAGATTGGGTCAATCTCCCATACAGGGAAACATTCAGCAATAGAAACTTGACAGGGGTTCTATCTCAAAACCACTCTATGCAAAACAAAAAAAAACAGCTTTAGATACACTGTAATCATGGTAGGGATCCCTAAGGATTAACATTTATCCAGCATTCTTGTCAAGTTATCATTCTAAATTGTTCTGTTTGTTTTCAACAATTTGTAGGGAAAATTTGCAACGGCTTCTGGAAGACAAAAGCTTTAAGGAGGAAATTGTACATTTCAGTATTTCAGAGGAGAATGCAATAGTAAAGCCGATGCACAGAGCAGATCTAATGCCTGTGCTTATGAGGTATGTATTATATAATTACATGAAGCAGCATAGCCACCAGTGGTAGAAATGTCTCTCTAGTAGCTTTCTAGTTAAAATGTTCTTAATGGTGCCTACAATTCTGGATGTCCTAATGGTTCTGCTTATTATCAGTCTGCATATACCAAATAAACAAGGATCAGTTGCAGACAATGCAATAAGTATGCTTGGTGCTATTGTTGCTATTTGAATGAAATGAGGTTTGGTATTCTGCTTCCTCTCCATATAACCCATAATATTATTTTGTGCCAACAACAATGTATTGTTGATATGCAGACACATCATTGGTGGGGCAAGGGTTGGTTAGAGGGTATCAGAAATTGGGGGGGAGGAAAGATATCTGGGGCAAATGCCAATCTGGGTCATTAGTAGCAGTACTAATTTATTCACATGGATAATTCAAACTTGATTTGAATAATCACAGAATCGGGGAAATGTGTATCTTCTGTTACATATACACTCAGGAAATGCTTTTAGCTGTATCCAAAACCCTTAATTATTGAAAAAAACGAATTTGGTACTAGAAGATTGTGTTTGTAATTTCTTTTTTTTTTAAAGAATATTGTATGGCCGTATGAGAAGCAAAACTGGCAGTAAAACACAAGGCAGGTCAGCTGCGGGAACTCGCATGTCTATAGTTCTACGATTCCTGGCCGGCTCACTGCCTGAAGAGGTCCGACTGTTCCTGGATCTTCTGTATGAGCCAGTGAAGCATCTAAAAGATGGTATGTCACTCTGTAATTAAAAGCATATGCTTTTCTATCTGCAAAGTCTGACGTTTATAGGTGTAGATGTCTTAAAACTGAGCTGCTGTCACAAAATGTTAATTTAAATATATTGCTAATAGCCACAAAGGAAATAAAGCCACTTTGTGTGCACCACATTCCTTTGCAAGCCTAGTTATTACTTTGTAGTGGTGACCGTGTGGAGAGCAGAACTGAGAAGGGCAGATCCACCCACTAGAGCCTGTCTGCAAAAATGTACGGGGGGGGCGGATACAAGACCAGTCACCTGGCACAAGGAGAGATAGCAGCAGTGACTGGTCCTTATTACAACAAGTTCCTCCACAGAGGCAAAGTGTCTCACTAAATTACTGCACAGCTCTGGAAGAAATACACAAAGCACACACGATTCAACTTGCACTTGCATTTAGACAATTTTTTGCTTTTCGAAGTTCAGCTGTGTCTTTAAATGGCTGGATATTAAGAAGATATGGCTGTATATGGCCAATTTTCTAGCCAACCTACAAAGAAGTAGGTGGTTAACAGAGCCTTCAAAGGATTGTGTTAGCAGTAATAGGACTGACACAAATAGACTGACCCTGTCACCAATTTAAAATGTTGCGGGTAGAGCACAGAAAAATCAAGAATTGTTATAGCTTATTCTTTCCATAAGTGACTTTTCATCCACTTGAATGTGCCATTTAACATTCTATAAAATTTGACTACTGGAAGAGTCAGTTCCCTAGCAAAGCTCTCTCCCTTCTTGCATGTTAAAGTCCTCTTGGGTGAGTTTCTAATTACTCTCTATGCTGACCCAGCATCCCTGCCCTCACTTCCCTACCGGAACATTGATGTAGTTCCCAGTGGAGAAGCAAAGGCAAATACTTGAAAGTATCTGAGTCTGCTGGGGCTGCTTATATCCATTCTGGCAGAGCACAGCAGCAATCTCTGGGGACAGGGTCTCTTTAAATGGTCACATTCTGGCTGTCTGAATCTTTTGTTGTATGTTCTGAGCAGTTTATTGGCATATTAGTTGTTAATAGCTTTATGTGTTGGTATTTTTGCTATAAGTATTTCTACTTGCACGGTAAAATTGCAACTTTGTTTATCTGAATGCAGTTTTTACATGTCTAGTACTTCAAGTGAATGTCCTTCCTCTGGGTTTTTAAGCACACCCCAAAGCTTTTTATGAACCAGAAAAGCAGGAGTTGATTCAGAAACCCAGTGGACAACACATTCACTCAAAGGGCTACCATTCAAAAATAGAATTTACCTAGAGGTTCTCTCTCCTTCTCAAGAGGCTTGCATGCTTAAAGTCTACAAGAATCAATGCTTGAAGTGTTGACTGAGGGTGTTAAGTGTTCATGGAGAATTCCTCCTATTTTTATTTTTTTTAGAAGTTTTTTGCATTTTGTTTTCACTAATTACTATGTTATATTATTGCCTTCTTTAATTGCCTTTCATTTAAAAGGTGGTTGCCTTGGTGCAGTGCAGCAGTCGGTGGAACAAGTAGACCTTTCAAAGGTTCTGCCTCTGGGGCGCCAGCACGCCTTGCTCAACAGTTTGGAAGTAGTTTTGAAAAACCTTGGTAATCTTATCAGCCCCTACTTACCTGAGATGCTCCAGATTTTACTCTGCATGACTGCTACTGTGTCGCACATTCTAACGCAGAAAGAAAAGGTAATCTGCTGGCAGTTGCTAGTTTTTTAGTTGTTAACTATATCAATCAATGATAATGCTGTCAAATTTGTAAAGAAAATACTAGTAAAATATTTAAATTGTGGATAATGTATCCAGCAAAACTCAAAGGAGGAAGAGATAAATCTGATTGACCAATATTAGCTTCATTATGCTAGCATTAAGTTATAGTTGTAGAGACCGTGGAACAGGTCTTGGAGAGAGGACAAGTGCTCAAACGCTTGACCAAGGTTCTCAACACTCCTTGGTTTCAATCTGAACAAGCTACATCTTTAACAGGATTGGCTGTTACATGCATGTGGCAAGATTAATGCAGTCTGGTTCTTCAGCACTCTTAAAAATTCTTGCTTGTGTAGCACAAAATAAAACACACTGTAGCTACATATACATAACAATGTAGGTTATGGCACAATCAGATTTTCCATCCTACCCAAAAGATATCAGCAAACATAAGTTTGACAGGACAGCCTTTGGTGACCAATATAAATGCAATTTGTTTTTATTAGGTCTAGAAACACCCTTTCTTTGCCGATAGTTGACTTGTGTAAGGCTACAGTTATATTTTGAGACAGACAATTTAAATAGGTTATTAGATCTAACATGTTTTACCTACTTTTGAGGAATAAATACATTTTTCTGAGTTTTTTTGTTGGCCTAAACCAGCAATTGGCACCTTTTTGGATCTTTATCCGATTGGGTAATACAAGCACAGCTGAAAAATTGGTTGTTTCAGCTGAGCTTCTAGAGCAGGGGTGTCAAACTCAATTTAATCGTGGGCCGCATCAACATTATGGTTGCCCTCAAAGGGCCTGTAAGATTATATAAATGTATCTAATCTTTGTCATAATTGCCTCTGCATGCGACTATCACTGGTTTTAGTAATAACTGAATACCTAGATCTTAAAGTAGAAGTCTAGGAAATGGCCTGCTGGGCCGGATTCGGCCCCTGGGCCTTGAGTTTGACACGTGTTCTAGAGAGCGATAGAGTCAACAATTGCGTACATTAAAAGCTGTGGTCACCAACCATTAGGATTTGACATTTTGTATTATATAATTGCTTGTAACATAATATTAGCAAGGTTACACAGTGGGCAGGTCTCAACAGATCAGGTATAAGACAGTCCAAGCAGCCCTCTTGATCACCCTCTGTTACAGGTACTTTACTCTTAGCTTAAAAAAAAAAGGTGTTGCGTCATTTCCCAAAGCAGTTATGAAATTCAGTTTGTTGGTTTTGTTTAGCAATTAGCACACTTCAATCCGTGTTACAGTACATGTTGACATAAACTTTTTAAACATTATTATAAACATTTTTACATTCTACTGCATGTAATTTCCACTTGCTGAGTTGTTTAACTTATTTTTCTAGCAGGTTTTCAGAGTCAGTAACTCTTAGATATGCATGTCAATTGCAGAGTTAATTTATCGCTTCATTAATCCCTGAGGTGTTAAAAAGTTCAATAAGTTAAATAGCACAGACTTCTTTCTGGATAATGATTATGAAGCTGTGAATGAATCACTTTGGAAAAATGCTGGCTTAACTAAATCGAGGCTGCTAAGGCAGGATCGGTTTAGAGAAAAAGCACAATTTGGTTAAAATTCCACATATCTCTAGGCTGTGCTTTTTCAGAGAAACTAAAGTGTCATATTTTAAACTTTGTGTTTGTGACTTTAGTGCTAGAACTGATTTACAGCAGGTCAGTAAACCTTTTAAAATTCATGGCTCAGTAGAGGGGTAAAAGGTTTAGCTACTTGGCCAGAAGCAAGTGCTGATAGAGAGCAATATTTAAGCTACTGCTGTACTATTTTGAAATATATGGCAATCTTTTTAGAGTTTAAATTGGACTTAAGTTCTTATAGAAGTTCTTCAGCATTAAACTTGTGTACACAAAAGAAGCCTTTAAGAACTGACATTTTAGCCACAAAAGAAAGCACTGTACACTACCATGCCTGACCAGTGCCCCACAGATTCAAACATACATGCCGTGCCAAATTCTATAAGGTATTAATGTTGATGGCCTTGACTAAACGTTTGACTGGGTTTGGGACTATAGCATTTAAGTTTTTAAAGCAATAAAAACATTAAAATTGAGTGGGAATTTTTAAAGTTTCCCTTTTTAACAATGTACACCAGGGTTTAGAAAGAAAGAGAAAGCAAGTCCTAATATATTTACAGGCATGCTGATGCAATACTGTACAAAAGCTTGTCTTTGACAGCTTTTGTATAGTAAAGCAAACTACGTAATGCTGTCATTTTATGCTCAGAATCCATCCTGGCCCACCTCCACCTATCCAAGGATGTGATTCTGTAATACAATACACATAAAATGTATGAATTTGAGAAATATCCAACATACAGAATGTATTACAGAATCACATCCTTGGATAGGTGGAGGTGGGCCACATATTTTCATTTACTAGTGCCACACACTGGCACCTAGCCCACTCTTTCTCTAAAATCCCAATTGTATACCATTATAATCAACTCTAATCTGTGTCTCTTATTACTTCTGTCCTCTTTCTATTTCCTTGACTTTTTGTCTGTTGCACAGACCTCCACTACTAAAGTGCTCTTTTTAACACTGTCATTGTGTTCCCAACATGTTTTGCCACAATGAGTGGCTTTGTCAGGGTTAAAGTGCTGGTGCTGTCAGTGCACACATAAATGAAAATGCCATTCTGTTTATATTAGCCCCTTTTATTAATACCCTCCCCCCAGGTGTATGGCTGCTTGCTCAATGGGCTAAGCCCCCATGTGCATGCATGGTGCATGCACAAATGGTATCATACCACCCCAAATTAGCCTTACTACTGGACTCCTGACACTTTCAATTCTATGTCACCACAGTTCAGTTACTCTATCACTTCAGTTCATTAACTCTTCATTTATTGTGGGGGAACTATTGGTATCCTTTCGCTACTATTTTTTCTACATGTGTAGACATTTTCTTTTATTCTATATAATTATTTATTTAAAGTCAAAGTCAAAAAGAATTTCACAATATTATTACTTATTAAAAAACTTCAATGGAATACATGGTGAGGGACAAAACAACATTGAAAATATGGTATAAGGTTTTAACTACAGATTTGGGAATGTTGGAGAAAGAGTGGGATAGGTGCCAGTTTGCGGCACTAGTAAATGAAGAGTTAAAATTCATACATAGCTGTTTGTGGTCATTTTGAACATTATACTGAATGTTTTTTTTGGAGGCTCTATTGCTTTTAGGCCTGATAAAGCAGGTCAGTGCAGTAATCATTTTACTAATTTGTTTTAAACTCTTTTAAATAGATCCAGTTAAAATGTATAAATCCATTAAAGAATCTGCGGCGTTTGGGAATGAAACGAATAGTAGACTTTTTCACTGACTTTGAGACGTACCCATATTCTGCTGAAGAAATTGATGCTTTATTTCTTGCCGTCATCTGGCCACAGGTACAAATAAAATCCTAAGTTGTTGTTTTTTGTTTTTAACATGGAAACTGCTTTTACTTTTAAACTAAGTGAACCTACAAGAATACCTAACTGCCACCACCTGTAATGTTTCCTATTTTCTTTTACAGTGGTGAATTGTACAGTTTATTGATTTCTGTTCTTTATTTACTGCCTCAAATGGGTAAGAACTAGCTTGAATGCAATGCATAATACATATTTTTTTTCTGTTACAGATTGGCAGATTAGCTTTGGAAAGTCAACATTCTCCTTCACTTCTCCTAAAGCTTATTCATACTTGGAGTCAAAATGCTAGGTAATCTTGTCTTTAAAACTCGCCTATAAAGTAACTGAATAGAGAATTTGTAAATAATACATGATATATTAGATGTTATTAATTGTAATGTTATTTGGCTTTGATATGCTTTATTACAGGTACTTTCCTTTACTTGCTAAACAAAAACCTGGACAGGCAGAATATGATGTCTTGGCCAATACATTTGCCCTTCTTGCCACGAAGGGTTTAACTGAGTCAACGGCAACTGTTGTTATAGATGTAGCTGCTAATCTGCTCAACACTCCAGACTATGAAGAGTCAGACAGTCTTTCCCCCTTATTGGTAAATGATTGTGTTATTGCTGACGCCCCTAATAACAATGAAGGTAAGAAGGAAGCATAAGATTTTCACTGAGCTCCTACTGTAAAGTTTTTATGCGATTAACATCTACATTTGTGATTACTTTCAGGGTCTCCAAGCACTGGTATGAAGCTGGTGTTAGCACATGTCCCTGCAATTCTTCAGTACCTGAGTAAAAGCATGTTGAATTCAGAAAAGATGCGCAAAAAGAAATATAGTGCCCAAGTTAGCAAGGAACTCAATATCCTTTCAAAGTAAGTCAGATTCATATTCTACTGTTCCTATACATGAAACCTAAATCTGAGAGTGATTTTAGTACTTTAATTGGTAAAGCCAATATCTCTCAATGCACTGAATGCGCTGTATTGACGTATAGAGGGGTGTTCACATTGCAAGGGACCTGCCTGTATATTGAAAGTCATTAGCTGAACCATGCCCTGCTATGCTGTGCCCCCGCTCCTTAGTAGAGTGGACCTGAAGGAGAACTTTCTTTCAGGTCCTTCCTCTGCTGATTGACAGCAGGCAGTGGGCAGGTGCAATAGTCAGCCTGCTATTGGCTACTGCAATTTGAAATAGCCAATAGCAGGGTGGCTATTGCAACTGCCTGCTGTGTTTATATTCAGCTGTCTCAGTGCTGAAGTGGAAAGGACTGTCAATTGAAGTGAGAAAAGAACCTGCCACCTCCAATGTGCTATCAAATAGGGGGCTTATGAGGCCCCATGTGATAGCAATAAAGCTAAAAAAAAAAATCATACCCAATTGGGTTTTCTTAATTGAATATTGGGTACACAGGATTAATTCAGGTACATAAGGTTATACTGCTGCCTGGAGAAGAATGGATATTGGCAAACAAAGCTGTAAGTACTGCCCAGTATAAACCCTCCCATTAAGGATCCACCTGATGATCCAAATTCATGGTCTTCTAACTCTTTTTCGGATGCCAAGACCTTCCCTTTACTCTTTTATTGAGATAACTTCCTGTTTTTTTTTGTAATGAAATTAGACTTTCTGGACCTTCCAATCCTAATAGACAACATATTACTACTGTAAATAATGTCTATACTTTCAGGTATTTCACTGATGCTCGGTTAAAATCACTCCTTACATCCCAGTTTGAGCTAACTGGTATCACTGTCCGTCCTATTTTGACTGTGATTTTACATAGTTGCATAGTATTTGAGGTTGAATAAAGAAATAGGTCCATCGAGTTCAACCTTTGTGTGTCTATGTGTGGGTGTGTGTACATGAGTCCCTGTGTGGTCTAGTCTTTAAGAGTACCTGTACCCTTGTATGTTACAGTCTCTGAGGAAGGTATCTAAATGCTTTTTGAATGATTCAATACTCTCTGCTGATACCACTGCTTGTGGCAACGAGTTCCAAAATTTAACCGCTTCTTTTGTGAAACTATGTCTCATTGGATCACATTCTTTAACAATTAGTCCTCCTGGTCCGAGACCCTCGTGTTTTACAGCTTGTAGCGCAAGTGCATCATGTTTTGCACTTCTGCTTTATGGGTATTTTAGATCTAAGTTAGGATCTCGTCTAACAATGATGTATGCATAGAGCACTCTGGTTATGTACTTGGAACATTGAAGATACATTCAAAGTTGGTTTTATGCACCTTTTGTATGTCCAAGCCTCCTGATTCTGACTTTGTGGGCTCTCTCCCATGCTGGAGATTCTTTGATGTACAACCCTTATTCTACAACATAACTATGTCAGGCTTTTTTTTAATCTATTGGTTCTGTTCCTCGAAAAAGATCTGTGTCTGCCTCCCACTCTAGTCACAGAAGTTGTAGCCATCTACTCTTGCTTGAATAATTAGCACTTCCAGTTTTGTTGGTGAGATTTTGCTTTTACATCTTATTGGGTCTATTGACATTTGTTTCTTCCTGTCAGTTTGCATGTCCAGGCTTCTCCCTGTGGCTACCATTTTTTTACATTGTTTTTCAGGGATGCTGCAAATGATTCTTATGATCACACAGTTTTGTGTGTTTGGAATTTCTTTTTAGTTTCTCTTCTGTAGCTAACCTCCTGTTTCTAGCAACTGCTTCTAAGCGAATCCCCTGCTGTTTTTATTGTAATCTTACAGTGGCTGCCAACCCACGCAGCAAATTTTGAGCCGCATGTAACCGACTTTATACTTTTCCTTTTACATTGTATGTTTTCTTTTCGGACATTTTTTCTTCTTCCTTGGTTAACCAAGGTGCCTGCTTGGTCTAGTCTACTTTCTTCTTCTTGATGCTATATTGTTCCAGCTAGATTTTAGGTATACAGATAGTCTATGATTTTCTACTATTCCTTTTTCCCTAAATGGATGATAAAGAAAATATAATTTTTCTACTTTTTCTTGCATTCTATTGTAAGACAGGTCCTGCTCATTTAAATTGTTGTCTCCATGTTTTTTGTTCACAACACAAGACTGAGGCATAATGGCTGGATTTGGGAGTCATACTGTGGACTGGCTTAACTTTTTTTGTTTTGCCAGTGTCGTGAGCTGAAGGCAGCAATATAATCTTAATTTTATGATTTTCAAGGAAAAGATTTTACATTAAAATAGTAGTAAACGCTCAAACGTAAAGCATTGCTTTAAAATTTTTCCCAAACACAATTATTATGTTTCTGAACAGCTGCTTCTAAGTCTCTCAGCCCAGCTTTCCTGAACTTCCTGTCCAGTACACGATAACAGAGGTACAGAGCAGAATCCAGCAATTGTTCATCTACTGGCTTGGAAAGGGGTTGAGAGGGGCAGGGGGGAGGGATTTACTGTATCTGTGTGTTTGTGGAGACTCAGCTTACTAGCACACACAAGGGTGACTGCATAGCACTTTGCTTGAGAAAGGAATCACTCTAAAACAGGAAGTCAGGACCAGTGCACAAGGGATCAGCTGATTCTGCAGGAAACTAAAACGTTTAAACATCAAGGAGCAGCATCCATTGTTAGTGATTTCATCAGTATTTGAAATAGCTTAAAATCCTTTTGACTTTAATATTACTTTTAAGTACAACATTCTTGTTATTTGTATTTATCCTTTTAATAGCCGTAATATGTGTTTATTCTTCTTTTATTTTCAGGATTAGCAAGTTTATTTGGGACAAAGAACAGAGTAATGTGCTTATTGGGCTACTTATATCATACTTACATAAGAGTAACATAGCTGAGGTAAGAAATATTTTATTTGTTTAATTCATCTGAGCTGGTATCACACAGGGCTCATTTTACTCTTAAGCTTCCTATAGACATTGGCCAGCAAATGGTCCAGTCAAACACAGCTGTTCTATGGTCAGTGTTTGTTGAATGATTAAAAAATATTTAAACCGAAAAGTATTGATTTGCTTTATAAGGATTTCATATTCAAGTTATCCTGTGGCTTGCCATTGGGGATTTCCTAATATTAGTTGCCTGGTTGTCTGCCTAAGTACTTTCTTTTCTACGACTCCAGACAAGCATGCAAATTAGGAAGTGACATCAGTTCCAGATCTGCATACTTATTGCACATCAGTGTCTCACAAAGTGTTTAAGACAATAAAACAGAATGACAGTCCGAGAGCTAGAATTTTCAGGAGGATAGGTCAGCAATGGCAGCTTCCATATTTTCTTGCTTTGAGTTTCCTTTAAACAAAGCAGTCATGCCAGAATGTATGTTTTAGAAAGTAGAAAAATACTTAATAAAAAAGAAAACCCAATGTTGTAATATTTAATTCTATTGTGTTAAAATTATAGGATACAGAGGTTGACATCCTGGCAACAGTACAAAATCTACTCAGGCAGTCTGTGAACCCCACAAGTTTCTTGAAGCCATTGGGCAAATTATTTGCTGTAGTGCAGAACAAGCTCTCCCGGCAGACACTTTGCACTACATTTGAGGTACAGTATGTGTTTATTGTCAATGTATTCATACAGTCCCTTTCAGTCTTGAAAGACTGTAACAGCTAGTGCAATATAGTTACTCTTGTTTTTTTCTTTTAGGTCCTGTCTGAAGTAGCTCCTGAGTTACAATATATCACTGATGTTGCTGTTAAGGTTTGTGATATTTTTTTAAATTTTTGGGCCATTTTCTTAAATTACTTATAAGCAAACTTTGATCATCTTGTGTTTTTTTATCTCACAGTTAAATGCATTTGATCGAAGGCATTTGGATGATATCCACTTCGATGTGCGACTAACCGCTTTCCAAACAGCATCTTCTCTTATTAAAGACATGAAGGTGGTTGATATGAACTATATTTTTCCACTCATGCACAACTGTTTCTACACCATTCGGGTAAGTGTTTACTAATTTTCTGCATTCATTTTATGTTCATCTGTTTATAGCACTGTTTATGAGTACTCCCATCGTTTTGCACTTTAGAAGCAAGTCTTTACAAGCTCTGTAATAAATCTGTGCACACTTTTAAGATTATCTGAATTTAATAGGACAAACCGTGCTCTTTTGCACCAAGCCGCACCCTTCCTGTGGTTATGTATAATCATGCAGGTTAGGGATACCGGTATTGGCGTCGATGCTGATAATGGGCATTTTCACAAGTACTCCCACAGAGCCCCCTGAGATCCTCCACTGGAGACATCAGGCCGGCACCTCAGAGTATGTAGCTTCATATTATTCGGCATGGATATATAATACATTGCTGGGATTTGTAGTCCTCGATAGCCGGTTGCCATTCGGCATTGCTGTATAATGTATTGCTGGGATTTGTAGTCCTCTATAGCTGATGGTATTCTGCATTGCTGTATAATGTATTGCTAAGAACTACCAGGGATGCGGCAGTTGCAGACTGGGCCCCAGCACTTCACCCCTGTCCTAATATTAGTCTGTATTGTTTTAGAGAAACTGTCACATGATACTAAAAAAAAAAAGTATCGGTAATTGATATCGGCGAGTGCTTGAAAAACTCGTACGCAGTGAGAAAATTGATCTATTTTTTATCATAACGTGTGTTTTGTATGACAACATAACAGAATAAAAATGTTTTTTTTATTTCAGCTTGGTGATATGTCCCTAAGTGATAATGCAAGCCTGTGCCTCACTAACATAATGAAGCTTCTGGCAACAGTGAAACACACTGAGGCGGAATTCCGTGAGATAATACAACGTACCCTGCTAGAGAGCATGAAAAGTGGACTCCGAAGTAAAGTGGAGGTATGGTAGGGCAAGCAGACACTTGAAATACTGCTACCCAAGAAAAGTAAAAGAGCTTGTTTTTAAGTGGACCTGAACTCACCAAATAGCCAACCAAATATAAGATAATAAGCATACAGCGCTATTAATCCCTATTGCACATCCCCTAAAATTAAACAAGTGAATAAATGTAAAAGAAAAACAACAAATCTACGCTCCCATAATGTGCTACCCAAATACTGTGTAGATATCACACTGATAATCTTGTATATACAACACCCAAACGTCCAGCACTTAAGCCCAATATAGGGTAAACTCCTCACAAAAACAAAGTATTGCACCATCACTTAAGTCTTAATGTGACATACACAACATCAATGTGAATTGTGAATATAAAAATACATATGCGTGAATACAAATTGCAAATATCCCCAAAAAATGCAAAAACAAAATGTCCTTAAATATAATGTCCAAATAAAGTGCAAACACTCCAAACAGTGTGACCACCAATGCGTCTTCACCTGTGTTTCACCAATACGTTTGGTAATCAATTCACCAGATACTGTGTGACCCCGTATGGAAGCAGGTTTTAATGCACAAAGTAATTCTCCAGATGTAACCATTCAGTCTTCAGATACTGTGAGGCCCTTTATGGAGAAATATCCTAATGTGCAGAGTAATTCCCCAAGGGTAACAGTTCAGTCTCTTTCCACAGTATATATAAACCATAGCTGCCATCCCGTCCATGCGAATTGCAGATGAACAATTTAGGCTAATTCTACACAGTGTTCACGCTGTTACCCTCATACCATCATTCATTTTCACCAGAGGCATAACTAGAAACTTCTGGGCCCTGGTGTAAGAAACTATGAAGGGCCCCCCCCAAACCCCCACCGCTGGGAAGGCACTATAAACAGGCACCATGTGGTTAACAGGAAGGCTGCCGAGGTCCCCAGCAAGCATGAGACCTCAGGCAGCCGCTTCAGTTTAAAAATGTAGTGCCGATATCTGCGCTTAGTATTGGGGCATTTTCACGAGTACTGGTGCATCCCTACTTGATATAATGTATTGCTCGGACATGTAGTCCTGCATAGTTGGTGCTATTCTGCATTGCTGTATAATCATTATACATATTGTTCTCATATTGTTATGATATGATCCCATTCAGCTGATTTGGATATCAAAATGCAGAATAATGCACCCAAATTGCAGCATGCAGGACATTTTCAGAACACATTGCAGCACATAGTAGAGTACTGGTCTAATTGGAAATGGTGATATTAATGAATTTTGGTTGCTTTGTTAAATGCAGCAAACCACGTGGCAGTGTAGCCTTTGTTATGCCTAATAAACATTTCCTGTATTTACAGAGTGTTCAGCAAGACTATACTACTTTACTTTCTAATTTGATACGGACCTTCCCAGAGCATCCTGAGTTCTCAGACTTGGTTCAACTCACAGATTACAATGATCCCGAGATGGACTTCTTTGAGAACATGAAACACATTCAGGTAATTATAATGTAGAGATGTATTTTTTACAGTGAATATGATACCTGTGAAAAAAAAAAAAACAATGTCTGGCTATTGAGAGAGTAATGTTTGTATGTTTATTCCCTTAGATCCACAGGAGAGCCAGGGCATTGCGGAAATTAGCCAAACATATTACAGAGGGAAATCTGGTGATCTCCTCCAAATCCCTCCAGAATTATATTATGCCATATGCCACCAGCACTATATTTGATGAAAAAATGCTTAAGGTGTGTTGCCATCATTTGTTGTTTTTTTCTTTTCTTTTTGTCTTTAAAGGGGACTATGTTGGCTTTGGTTCAATATTTATTTTTTCAGTTTTGGGTTTCTACATTTTTATTTTATATCGGTTTTAATATATTTATCATCTTTCTTTTAAATAACATTTCATATGTGACAAAGGAGTCTTTACTTTCTAATCATTCTATCATTACTATCCGTTATCCAGTTTACAGTCACTTTTGGCTAATTAAACATACGATACTGAGCCCTCTGATAAAGGAAGAGTCACTGCTGGGATAACGCTTTCTGGTTCTGTTGGGCTTCTCATAGAGTGGGAAGCCTAAATATGGGAGTATATAAAAAAGTAGACAAGAGCTTTATCTGCTGGCTTTATAGAAGACTGGATCATAATAATTTCCAATATTGAACTTTTTAGTTCCATAATAGTGACCATAATTGAAAAAATATGTAATGCTTATTATTGTGGTGCTAAATCTTGACTGTCAGTCCGTCTATATAAAATGTTTCCCTTCATTTTCAGCATGAAAATATGGTTAATGCATCAGTGGAAATGATAGGATCACTTTGTAAAAATCTTCCTTGGTCTGCCTACATGTATCAGTTAAAACATTTTATTCATGTGCTTCAGACGGGACAAGTCGATCAAAAACTGGGTGTCAGGTACAGTCTATAGAGAATTATTATTTATTTTCCATAAAGATTTGACTTCTTTATGTCAAACTCAGTCTAAATGTGTATACTAGGTTCTGCTTGTCCTGGAACCACAAATAAGGGCATATGCTGCATAAGCTGACAAGAGCCACTAAATGCAAAACTGTAGCATTTTATCATTCTTAACCCCTTCATGACTGAGGCCTTTTTTTTTTCATTTTTTGTACCCATGTTATATTCCACATTTTAGGCCTGAAAATTACTTAAACCCCCATGTATATGCATACAGAAGCTGTTAAAATAAATACATATATATATGCCAGGAAAATATCCCCCACCCCATTACCTGACCTACATTTGTGCTACTTTACAGTGCAACATGTTAGAACCTAGACCCAAAGGGGACAGTCCTGCTGTACCAGGTATCTCCAACTACAATCCAGTAGTGGTTCTGGTGATGCTTACAGTACCCCAACTGAAGACGTGACACTGATAGCATGAAATGCTGCCCTCTGCTTAACCCTATGCCATCCTTGGAGTCTTTTCTAGAACCATGGCCCTCCCCTTGGTGTTATCCTGATAAGATTTTCAATTATGTGGATATTTATTTGCTGACACTGGCCGCAGAGTTCATAATTGTGCTTCCATGCTTTCTCCTCAGTCCTTAGCTGATCTGTCCATGGCATTAGCAGCCTCTGTCTGATGCTGAGTCCTTAATAGAAAATGTTATACCTGAGGCGTGGCAGGCTGCCATTGCTTATAGACTTGATTGATGTGGTTTACAGCACTTTTAAACTCAAGTCTGCGGCTTCTACAAATACTGCCTGCTGCCTTGGCTTCTTTGGATCTTAAGACCACCAAGATCTTTCTGGTATGTAAAAAGTGACTGCTTCATATGCGCTTCAAGGGACAGCATCTCTTTGGAGCGGATTTGGACACCCTTATCAAGGATATTACCAGGTGCAAGATTACTCATCTGCCCCAGCAGAAGAAGCCTAGGGCTCAGCCCGGTAAGGCGTATCACGCTTTAGAGGCCAAGAAGAGTCCTTTTTTTTTACAGGCGTAAACGTCAAAATCCAAGCCTGGCCCCTAGTCCTGGACTTCTGAGTCCCACAAGCCATCAGAGAAATCTTCATCATGAAGGAATGCCCCTCTTTTCAAAGTGGAGGATGTCTGTTAGCCTGTGTGAACACTTGGTCAACCTACATCTCAGATGGCTGTGCACAGAAAGTGACTTCCAGGGGCTACAAGCTAGAATTCCGCTCTCAGCCCCCTCCTCAGTCCCCTCCTCAGTTTGTCTTCCGAGTTTTCGTTGTCACCACACAGATTAACAGATCTCCATGCAGTCCTGGTGGGTCTTCTGAAACGGGGTCATCACCCGACTATCTGTAGCTGATTGGTTCCAGGGATTATACTTCAACCTGTTTACAGCACCCAAATGAGAAGGGGCAGCTGCCCCATCTTGGATCTCAAAACTCCAAATGTCTATATTTGGGCCCAGAAATTACGTATAAAAATTAGGAAGCAGGTTGGCCATAGCCTTTCTCATTGAGGGAGATTTTCTTGTTTCTGTGGCCATCAATGACGAATATTTGCATGTCCTTATCTTTCCAGTGCATCAGAGATTCCTTTGCTTTTTTGTGTGCCTTTAGTACTTTCAGCTTGTAATCTTGCCTTTTGGGCTGTATTTTTTTTCTTGAGTGTTCATGATGGTGCTGGCTGGCCCCTATACTAGCCTTGTTTCATTCCCAGGGCAATCCCCATTGTGGAACATCAGCATGACCTTCTATTGAGGAAGCAGTTGGCACAAGTTCTTGCTGACAATGTAGATTGAACAGCAATTGTTGAGCTGTGTCATGAACTTTAAGAAGATAGCTGGAGCTGACTCTGCATGGAATACCTTGGTCCAGGCCTATACACTGATCAAGCCAGAGTTTTTCTTCCACAGGAGAAACTTAAAATTGCTCCCAGACTTGGACTTTTCAGTCTTTTCCGTCTCTCTCTGCATGATAATTATTGGGTTGATTGTAGCCTTTCTTAAAGTAGTTTTATTTACCCAGTTGCACTCCAGATTTTACAACAAAACATTCTGCCGTTGTGTGACATTGGATCAGTCCATGGACAGACCACTTCGCAATGGAAGACTAGGTTGTCTGTGGCCTGTTTGCTCAGGAATCCTGCTCTGGTGCTAAGAAAGCCATTCCTTCCAGTATCCAGGAGATCCCCATGATGAATACCAGCCTGTCAAGCTGGGGAGGAGTTCTGGACACACTGTTGAAGCAGGGGACAGGAATGTCGGAGGATTCTCAGCTTCCGATCAACATTTTGGAACATCTGGTGAATTGGTTGTCCCTGCAACGCTGGAGGCTCTGGCTGTTGGGTCATCTGATCAGGATTCAGGCAGACAGTGCCTAGCTGTGGCACGCTTCCAGCATCAGGGAGGGACCAGATGTCTCTCTGCGGCAAGAGAGGTACAAAGGATTCTGTTGTGGGCATAACTTCATATTTCAGCACTTGGACCCAGGGTAATGGTCCCTTTATCCAGAGGTGCCCCAGGGCCTTTGTTACAGGTGGAGGACACTGGTTGTGAACCTTCTGGCCTTCAGCTTTAACAACAAACTGGACAATTTGTCTCCAGGTAACTTTGACCCCAGGAACTTCCTGGTCGGACAAATTCTGTTTTTTTTTTTTACAAATGTGCTTGGATAAGCATTTTGCCCTAAGTACCATCAAGGGTCAGGTCTTGGCACTTGAGATCTTGTTTGAAGAGTGCTAGCTTCCCAGTCTATGATTAAGACCTCCATACATGGTGTTTCTCTTTGCTGCCCCTGTGCGATCCCCAGTGACTCAGTGGGATCTGAACTTGGTTCCCATTGGCTCTTCAAAACCATTTAGGTCTATGTGGGATATTCCCCTTTCCACTCTCACCCACAAGGTTGCTTTCCTTGTTGCCATTACCTCAGTGAGGTGAATGTCTGAACTGGGAGCTTTATATTTCAAAGAGCCTTTTCTGGTCTTGGTAGTGTTGTCCTTTCACCTCAACAAGGATATCTTCTGTCCCTCTGTCTGGCTCCAATTCACCAGAAGCAGATCTTCTTCCAGTGTCTGGATTTAATTCATGCTGTGCATGTCTGCCTCTCCGCTGCTGCTTCCATTAGAAAGACTGACTCTTGAACTTTTCGGCATTAGGCTAGTGTTAACCAGATTTGAAAAGCCGCCGCCTGGTTTCCTGTTTACCAGGTGGATGTTCTGTCCTGATCTGATGCCAGCTGTGGGCATTAGGTCCTTTAGGCCACTCATTGAGCTGCAGGCAGTACCCAGTTTTGTTGTTTTGCGCGCTTTTTAGTGTTTTGTTTCTGTTGCCCAACCCTCAGTTGGACTACTTTTGGACAACTCAATATATCTGAATTCCTGTGTCCCGTAGTAAATGTTAAAGAAAATAGTATTTTTGTACTTGTAAAATCCATTTCTTGTAGTTCATTTAGGTACATAGGTTGCATCTCTCTGAGTCTATGTTCATTATTTTGGTATTGCTTTTCTCCAAAACTGAGAGATGCTGGGAGTAAGGTGGGTTATGCTAGGCTGGCCACCGTTTTTGTAATATTTTTGTTAGTGTTCAGTTCCTCCTGTAGGCGGCAGCAGTATATCCCAGCATTCTCTAAATTGTCGCTCAATGAACCACACGATAGGAGTTTACGATAAGTAAGTTCCCATTGTAGGGATAATTTTCCACATAATTGCACATAATCTGCTATCACAAGTAGCCGTGGACCTGCATAAAATTATCTGAAGGAAGAGCATGATGTTTTTGGCAGTGTACAAGTACAAATCTTTGGGATGGTCAAATGCATTACATAGCTCTTTCTATAGACAATGTCTTGAAATAAAGCATATATGGTGAATAATAAAAAAAACTGTTTCATATGATAGACATATTAAATTAACGGCATATTACTGAATGAACTGAATTTAGAAGAATTATTTTAGTGTGTTTATAATATATGAAGCATATGAGATATTAAATTTATTATTGTAAACAAAGTCTAGTATTGTATTATTGTACTATTGTATGGCTATACCTACACGGGAAATGTTAAATTCTTGGCTGAGAGCTTTAATGATTTCTCGACAGTCACTTCCTTTGCTGGACTCTAAAATCATTGTGCAGCTAATGCAATGGTGGCAATCACCTTGATTAAATTTCTTATCTGCAGGATATTAAATTTGCCAGTGTAGCTATAGTGTAAAACCACAAGCATTTTTTATATGTATAAAATATGTATTTTTCCTGCTTGAACAGAATGCTGGTGACTGTACTTGATGCATTTCACTTTGATCATGCCACTCTGGAGAAGCAGCTTCAAGAAGCCAAAGATTGTGAAAGTGAGTAGACAAGTCTTATATCCTCGTTTTACATTAGTTGGACTTTAGGCTGCCTATGTTAAAGATCTTCATGCTAATAAAAACTTATTTTATAGTTTGTAATATCATTGGTTAGCTTTCAGTATAATACATAAACAAGCAACCCAATTTTTCTGTTCTTGCTTTGAAGAGATCCTGTCAACTGACAATTCATTTCAACAAAAATCTTCCCTGAAGATTATATGTGCATTTAAAGCTGAACTCTAGGCAGACATAAAGACATGTAGTTCTTTAATCATTAATACGAAATGTAATGTATTTTTTTTTAATCCAAGCATTGTAAGCACCTGAATTTGACAGGGGTATCAGCTTCTTTCAGTCCCTGTACAGCAGGGCTGGAGTGAGAGGAAGAAGCAGCACGTGGAACCAAACGGTTCATATGCTGACAGGAAGCACGCTGATAGGAATAGAAAGCTGAGTGACAGAGATGAGCTCTTCGCTGTCTCTCCTTACACTGTCCAGTAACAGGCTGGGGCGGGTTCAAGATGACCTGGGCTTAGAGTAATTGGGTTAAGTGATGTTGGCCATCAGAGAGAGGACATGTAGCAGCAGAAAAAAATACTTCATTAAAAAGGTGTTCTCTTGACTTACATGCACAATAATTGAGCACCCTCTGCAGTGCTAGGTTGTCTTGCTATCATTAGTGATTTGATTCAAAGACAAATGCAGAAAGCCACTGATAGTGTAGGAAACAGATGTCCATTAAATCTTGACAGTCAAACACCAAATCAGCTGCACCTAGGGCATTCCCCACCCCGCAGCTTCACGAAACAAAGGGTTGTCCTGGCCGCAGCTGATAGAGGGGGAGGGTGTGTCACTGACAATTGTGCATGGGCTGTGGTGAACTCCAAGCCCACGCACATTTCTACTGCTATACTGTAGAATACATTCTGCTGTCTTTCTACCTAATCTTTTTCCTGAACATCACCTCCTTGGGACTTCCTTTTCCCATTCATCAGCTCACAGAGCAGACTAACCACAGCAAGTGTGGAAGGGCTATAAGTATTTGTGTATCTTGTTACACAACTGCTTTCTTTTATCAATCAGATAAATGAAAGACACAGGTAGTCTTTAATGTTCAGGTTATACTGCTGCTTACAGAATGATTGGGAAACTGGCAAACAAAACAATTGCAGACCAATTCAGGATAACCCCTCGTACTACCTGCATGCCTCAGTTTTTTGCTAGTGTCCTAGGAGTATGGACGTTTTTGTTCTTTTTCTTTCAGCTATGCTGGGATAAAGGCTAATCTATTTTGTTGGTGCATCAATTTTTTTCTTCAATCAAAATAGGATTACTTTAGCTGACAACAGTGACTGTGTTCACAGTTGCATAATGGACAGGAAGAACTCTTAGACTGTTGGCTTCTTTCTCTTGCATGAAGACATTTGGACAGGGAGTCCCCCATATAATTCCACCATCTGCTTCCCTATGACTCTGTGGGATCTGAACCTGGTTCTCTCTGCACTTTAGAAACCTCCCTCTCTTAGAACCCATCAGAGCATTATTAGCATTCCTCTCTCTACCTATCCACAAGGTGGGGTTTCTTGTAGCCATCACCTCTGCCAGGTGTGTCTAAACTGGTGACCTGTTGGTCAAAAAAATAAACCCTTTATGGCTTTCCAAAACCATCTTGTCTGATGTAGTTTCCACCTTTCACCTAAAACCAGCACACTGTTCTTCTCTCCCCTTCTCCACCTCCTGTTCACCAAAATAACATTTCCCTCCACTGGCTATGGTTTAGGCTGTGCAAGTCTATTTCTCAGCCACTTGCTTTTTAAGGAAAACTGATTCCCTTTTTGTCATGCAAAATGGATCCCAGAAGGGTGCACTGACTTTTCATTCCATCATCTCTGACTGGTTAATGTAGGCCATCATGCTCCCGATAGTTAACCCAATATCGGGGCTTCCTGATTGACGAGGGAGCATGGAGTTGGCTTCCCGGCCAATCAGGAAGCCAGGGGGCGGTTAATTACTCCCCCCCAGCTACCCGCCCCCTGGCTTCCTGATTGGCTTCCTGGCCCCCTTCTTGGCCACTTGACGAGGGTGCTGGCTTCCCGGCCAATCAGGAAGCCGGGTGGCGTGTAATGGCTCGCAGCCCAGCTTCCTGATTTGGCCTGGAAGCTGGTCAATCAGGAAGGCAGGCTTCCCTGTCACCTGGTAATGAGGGAGTATGGAGCTGGCTTCCCGGCTAATCAGGAAGCCGGGTGGCCAGTCATAACACACTGGCTGACTTCTTTAATGGGACTTTCGGTATCGGCAAGTACTGGAAAAAAAATACCCAAAAACCGATATTGGTGCATCCCTAGTTTTAAGATTTTGGGTTCCACCTGTTAAGATCCACTCTATTCAATCAATGAGTACTTCATGGGTTTTTTGGCATCCGGCAACTATTTACCAGATTTGCAAGGTTGCCACCTGGTTTTCTGTTTACAGGCTTTCTAAGTTCTACCATGTCGCTGTTTGGCCTCATCTGTGGCCAGCTTCAGGCACAAGGTCCTTCTTTTGGCTCTGTTAATGACTGTGGTGTTTCCCACCCCTCAGTTGGACTGCTTTTGGAAGTCCCAAAGGTTAAAAACTTCCTGTGTTGCTCAATGGACAAGAAAGAAAGTAGGATTTATGTATTCATCATCAAATTATGTCCATGAGTCATGCTGGTAATAGCAGGAATAATTCCTGGCTGGCCTACAGTTTTTTGTTTGCCAGTGTCTAATCCTCCTGTAGCTGGCAGTATAACTGGAGGAGAAAGACTTCCTGTGTCCTTCAATGGACTCCAAGAAAAGGATTTTACGGTGGTTACTAAAATCCTATTTTATTGTTTGTAAAGGTTCAAAGAATGCTGAGGAAGATATAGAGGATGAAGTAATGGATATAGATCAAGAAGAAGAGGAAGAGCAAATGAACACTCAGGATAAGGAGAATTCCACCAATCAGAACCCATCTGAAAAGGTTGATAGTAGTCCAAAACAAAAAATAACATTGAACTCCCTCCCAAGAAACAAGGAACAGCTGGCATCCCTTATAACTCACATTCAGGAGACAGTAAAAGGCAACATCCTACCAAAGCTGCAGAAGTGCCTAGACGCCAAGGTTTGTGTTCTCTGTTTAAATGTAGGTCCAAGAGGCTTAAAAACTAATTTGATAAAATACATATTCATCCTATACATTGATTAGGATAAGATCAATATATAGAATAGATAAACATAGATAGACTTTCAAAAGTTTCCTGTGGAAAAAACTGTAAGATATTTATTTTTGTGACTTAAACACTTTGACGTGAAAATCCTTGGTAGAATTCAGATAGTTATATTTCTTTGTGAAGACTCACAGATCGAATGTAATACAGGTATTGGGTATTGCAGCTTCTTTTACATTAATGAACTAATACGTTTTAGATTGAAACATCGGAACAAGTATCCAGAGTGCCTGTGTGTTATTTAAGTCTTCACAATCTGTACAATTCTTAATGTATAAGAGAACAGTTTATTTTTTTTAATTAATGTAAAACTGTTAGTCTGTCGTTTCTGGGTTTTTTCATATATGCCTCGTGGGATTGTTTAACCTTCCCATTCCAGATTCATAAATGTATACCTAGTAATTTAGATTTTATAATGGTTTGTGCAGGTAAAGAGAGAAGACGAGCACAAGTTGGTGAAAAGTAAAGCTGTCAATGAAGAGGAAGTGGTCCGTGTCCCTATAGCATTTGCCATGGTGAAACTAATGCAGACACTTCCACAAGAGGTGATGGAGGTCAATCTGCCCAGGTATCCACAAATATTTTTCATTGTAGGGCATGCTGAGCTGCTTGAACCAGCCAGTCTTGTTGCACTGCTCCAAGCTCACTCATGTGATGGACTACAATCGCAATACAAATTAGTAAACTAAATGTGAGATTGTAGTCCATCACGGGCGTGAGCTTAGAGCCATGGGGAACAGTAGCCACCCTCCAGAAGGAAGGACAGTGTCAGCACAAATTCAGAGATGATTTGAGTATCTACAGCTGAGTGATGCACAAATAAGATAAATTTTTGTTAATAATTAAGGTACTTAAATATAATTTAATTTTAAAATGTAACTCCTGAGCTTAGTGTCACTTTAAAGTGTCATGGGGCATAATTAGAAAAAAAAACAAAAACTAAAAAATACGTACATCTCTGCAATACATGCACATTTCTCCATGCTTTATCCCTTAAAATACTCTGCAAGTACAGTAAAAAACCTGTTATGTTTGCAGCTTCTTTGTGGACTTTTGCTAACCACTAAAACCTTCCCACTCTCCCACCTCCACAACATAGACTCCAATCATTCTGTAGCTCAACATAAGAAATAGGAACTAACTTCTTTTCTTGAGATGCCACGGAAGTGTGCACAGGATACAGGACAGCTCTGAATTTCTAACAAGATCAATGGGCATTTTTTTTGCACTTATGGCAGTAATATAAGAAAACACTTTAAGGCCCGATGAATGTGGGCCACCTGCATTAAACACAGGAGAAGTTATCTGGGAAGTATAAATGGCTGTCCCAGATCACTGTTTTCCTAGCTGGGTAAAAACAAGTCCCAGGCCACAGAAGATTTATGTTTATGGAAACACAGTTAGACGTATTCTACCTAGACGCTTCCAAATGTCTAGGTGTGCATTCAGCCATTGAAAAGGAATACATGCTTCCAGGGGTCTTTAGAAATTAGCTCTAAACCCCCCTAGAAGCATATATTTCAGTTTCCATGTGCATGGGGCCATAAGAATATATTTAGCAGACCAAAAGAGTCTACATAAACTTTAGGTAGAAATGCATACTTGTTTTATTCCTTATAAGCTAGAAGGAATACGGGATTGGCCAACTCCGCCATCAGACTTTCTTTACGTACAGTAAGATGTAAATAGGCTGTAGGCATAAGGCTCCATGCACAAAATGTTAACAGCAGTCTAAGTCATTTGCAGTTATGTAAGTGTAAATTTCAAATTTTATTGGCAAGTTCAAACTAGTTTTCTTCTGAAAACTACTAATCTCCACACCTCCTACGTAATGGAGATGAACACACAGATAAAGTGAAGGAGTGACAGTAGCCACCCAGGGACAGAAAATATGTTATTTGCAAGGGAGAAAAAAGCCTGAAAAGAAAACTATTGCAGCCACCACATCTAAGGACTGGTAAGCTGCAATGTGCTACATTTCAGCTTTGGGGTTTTGATACACTTTAACATTTATGCTTCTCACTGTTTGGTGGGAGTAAAGTTTAAACTTCGATAATTCTTGTGAACTTTCAATCTGAAAAAGTGCAGAATAGGACTTTCATTTTGCCTTTCCTCTTGCTTTGCAAGCATCCTAATAAAGGTCTGTGTCCTCCTGAGAAACCGAGCTCAAGAAATCCGAGATATTGCAAGAAACACTATAATTAAGATTATGGAAACACTTGGGCCTCGATATCTGCATTATGTGTTAAAGGAGATGCAAACTGTTCTAGTAAAAGGATACCAGGTAACATTCATTTTAACACAAAATATGTTGTTTTGTATATTTTCTATGTCTATATATCTGTATTTTTTTTTATCCAACACTAGGTTCATGTGCTGACATTTTCGGTGAACCTGATATTGAAAGGACTTACTGCCAATCTGAAAAGTGGAGACCTTGATGGCTGTATAGAAACTTTGATCCAGGTAAATATAACCATTCTCGGAATGAGACCTAAACAGGGAGGGTACACTCTTCTCTATTGGCCTTTAACCAGAGCAATCACCGAAAATTCAGTTGTAGCAGTTTGTTGTAAAATATGGCAGAAAAGTTGTGGTCAGGGTACCAGATGCAGGAACAGGATATCAGATTACCAGATATAGAAAATTGAACATACCTGGATAACACAATCATAAACAAGTGTTAAAAAGCCCTACTCTGTTTTCATGGCAGGCTCAATGAGCGATGATCTGTTGGTCATTTTATCAGCTATGATTGCCTTCTTTTCATCCACAGAGAGGCTAACGTGGGGTCCCTTTAAAATACCAACTTTTTAGTAGGTTGCATTAATCCTCACTGGTATGTAAAACCCACATTGTGCTTAAACATACTGGATTAGTTACACGCATAATGATGTCAGTGCATGGTAAGAGTGTGATGGCAATATATTATTTTAAAGAATAAATTATTATTAACCTTGGCAGTGTGGCTACCCCTATACTGCAAGAGTTAGGTGCTTGTTTTGGTCTAGGGAGGAAAATAACAAAATTATACTCACCTGTACCCCGGAGCAAGCTTGCTCTTAGACCACTCCCTGGAGTCTCTCTCCCGCTCTGCTACAGCGGTCTAAAGTCCCTGAGTCATCACATTCTATACACAGTGTATAGGATGTGAGGACACAGAGGGACATTCCTTCACTGCAGTGGAGGAGGAGACAGGCTGGAGGGAGCGCTGTCACAGCCGACCGCCTTAAATATTGGGCGAGTATAGCTTTGTTATAAAGTATTTTCCTTCCTAGTCCAAAATTAAACGTTAACCCTTGCGATGCGTGTGTAGCCTCACTGCAAGGCTAATAAAAACATTTCCCAGGAGTTCTGCTTTAACCTTTTCGCTACCAAGCCCTCCGGAAAGCGAACGGTTTATTAATAGCTGTCATCAGTGGCTTTTCAGTTGCTGATTACTATTAATTTACAGAGGACGGTCAGGAGAACCCTTTTGGTATATGTTTATGGTCGCTGACCATGAGCTTACAGCAGAAGGGTGAAAACCACCGACGTAAGCCTTACTGACTTGGCCACCTGCAAGCGGTTGTGTTCCGCCGGAAGCCTTACATCGATGGCAGGGAAAGGGTTAAACTATGGAACATTGTATGCATATACATGTAAATTAGTGCCATTATGAAGAGTACATTCCATAGACACAACCGACACAGAAAAAATAACATTGCAAGGAATCAAATCACTACAAATGTGCTCAACAATGACTAGCATCCCAAAATGTAGCCTTCCCAAATCCATGCCTGCAGAGACAAAGCTGGGAAGATGCTTTTTTTTATACATACAGGTGAAACTCGAATAATTAGAATATAGTGCAAAAGTAATTGCAGTAAGTGCTGCAAAAGGGGCCCAAACCAAGTACTGAGTACATATGCATGCTTGTACTTTTCAGAGGTCCGATATTGTTCTATGTACAATCCTTGTTTTATTGATTGCATGTAATATTCTCATTTTTTGAGGATGTGGATTTGGGGTTCTTGGGGTTTTCATGAGCTGTAAGCCATAATCATCACAATTCTGACAAATCACGGCTTGAATTATCTTGCTTTGCATGTAATGAGTCCTATCTCATATATTAGTTTCACCTTTTAAGTTGCATTAGTGAAATAAATGAACTTTGCACGATATTCTAATTATTCGAGTTTTACCTGTATCTATAGACAATTTGAAGTGGCACATTGTATTTGTGACATCAACTTAGACACAAAACAGATGTTTAACAGGTGCAATTTGTATTCCCTGAAGATTTTCAACAATGAGCTTTTTGGAGCCATTGCAGAGGAAAAAGAAGTGAGAGGGATCGTCTCTAAAATAATGGAAGCTCGAAGCAGCAAAAGCTACGATTCTTACGAACTGCTCGCTCAGTTTATTGGGAAAGACCAGGTTGTAAAACTGATCCTGCCCTTGAAAGAGGTAAGACGTTTGTAACTGAAAAAGCTTGCCTGTTTCAGTCTTAAAACAGAACTGAAGCTATACCATATATTTCCTCATTTGAAAAATAATGATTTAAAGCTGAACTCTTGCCAGATATGTACTTATTAATATTAATGTGTAAATCTCAGAACTGGCAGATCTTGCTGGAACACTGGAGGTGGCTCTCCTGGACCGATGCAACTCATTTAAAAAAGATATCTTGCGACACTGCCTAGTGGTGATGTGTACAGCCATATTTAGGCACTAGAAATCAAGCCATTATTGACCCATGGGCCATGATTACGAATGATCTGACCGAGATCCTGGTGGATGGTGACCTGGACAAGTCGGACTCCTACACAAGAGTGGTGCTGATCCTTGTTCTGAACCTTGGACGCCCCTTGCCTGTCTATTGAGTTGTTAAGATTGTTTCCCTCCCTCTAGTTTACATGCTACTGCGACCCCCCTCTAATTTACACGCTACCTGCGATCCCCTCTAGTGTACGCGCTGCCTGCGATCCCCTCTAGTGTACGCGCTGCCTGCGATCCCCTCTAGTGTACGCGCTGCCTGCGATCCCCTCTAGTGTACGCGCTGCCTGCGATCCCCTCTAGTGTACGCGCCGCCTGCGACCCCCCTCTAGTGTACGCGCTGCTTCTACAGACTTTGTCCATGTTGACCTCTACATTCTCCCAACCCTCTTCTCACAGATAAACCTTCCACCTAACTGCTCTCTGCCCTCCCCCCCAAAAAAACTGGGTATAATTTGACTACTTTAAATGTGTTTGGCTGATCTCTCAGATGATCCAGGAGGTGGACACAGGGTAGTGAACCAAATATACCAGTCCTAATTTTTTACATTATTTATATATTTGGTTGTTCGTTTAAATTTGTATCTTTTTCCCTACCAGGTACCCTTTGAACCTTCTTTTTTTTTTCACCATCCCTCTCCTCTCCACCCCTAGCACACATTGTCATGTTGTATAATCTTATTTAAAAAGTTTAGTAAAACTTATTTAACCCCTTCATGACTGAGCTTGTTTTTGGTTTCTGTTCGTAAATGACTGACACACTTTTGACATTTTTGCTGTGTGATTCTTCCACGTCAGTAATATACTTTCTTACAAAGTGCACCCACACATATTATATATTGTTTTTTAGAGGACAGATAGGGCTATATATTTATATCACATATGTGTGTCTAACGCCTCACTTAGGACAAATACAAATTAAAAAAAGAGGAAAAAACGTAAAAAAAAACTTTTTTTCCCAGTTTTGATTTGTAGTATTTTTTTTTAACAAAACCAGCACAGCTAAAAAAAAATGCAATACATACATTCATTTATTTGTCCCTTATTTTTAATTTTTTTACACTTTTCACTATTTTTTTAAATTTATTTACACTTTTCACTTTTTTTATACTGACAAATTTTATTTATTTAATTATATCAGGCAGTCATTGTGAATTAATCTCACTATTACTGCTTGATAAATTAATACATTTTTTTTTATTATCAGGCTGCTTCAAACTTCAGAACAGCCGATAATAAGTTAGTGACACTGATCCTGCAGCAGTTCAGGATTCAGCTGTCAGTGAATGTTTCAGAAAACTTAAACATTCTACTTTCAAGAATAGATACATTATGTGTCTAATACATAACATTTTGTATCTATTCTTGAAAGTCAAAAGATAAAAAAAAAAAAGCCAGTATAGCTTGAGAGAGATATCTCTCGATCTATACGAGCTGTCAGAATGCCCCAAAAGCCGACATGTGTGTCTGCTTTGCTGTGACTCTCAGACACCCGATATTAAGGTATCGGGTGTCTGAAAAAGGTTAACCCTTTCAGTAATGGATCTCTAGATAGTTAGACATCTATTACTGAAAGTTAACCGCTGATTCTCAGCGGTTAGCAGCCTTCTAGTGCAGCAAATAACTCGTCACGTACAGTGTACGTGACGAGTCATTTGGTCCCTTTGTGGCTGGACATACAGTGTATGTCTCCCGTCACGAAGGGGTTAATGGAAAAAGAAATCTGAGAATTGAATGAACAGCAATACAAATCCTTTGGCAGGTAAAACAACTCCCATATAGGTTTTTTCCTGGTTATTTACCTGTTCAGCCTGAAGTTCAGCTTTAAGATTGACGTATGGCTTCAGTTTTCCCGTTTTTTTTCTTTCTTTTTTAGTATTTAAAGATATTTTTTATAGCTGTTCAATGAGCAGAAAAATATGTTTCCTTTTAATTTGCAGATTTTAGAGAAGACAACAAGTTTGAAGATTGCTCGCAAAGTGCATGAAGCTTTCCGTAGGATTGTGTTTGGTTTAGTAGCCAATAAAGATATGTCGGCAGAATCCATTCTTTTACTAAGCTATGGTCTGATCAGTGAAAACCTTCCACTCCTCACAGAGAAAGACAAGTAGGTTGTTTTTAAAGCGGTTTTCTTCTTACTTGTTAACGGAAATCACTCTAGTGTTACCTCTTTCAATCATGCTGTTGGCTGGGCAGTTTCACAGAGTTGTGCCTTCATTCCTCAAAGTTTAGCAGTAGTCGCACCATGGTTATCATAATCTTAGCTCTTACAGACCAACAAATCATTATCAGTGGTCTGCAAATGAATTTGATAACTTCAGGATTGCTCATGTCAGGTGAGGCTATGGATAATTACTAAAACAGGTTCATTATGTGAATCCGATCTTAAGACTTGTTGTAGCCTCATTTGCTTAACAATCTACACTATAAAATGGTAGCCTGTCTCTATTATCTAATTTATAAATAATACAGAATAAACTGGAATCCCTTTCATGATGACATGGTGGGCATGTAATGTCAGTTTTATGCAGACTTGCATGTAAGTGATAGCGACTTCACCAACAGAGTTTACATAATACAGGATATTAAGTGATGTGTCTTGAGAAAGATGTACTGAGCTCCATCAAAACATTGTCTTTGGTCACCCCCTACTAGTACCTGACTGTTTTGGGACACCACTTGCTTCTGAAGTGTTGATCTGCATACTTGTTCTGAATCAGTTGACCTAAACTGTTAAAGCAGCTGTATCAGTATGACATCCAGACAACTAGCATTTGCAGAATTTAGAGAAAAGCAGTGGAAACATCTCAGGAATGGTTTCTTTTAAAGTTTGATTCCCAGGATGCAGAGTATGATTTGACTGTTTAGATAAGCATTTTAAAAAGGTTAAATTTATGTCAGCAATCTTGTCCCTAATGTCCAGCTTTTTGGTCTTGCCCATGGTGGTGAGGTGTGAATGGAAGAAAGAGATTCTGTGGACAGGTGTCTTTTATATACATACTGAGTTGTCGTTAGGAGCAACTTCTTAAACTGACAGGACTAATCTGTGTACCACATAGCCACTGTGCGAGCCAGAATTATTGTTGGTTGGTAGGGGATCAAATACTTATTTTACTCACTAAACTGCAACTCAATTTATAACATTTGTATCATGTGTTTTTACGGGATTTCTGGTTGATATTCTGTCTCTATCATACAAGATCTGCATTGGATCAAATAATTTCCTTACTGTACCTTATTATACTCTTTTCAGTTCACTTTTCTTTTCCTTTTTTTTTTTTTCTTCAGTAATGTTCATGAATCCATTAGGTTGAATATTCCGTGCCATGCTTTATAAATAATTTGTTATCAAGTTTAAGATCAGACTTTGTGGTTGTTTTTAATATCCTGCTCATGCACATAGATAACTCTTATACTTCCAAGCTCCCAGCACACATGGACCAGCATTTATATGCTTACTCTACCTGCCATTTTTAGGGAGGGAGTAGTTTCCAATAGTATTTATTTTACTATAAATATTCCTAACATTCTTTTCTCTTCCTTTCAGGAATAAAAACACAGAAATGCTCCCTCCAGATCCACGCCTTCAGCCACAGAGCTGTTTGATAATTCAACCCCCTCCTCCTCGTGGGGGTCGCAAAGCAGCTGTCAGCACAAAGACCAACATGCACATTCTTGTAGATACTGGACTCAAGGTTAGTGACAGGCAATACAAAGGTTCTGCTCGTCTCTGAGTGTCTCTTTAACTTGGATCTTTGAAACATAAGGAAAAATTAATTTTGCATTTGGTTTTAGAATCCAGTTTTGTGCCTGGTTAGGCAGCCTACATAGCGGCCTTCACAATAAGTGCTCTAATAACAAAAACTGCCCATCTACTTAGTACACGTTCTGATAAAAGGCCAACATATCTCTATTTAGGAAATTAGTTCTTCATTCTTACATTAGAAAAACTTGCTATCCCTATACTCTGTGGCTTTGATCAGGAGACCTGCAGGTCTCCTACACACCAGCCACGCCATTCAAGAAATGCTTTGTATTTTTTGGTAATGGGTTCATGAAATTCAAAGCATTCAGTGAATGGACAAAAGAGAGGAGGGGAAGGCAGTTTGGCTGCTATGTAAGAGACCCAAAGGTTTCCTTTCGGAGCAATGGAGTATAGTGATATCTATACTTCCAGGCATCAATTAAAGTGTTGATTGGAAATATCAGCCAGCGAACAAGGAGGTGGCATACACCTCATTTGTCTTAACTTTTGGAACCAAGCTGCTTTTTAAAACACTTTTCCCTGGAGTTATTTAAAGGAGAACTATGAGGTGAATGAAAATCGCTCATCCTCATAGTTCGAGCCGACGTGTGACAATAAACTGTCACACGTCATCTCAATAGATCGGGAAGTGAGCAAATGCATACCCTTGCTCTCTCACTTCTCGATCGTCTCCCTGCAGTGAGCGGTAACTGTCAGTCACGGCTCCCCGCAGGGAATACATGCTCTGATCTTCCAGCGCTGACTGGAGGAACGGACGGGGGAGGGGGCGGGTACAGCTGGCTCTGCCTCTAGATAGGCAGAGCCTGCTGTCACTCACGCAGCTCGGTGGATCTCGACAGTAATGTCGGGATCTGTCCCGGCTTCGGTGGTCTCCAGTATACCGTGAGCTGCAGCTCGCTATATACTGAGCTTTGGGTCACCGGAGGATGCTAGCATGTCCTCCTGTGACCCTTAAGAAAACTATGGGGAAAAATACTTACCCCATAGTTCTCTTTTAAGCCATCAGGAATGGTTTGTTTATATTAAAAAGTATCAGGTTAAATGCAGCATTATTTCCTTTTATGCATATCACTGACAAATACTGATCGATATTACATAGAAGAGAAAGTTGCAATAGCCTAAGAACATTTGACAAGAAGAGGGAATACTCATCAGTTTTGCCACATTTTTACAACAGTTGGTTAATTTGCATGGAACAAATGTACATGTAGTTTCACTGGATGAATAGTTATGCAAATGTTTATATAAATATACCTCATAGTGTGACTACATTCCACTACATCTTAATGGGGTGAATATAGTAATTGGAAATAAAGACTTTCAGTGTTTAGATCTTTTGCCAATGTATTTGTGTGTTTCCTTGGTACAGCTGCTTCACATGGGTTTGAAAAAATCCAAAGTAAACTCTTCTGAGGAACATGCGCTAGAAATGCTGGATCCATTTGTGCAGATACTGATTGGCTGCCTGCAGTCTATGGATGTAAAGGTGAGGATATGAATATATCTTGTCCATCCCATATGTTTTATTACAAGCAGTATTCAAGTAGGATTATTGTGTGCTTTGAATGATTCATGTTCCTCTGCCAAACTGCACATATGAGATCACTCTGCTGTGGCCTCGTTCATCTTTACAGCTTTGTGTGTTTATTTAGTAGTTGTGCACGTAGCTGTGTGGCTGGAGTTCCTTTTTGGTATCAAGCTCATAAAATCTCTGTATAAGTGTGTGCCAAATCAGAGGTGTGAAAATAAAAAAAAATACTAAAATAGGGGTCCAATCTACTTGTTCCTCGTAACAATCTATTTTGTGATGCAAAAAATAGTTTTAACCAAAACTGCATTTAACCGTGCTAAGAAGCGCTTCTCATTGGTCAACACCGTCGCCTGGACAGCAGTGCGGGGTACAGATAGTACACCTGTAGCCGTGGAGGGAAAGGACTTCTTGCCTAAAGGTAAGTATAGCAGGGAGGGAGAGGGGGCCAGATTTGAGTGAGTAATTCCATTTTCCCAAATTACTTAGGAAACTGAACTTACCCTGTAACTCTTTCGATGGCACGGACGTATCTCATGCATTGGTGGCAGCGGGCCCCTTTAAACAGATAGCTGACGTGACTATTTACAAGCAGGCTGCTACAAGTGATCTGGGTGGCTCAGATCACTTGTACAAAACAAGCACCAGCTCCCCTGCTCTACATTTAGCCATGCTTGCCTGCAGCAGGGCTAAATGTAGAAACGGACCACCTGCCCGGCGCCCGGAACTGCATGTCCTGGGTGTTGGTCGATGGCAATCCCACACCCCTGCAATTTACCTGAATAAATATCAGTGCATTGAAAGAGATTATTGGGCATTTTCTGCACTTGTCCAACTCTTTTCGGACATTGTAGTACTTATGAACCTAGTATCACTACAGCACTGCTTAACGTACACTACTAAAATAATTAACATAGCCTTAAAACATGTTCACATCAGGGAGAGCAGGCATCACTTATATCGGTTATTTTGTTTAATCATTTTTTTTTTAAACACCATCATGTGATTTAAAGTTTAGTTTCTTCCACTTTGATTTACATGAATTACTATAAATTATAATTTAATTTTTTTAAATCCATTTTCTTGTGATGCTTTCAGGTAGCCTAGTATTTATCAAAACATCTTGTGCCTGATTTATAAGGTTGCAGTAATACAAAATACGTCTGTTAAATGGCATAGCAATCAGTGATAATAATGTGCTTCATTTATCGGAAAGGGAAAAGTATAACTCTTATGTATAAATGGTTATTTCCATTTTGTTTTTGATTCACAAAAAACCTTAGGTGGAAAAGAAGGTACTATATACTTCAGAGGGTTCTCAAGGACCTCTTTTCTAGATTACAGGGCAGAGGTTAGCATTCTGCCTGGGGTCGCACATAAATGCATGCTGCTTTACTAATGGCACCCCTTCTGAGGTGCAAGTAGCCACATAGCCCTCAGCCTTTTAGCACTGGTGTTTTAAAATGGGTACTCTTTATTTTTGACAATCCACTTAAAGCAACCATTGCATGCTGAAGGGCATATAGGCTGGTAAGGGCATTATGGGGGGACCTTTATGTTTCCCAGACCTTTTGCCTTGGGGGTAACAAACCATATACTTTGTGTGCCAGGATGGTGGATATAGTGTAATTTTGTTTTCTTTACAAATGAATTGTGAATTAGCAGGTGGTATAACTTACCCTCACATGCATTTGCATCCAAAGAGAAGTTTGTAAAAGAATGATTTACTGAAAAATTAGAAGCAGACTTAACGAGGCGAAAAATGAGCAGCACCACGTCTTTGCCAGTAAAAGGTCCTGTGGCAAATGAAAAACAAAACAAAAAAAGCCCTGTCATCAGTTTTGGTGACAGATTCAGGTAGGTCTTAATTGTGCCACTTCAGAATCTGTCGCTCTGGGTGTGACCGCTTTAAAAAGAATTACTACCAGTATATTTTATTTGTTTTAAATGTTTAGCATAACATGACTATAATGTCATGGTATGAAAGATATGAGATGCAACATAAGAGACTGCCAGAGAAAAAATACTGCTGCAAATTTAAAGTGCAAGTAACCAAAGGTGTCTGAACATACTTGCAGCAAAATCCAAAACCCTGCCCTTACCTTTATTAGGAACCGCATGGTAGCATGACCTCTGAATCAGCCATAAGGGCATGGGTTTGAAGGCTGCTACAGGGATGTTCAGGTACCAGTTTTTTTTTTCTTGTTTAAAGGTCCACAGAGTATTGTTTTGGGGGGTATAAGAAAGCAAAAGAATATGTAGGAGCCAAAATATTGTACTCGGGAGCAAGCAAACATAATCTGTTTTGCAAATTGAGATACAGTATATTGAACATTTACCTTTCCATACAGGTCATCACTGGAGCTCTGCAGTCCCTCATCGGGATGCTCAAGTTTCCATTACCCTCTATAGAGAAGAACACAGAAGAGCTGATTAAACAGCTTTTCCTGTTGTTAAAGGACTACGCAAAAGCAGGTGCAGCCAGAGGGCAGAATTTTCATTTGGTGGTTAGCTGTTTCAAGGTAAGAAAAGTGTCATTAGAGAACTCTTCATACAAATATAAGCTTTCACATGTTATATCACTAACCATTTTTTGACCATTTTTACAGTGTGTTACAATACTGGTTCGACATATGAAGGGAACAATTACAGAGAAACAGCTGCAAGTGTTGCTGGGTTATGCTGAAGAGGATCTGTATGATTCTACACGGCAAGCCACTGCATTTGGTTTGTTAAAGGTTAGTTCCCCTATCGGCTTCATTGGCCAGCACAAGGGATCTACTTTCGACATGTGTTTATTACAATGTAAATCAGCATGCTTCAATTTATGGTGCGTCTTGCAATAATTCACCAACCATTATGTTGCTGTTTGGTGATTTCTATCCTTACACCAGTCTGTCATTTTTCAAACAAGTAAATCCAAAATAAGATTGCAATGTTGTAATACTGGACAGGAAAAATGTATCTATGCTAAAGATAAGGAGTGCACATCATTTACTTTTGATTTAAGTTTATTATTATTCCATGAAAGCTGATTCATCTGAATTTTCATAGTGTTTCTGTATACATATTGAGCCACTGATCACATGGTTCAGTGCTGTGGTGCTCCAGCCCTGTTGCCATGTGGATTGGTGAAGCTGAACTAAGCTCAGAGAGATATTAATGCTCAGAACCAGGGATCGTGGCCCTGAGAGAGTAGAAATACCGAAATCTATAGTGATATTTCCTGCAGCATAGCCTGTTATAGATGATGCAAGCTAGGCTAACTTAGCGGACACATTGACTCCTCTACGTCAATTCAAATGCAGTTTATATTAAACACAATCATAATGCTAGTATTACTTCTATGGTTGTGTGCCTTTTTATTTTCTTTTAATCAATGTATTCCCATGTCGTCTAAATACACAATACTGAAATGTAATGTTTTGTTATTTTTAAAGGCTGTTGTATCTAGAAAGCTGATTGTTCCCGAGATTGATGAGGTCATGGAGAAGGTAGCAAAGTTAGCAGTGACCGCCCAAAGTGAACAAGTGAGAGTTCATTGTCGACAGGTGAGTAGACAGACTACAGCTGTATACATCAAACATTCTTATGTTCTTGTTCTCTATTAAAAAGAAAAGAAAAAACATTGTGTATACAGAAATATTTACAAGGCTAAAGCATTCCCATAAATGAAAGTACTTAACACAAGCTGATGGTCCAAATAAGGTGTATATAGCTTAGTAACACCAGCATATGCACCGATCAGCCATAACATTATGACCACCTGCCAAAGATTGAGTAGGTCCCCATTTTGCCACCAAAACAGCCCTGACCCATCTAGGCATGGACTCCACTGGACCTCTGAAGGTATGCTGTGGTATCTGGCACCAAGACAGTAAATCCTGTAAGTTGCGACGTAGGGCTGCCATAAACCAGACTTGTTTTTCCAGCACATCCCACAGATGTTTGATTGGATTCAGATTTGGAGGCCATGTCAGCAAGTTTTTGTGTTCCTCTAACCATTCTTGAACCATTTTTATATTGTGGTATTATCCGGTTGAAAGAGGCCACTGCCATCAGGGAAATAACGTTTCCTCTTGGTCAGCAGAAATGTTTAGTTAGGTGGTGCATGTCAAAGAGACATCCACATTATTGGTAGGACCCAAGGTCTCCCAGAAGAACATTGGCCAAAGCATCACGCTGCCTCCACCGGCTTGCCTTCCTCCCATAGTGCATCCTGGTCCCATAAGCAACGCACCTGGCCATCCACATGATGTAAAAGAAAATGTGATTCATCAGGCCAGGCCACCTGCTTCCATTGCTCCATGGTCCAGTTCTGATGCTCGCATGCCCACTGTAGGCGTTTCTGGTGGTGGACACGGGTCAGCATGTGCACCGTGACTACGGCTACGCAGCCCCATACGCTAAACACTGCGATGCACTGTGTGTTCAGGCACCTTCCTATTGGAACCGGTATTAACTTTTTCAACATTTTGAGCTACAGTATATCTTCTATTGGATCCGACTACACCGCCCAACCTTCGCTCCCCACGTCAATCAATGATCCTTGGCCGCCCATTACTCTGTTGCCGTTTCACCAATTTTCCTTCTTTGGACCACTTTTGTTAGGTCCTGACCACTGTAGACCAAAAATATCCCACAAGAGCTGCAGTTTTGAGGTTGCTCTGACCCAGTCATCTAGCCATCACAATTTGGCCCTCTTCAAAGTGGTTTAAATCCATACGCTTGTCTGTTTTTTCTGCTTCCAACACCAAACTTCAGGGAGAAAATGTTCACTTGCTGCCTAATATATCCCACCCACTTACAGGGGCCTTTGCAACAAGATAATCAATGGTATTCACTTCTTACTGGTCATAATGTTATGGCTCGTTGTATCACCATGTGCGTTCTCAAAGTAACCTGTTCCAGCTATTGGAGTCTATGGTATTTAAGTATTGTTTTTTCATCCTAAGTCTTTATTCTCCCATGTCGTTTACCTAAGGCATAATTCTCTGTTTCACAGTTTTTTTGATTTGCTTACAACATTAAATAGGTTGTCTCACAAATGTCCTTCCAGATATACCTGAAATATTTGCTTGACTATCCTCTCGGTGATAAATTGAAACAGAACTTGGAGTTTTTGATTGCACAACTAAAGTAAGTTGCATTATTTTCTCCAACCAGCTATTCTTATTTTCATGTGATTTCGTATAGCAGCTGGTCAAATTCTAGCCTTTTTTTGTGTTGTGTAAAAAAAAAAACAGTAAATATCTGATTGCGGTAAATATATGTATATTTTTTTTCTGGATGCCAATTTTAAGGGAGAACTATGAGGTGAGTGCTTTTCACTCACCTCATAGTTCTAGCCGACCTGTGACAATGAGACTGTCACAGGTCGGCTCAGTAGATCGGGAGGTGAGCGAACATATACCGGCATTCGCTCACCTCTCGATCCTGTCAAGGCTCTCTGGATTCCCCCCTCCGATCCGCCAGTGCTGACTGGCGGAACGGATGGGGTAGGGGGCGGGTACAGCTGGCTCTGCCTCTAGATAGGCAGAGCCAGCTGTCAGTCACGCAGCTGGGCGGATCCCGGCACAATTGTCGGGATCCGCTACAGCTGCGGCGTCTCAGTATACCGCGAGCAGCAGCTCGCGGTCTACTGAGCCTAGGGTGACGGAAGGACGCTAGTTTGTGTCCTCCCGTTACCCTAAGGAGAACTATGGGGAAAAGCCTTAACCCCATAGTTCTCCTTTTAATTAGTGCAGACAAATTATTGCATAAATATGGCACAATTATGAACCCATTTACAGCTTTGATATATTTTAGTTGACTATCTTCATTGTCTGCTAGATTAAAATAAAAATACTGAAATAGGAAAAATACTGTGGCTTCCATTGATGAGAAAATTGTAATTGGCTGTCATACGAATTGTAATCTCACTAACCTGGAAGGTGTATAGTAATAAAGCATTCTGACTTTGCTGACTGCTTACTCTCAGAAGACGACCAGTAATTACAGCCTACATATTTCTCTCACATAGGTCAGGTTAGTGGCATCTTGTAGCTGGACAGTGATAAAGGCTCTAGGGACAGTTGCAGCGGCTATAGACATTGAATTAAATGTTTGCATGGTTCCAATACTCTTAATTTGTGCACTGAAATGAATGCTCCTATGATAGCAGTGCACATGTCTCAGCACTTAGCACATGCTTCTAGTACCAGTTTAATTTTGGGGAGACCATAGCTGTCAGCCATAACTCTTAATAGACCCATTCTCAATCTTGATTGATCTGCCTACTGAGGCGTGCCCATGGGGAATCTGCATAAATGGGCAACCCTTAACCTTGCTAAACACCACTGGCTGCCCATAGGCAATGTTTATGAATTATACCACTAAGGGTCCTCTAGTTCATTTTTGATGCCATAAAGCAAACATCTGCTTTGCTTATTTCAGGGCAAAACAACAAGTTTGCTTTATTAACCAACTTCCACCTGTCATCCTAACCTTTCCAAGCAGTATATTCTTACTTTTCCTATGGCCCTCGCAATTTTATTTCTCCCTGGGAGCAAAAGAACAATACCCAGTACTCCTGGGTATAGAGAAGCATGTGTCTTATTCCATGTGAGATTGCTTGGCCAGTCAGCACTGTCACATGGGGTGTCCATAGCCTTGTGTGAGCTATGACTTTGGTAACTTGTAGCTTACAGCGGGCTTTGCTTTCACTGGCAGCTGAACTGAGCCGCTTTGGAGTAAAGGGAAGTTCAGTGTATGAGTTTGTGAAGGTCTGCATTCAGGTAAACCTGTTGCTTTGCATGGACGGAGCACAGATCCACTTTGAGGAAAGATATTTATTTTCAATATGGCAAGATTTACAGCTTGTCTGCACAGAAATGTTTGAATCAGAAAACAGTCTTATGTCCTTGTTCATCTGCATTGGCTTTTATATTTTGACATTTTACAGTTTTGTGTCTTGACTGTCCTCACACATCCAAAGGCGTACTTTCAAATGAGTAAACAAACAGTATTTTTGTTTCAGCCATATCCCCTCTGTACAAAGTTTTATTAGACCACTTAGCACTATGATTCACTTAGGGAATACCTTTTATATTTAATTGCTAAGCAAATAGGTAAATGTCCGCATGGATATTCACAGAATCAATTCATTATGTTTTTTACTGCAAAGTCAATTATGTGTAGAGTTTAGAAGCAATTAGAACACATTTCCTGTTGTTTATTGTTACTGTGCAAACAGAAAAAGGTGTGAATAATGGTGCGTGCATGTCCATAGCTACTGATATGGCTCTTTCTCCTCTCCTTCAGTAGTGGATATGGAAGAATTCTGGGGTTAAAGTTCAGCCTCTAGGAAGTTGGATAGGAAAGGATAGAAGTAGGGCTGCAACAACTAATCGACATAATCGATTATAATCGATTATTGAAAAAGTTGTCAACTTTTTCAATAATCGATTAATCGGCTTCAGATCAGTTGATTGAAAGGTTCACTTCACTACTGGCTATACTGATCAATTGGAAGTTTAGTAATCAGTGATTAGCTTACTGCTTTAAGAGAAAATGGACTTCTCTTCTTAAAAATAAAAATTAACTATTTGATTGGATATGGTTTTAGTCCAAATCTCCTAAAACCAGCACTTCGAGGTAGCAGTGTCTTAGATCTCTCACTGCGGATATACAGCTATGAGGTCATAGGCACAGGAGTGCCTAGGCAGCCTCACATACTAAGCAAATGCTGTTTTCTAGGAAGCGTTCCGGGCTAAATGTACATTTTCGGGCACAATTAACATTTCCTATAACATCACAATTCTTTTCTTTTTGAATTTGGTTCTACATTAAGTGTTGACCCGTTATATCAGGTGAAAATGTAGTTTTTGAGGTTAAGGGTTAAATTACATTTAAGTCTGGAGTTGGGGATTAGGAGGCTTACTATAAAGATGAAAGTTAAGATGGGGATAAGGTTAAGTGTAATGAATACATAAACTCTAAATAGGTTTTGGTTTCCATGGCTAAGCAGCTGCATCCAAGCCTTACATCACCAAGTGCAATGCAAAGCGTCGGATGCAGTGGTGTAAATCACGCCACCACTGGACTCTAGAGAAGTGGAGACGTGTTCTCTGGAGTGACGAATCACGCTTCTCTGTCTGGCAATCTGATAGACGTGCCTGGGTATAGGGGTCGCCAGGAGAACGGTACTTGCCTGACTGCATTGTGCCAAGTGTAAAGTTTGGTAGAGGGGGGATTATGGTGTGGGGTTGTTTTTCAGGGGTTGGGCTTGGCCCCTTAGTTCCAGTGAAGGGAACTCTTAAGGCATCAGCATACCAAGATATTTTGGACATTTTCATGCTCCAAACTTTGTAGAAACAGTTTGGGGATGGTCCCTTCCTGTTCCAACATGACTACGCACCAGTACATAAAGCAAGGTCCATAACGACATGGATGAGCGAGTTTGGGGTGGAGGAACTTGACTGGCCTGCACAGAGTCCTGACCTCAACCCGATAGAACACCTTTGGGATAAATTAGAGCAGAGACTGGGAGCCGGGCCTTCTCGTCCAACATCAGTACCTGACCTCACAAAGGTGCTTCTGGAAGAATGGTCAAACATTCCCATAGATACTCTCCTAAACCTTGTGGACAGCCTTCCCAGAAGAGTTGAAGCTGTTATAGCGGCAAAGGGTGGACCAACTCAATATTGAACCCAAAGGACTAAGACTGGGATGCCATTAAAGTTCATGTTCGTGTAAAAGCAGGCGTCCCAATACTTTTGGCCATATTGTGTATGTGTTATCAAACGCTAGATTTAAGCATACCTTGCCATGAAAATTATGGTTATTCCTTCCAATGAATTAAACTTCCAGATGTCGCATCAAATATATCTAGCATCAGGATCTGTAGCATTTGTACAAATGCTAAAGTTGTAAAACGGAAAATATTTTTCCAACAATAAAAAAAACGACATATTAGGAGTTTTGATATATCACAGCAATATTAAACTACCATATTTATTTTTGTCATACAGTGATCCTATTGATCTAATTTTTATTGATACAGCTATGAATATGAAACCGGACGGGATTCTGCCTTGGAATTGATAGCATTTCTCTTCCAGACATTCCCACAAGTAAGACCTTTATTTGTTACAGCTAAAATGGTGTTTTTACTGACATATGTAATCCCATTGGGGAGATTCCCCTCAATTCCTGCCCCAATGACCACACAGGCAGTCGCAGTAAAAGCTTCCTTGCTTTTGTGTTTCATGTGGTATCTTATCTGTTTTCACCGTTTTTTGATTGAATCAATAGTGCTATTTATTAGATGGAGATAGAACCTCTCATTTTTAAAGGAGCTTAAAAATATACAGTTTAAATGATTACAACAATGTTTTCTGGTGTACACTGTCATCAGTGTAATGGGTCCCAGTGCTTTCAGATGGATTCAGAACGGTGGCAATGTCCTAAACATAGCAATCCAGATGGTAGACGGTTATATTTGTGAAACATGTTCTCTTTTCCTTCTTAGGGAATACTTAACCAGTTCTGTGGTCTCATGTTTGTCCCCCTGGCTTTGGCGATGGTCAACGACGATTCTACAAAGTGTAAGAAGATGGCTGCCTTGGCAGCAAAATCTCTTCTAAGCAAAGTCAACACGCAGCAGAAGGACTTAATGTTCTCATTGGCTACCCAGTGGATCAGCAATGAAAAGGTATGCAAATGCAATAGCTGCAGCAGGAGTAACAGTGTATACCAAGCTTAACCCATACCCCAATTGGTTATTTGTTTGACATTTTCAAAGCAATCGCATCCCTACTAAATATTTGGTAATGTTTGGTCTCCTGCCTTTCCTAATAAAAGAAAATTAGGGCAGGGTCTAGACCCCTGCAGGGTACTTACAGGTATCTGGAAATTGAGCTGGCACATCGTACTTTAAGGCTTTAAGAGTCTATCACAAAAAGACTCTGATGGAAACATTATTTCCATGACTCTTATACGACACATTACAGCAGTGACACTAAACATGTTCAGTGGGTGAAGCTGGTCATGCACGCATTGAATTTTGACCGTTTCCTGCTGAAGTTCGATCCGTGGGTAGACCTGTTGGCATCACCGAGCTTGACAACGGTCCATTTTCAACACCTTATAGGTGTGCTGCTTCTCCTTTATTGTCCAGGTAGCAAGTTGGGGGTTTGTCTGGGTTGTCGTTTATCTGAAATTTAGGTCCCAGATCTGTCCTGAGGGGCAAGGGGTGCCTGAACCATGGGACTGGCAAAATGGCATGACAAAACTTTTGGCAAGGAAAACTGTTTATTTACATACACATTGTGTATGTTAATATGTATTTAAACATTGCATTTAGCTACTTGGTTGAAGCTTTATAATTTAAAATCAAGCTTCCACTGTGCAATGTCCAACCCTTTGGATTATCCACACACTTCTGTAGATAATCAGATAGGTGGGAGAAAACACCATTTGAGAAAGGGGCAAGGTATAAAATTGCTAGTTTACTTTCGCAATTAAAGAAGCTGCACCTGCCCAAGCCACAGTGCCCTTAGTAATTACATTAAACGCATTCATTATATATGACTCTTTTCACTTTTCAGTCTGCTCACAAGAGATTAGGTACCCTGGCCTGTGGCTTGTTTGTTGACGTTGAAGGAGTTGAATTTGAGAGCAGGTTGGAAGCGACGCTCGTGACTATTGAAAGGGAGGTTGACCCCTTACAGTTCGAAGATGTGAGTATCTTAATGTCTTCACACAGTTTCAAGAGAGACCTTGCAGTTTGTTGTGCAGTGCTAAATTTTAGTGTGTTTGTTGCAGTTGACAGAAGAGGTAGAAGAGAAGGCAGCTGACAGACTGCTATTCAGCTTGCTTACCCTGATTGCCAAGCTCATCAAGGAGTGCAATATTACCCATCTCCCAAAGCACAGAGAGATTGTACATAAAATTTGTGGTAAGACATTTCTTACAATTTCCGGCGCAGTATTGAACCCATCACTTTAAAGTCTAACGTGAAATAAAATACAAAATGTGGCTGTATATTGGGCTTTAAATTACTTTCAATTTAAATGAAGCAAACTGTGACTACACATTTTGTGATATTAAATTAATATTTACATGTCATTTATGATGTGACCTTTTACATGCTTGTGGTTTCATTTTTTCCTTGTTATATTTCATATGCAGCTTAGTGAATTCTCACTCTACAGACTCACTCTGTATATTAGACACTGTGGTCAGAAACACTTCAGAACAATTGTTGTGATAAGAAATTAGTTACTTGATAAGCCACATAAAGGTCAACTCATTAAGATTCACGATTAGCTTATTATTAGATTATGTTATCTAGATTCCCTGATCATTTTTGTGCATAAGGCCCCTTTCACATGGTCCTATCAGGAGGGAATCTGTGCACTGTTGTGACATTTACGTCTGTGCAGTTTTTTTCCTTCATCTTGCGATGGAGAAAAAACCCCGACATTAATTGGCTCATGTTTGTGTATGGGACAGCTTGATCTAAATGGACAAGTGTCCATTTACATCAGGTTAAACCCAATCCAGCAAGTTTAGGTCCGACGAAACAGATCTCTGATCCGTTTGCTTTTCCAAGCCTGGCAGTAGTCGGTGGGTAACTGGATGGAAACGGATGCCTATCCATTTGCATACAGCTGCCCATAGACTAGCATTGGGCTTCCGATCAGGTCCGCCTGAAAAACTGTCAGACGGACCTGATTGGAAAGTCCATGCCAAAGGGGCCTTAATGTTAAATTAAAAAAACTTAACCATTGCTCAGGTATATAATAGGTATTTTGAAAATTTTGTACGTTCCCATTTTTTAAAAATAATTAATATTTTATTTAATGACACTGTACTTTACTCCCAGGCTGATTTTCCTGCTCTCCTCAATAGACACCTCATAAAACTTTACAGGAGTTAGTGATATTTTAAGGAGTGATAACCTATGTAATTATCTTTGTGAATTGACATATACATTCATCTTTATGGTAACTACACGATTTGGTGTTTGAATGCATAATGGGAAGCTCTGAGCCTGAGAGCTTTCCATGCGCGGCCCTGAAAGTGCTTGTACTGGAATGAAAGTACTCCATCAATAAATGGTCTTTTGTTGATTTCACTTAAATGATGAGCTGGTAACATCCTTTTGCAAACTTATATTTTTTCACGGCGCTATCCGTGGTCACTACGAGCACCCACCAGGTTTTTAAGGAACATCCTATACTGGTAAGGGGTGCAGCAAGACACCTACACAATAATAATTAAGTTTGTGACACAAGCAAAGCACACAAAACATGCCGTAAAGCTTTTGTGATTTTTACCTGATAGAGTTTGCATTTATATATGAAGTGAAGATGGTTGAAAAAATAATTGAAGGAATAGTTTTTTTTATCTGTTAACAACATACAACATTTAAATCAATTCAGTATTTGGTGTGTTCACCCTTTTGCTTTTAAAACAGCATAAGTTCTACCAGTGTTTATATAGGTTGTCCAAACATCTAGGAGAACTAACCAGAGTGCTTCTATGACTTTAGGTTGCCTCAGTTGCTTGTATTTCTTTATATAATTCCAGACAGACACAGTGATGTTTAGATCAGGGCTCTGCGATTGCCATACCATCTCTTTCAGAACTCATTGTTCTCGTCACTGAAGATAGTTCTTTATGACTTTAGCTGTGAGTTTGGGGTCCTTGTCCTGCTGTAGAATTAATTTGGGACCGATCAGATGCCTCCCTGATGATAGTGCTTGATAGAAATGTGTCTGCCTGTACTTTTTAGCATTGAGGAGACAAATCCCATGATCCATGTGCAGAAATGCAGGCCCAAAGCTACAAGGAACATCCACCATGCTTCACTTTTGCCTGGAGACACTCATGCCTGTACTGTTCTCCAGGCCTCTGTGAACAAACTGCATTCTGTGACACCTGCATATTTCAAATTTGGTGTCAGCCAGTCCAGAACCCATGTGGCTATTTTTCTCAACACCAGTTTCTGTGTTTTAATACATAGGGGAGTATCTTGGCCTTGCTTCCACATCAGATAGCTTTTAAGCCACAAGTCTTCCATGAAGACCACCTGTGACCAAACTTTTTCAGACTTTTTATATGGGTGTTTCAGGGTCCCACTGGTTTATGACAAGTCTGAGCTGATGTGCCACTAGATATCTTCTGATTGCGAAGGGAAGCCGGCATGATGTGTCTTTCATATACTGTTTCACTGGCCAGCCACTGCATTTTTTTGTTTAATTTGAGGATATGCTCATAGGGAATCTATAAGTCATCTTTACTCAGTCAGCATACATAACCTATAGAACTGTGTATATGTAGCAGTGCCATGGTGTGGGCTAGAGTAATTGAAGACAATTGCAGGGGTTCTTTGTGCTTCTACAGAAGAGCTTGTTGCTTTGCTCAGTTCTGCCATTGTGCAAGATTACTTACATTAGGCTGTTTTCAGCAACCACTATTTGTTAAGGTGCCCATATACTGGCCGAATTTCAACCGCTGTTTAATGTACCAGCCGAAATTCGCAGTGTGGGGGGCTGTCAACTCCCTTTCAGCCGGCATTCCTCGATCAGCTGATCGAGGAATGAGCTGCGCGCTCTGATCGGGTATTCTGACAGGTGCCGGCAGCACCTGTAAGAATACAATGTGAGCAGCAGTTATTCCTCGATCGACACGCTGTTTGTGTTCATGGAGGAATCGCATCGTGGTTTTTTTCATTCAGCCCACGGGTTGAACGCAAAGAATTCATAGGTGTTTGGCCAGCCTTGGTAGAACTCGACTTTTCTCACCCATTGTCATTCCTCCTACATGGCTGATTCTGTTTGATTTAATGATTGCATTCTAACCTACATGTTATCTTATTGTTCATCAATACCTGTTTGGTATAATTGTTTATTCATGCATTCAACCATATAGCTGCAAAATCTTTTAACGTGTGCAAGTGTACGTGGGAGAATTGATGCAGTTTTAAAGCCAGGGGTGGACACACCAAATATTCACTTGATTTAGATACATTTCTGTTTACGCACTGTGTAGTTTGTTAATTGATAAATCAAAACTATAAGTTTCATTACTTTTGAAAATACCCTCACTTTATAGCATTTGCATTTTTCTTAAGTGCCTAATCCCTAGAGTGGTTTGGATGTTTGCCCACTGTTCTGTTTTATGCCAAGAGTTTTTCCATTACACCTATATATCAGTTATGTTTAAATTATTACAAAATGTGTGTATATATATATACACATACATATATACACACATATATATATATATATATACATATATATATATATATGTATGTATGTATGTATGTATTTTTTTTTTCTCACTATGTGTTGGTAAATGGAAAAATAAACAAAACCGAAAAAGATTTTCCCACAAATTATACAGTAGGTACAGCCTACTTCAAAATGTGAACATCATTTGGTGTCTGATATTTATACAAAAACCTGGATAGAGCAAAATCGTTTAGCCTGAAATTAATTATTTGGATTCCACTGATTACAAGAGCAGGAGTCACACTAATTGCCTTCTGCATGCTTCCCTTGATTCTGGTTTTACAGAGTCAGCACAAGTACTGATAGACAGGAACACAGAGGCTTTACAGAATACTTTTTAATACAGCAACTGAAAGAAAGTGTTAATCTGAACCAGTGAAGAGGCCCCAATAGCAGTACAAGAACTATGTAGAATGTGTTGGGTGTTCTAGTTAGTCATAGCAGTTGGCACATAAGCTAGTGGGCTACTGTTTATAATGTAATGTGTACTGAATAGATTTGATCTGTTTCTTATTCTAGCGCATGTTCAGTCCCATTTGAGGTACCCCCATAGTTGGGTCTGGCTGACAGCATCCCAAATTTTTGGATTGTTGTTTTCCCTTCAAAAACCTGAAGAACTTGTGAATAAATGGATGGGCCAAAAGACAAAGAAGTCAAAGAAGGCCCAGACACAGGCCTCTGAAGTGTACCTAGTGGAAAATCTGGACAGCAAGGTAATCGGATACGTGGTTCTTTCACACAGACATCTTATGTTACTGGACCATAACTAATTAAGAAGGAAAAATACATGTAAAATATAGCATGGTATTCCTGTTATCATTACACAACCCAAATTTGAAGGCATTTATTGCTACATTGCTGTTCTAAATAACAAATGTCTTTCTTCTGTTTGTGTTATAATTATATGATCAACATACAGCCAGAATGTTGCTGCAAAAATGCTGTTTAAATCTAGTTTTCTAAACCAATGCTGTACATTTGGCAATATTAATATTAGAATATTGCATATTATACCTTGCATTAACCTGAGTGTGCTTTTGTTTTGATCCTTTAATTTGATATACTTATTGTTTAATCATTCCATTGTATTCACAGATGAAAGATCTTGCTTTTGCTTTTTGCCATCAGCTACAGTCAAAATTTCTTGACCAGAACCTGGGAGAACAGGTATTTAAAAGAAGGCCATTGCTGACTTCCCCTTCCTAAAATGCTCTAATGCTAACCTTGACCTGGTAAAAGTATGCAGATGCAGGACTCTGCATTCTTGCTCCTGTGCAGTGACTCAATAGGTATTCAAGCCACTGGATCAGAATAGAAGTCCAGACACTAAACTTTTTAAGAAGGAGGTCACCAATTGTATCACCCCTTATATCTATCTTTACAGGTTTACTTTTAGTAAAGCAAAACGTTCAGCCTTGTTAGCTACTGCAATACAGTCGTTCTCAGGAGTTTTTTGTGCATCTCAGTGTCATCTGGAAACTGCAGTGCACTTATTTAGTAAGCCTGGCATGACTTTTTACAGAGAATTCTAGGGCCACTTCATTCACAACCAACAGTACAATAAATGTGAGAATCCTAACGCTCTTCAATGACCAAATTGTGTTTAGTGCTGTGGATTTCTTCTATGCCTGCAGAGGTATAAATGCCACAATGTGTTTATAGTTATATATAAACGCTCTACATGCTTGGAGCATCTCTGTAGTGAAAACAGAGGTTTAGTGAGCTCATGGTCACATCACCCAATGTGCTTCTAGAGACAGCACATACCTACTGTGATGGGAGTGAACGATACCCTAGGAATAGGTGATGAAACTATTTCTCCATGTACTCGTGGTAGGTTTGAGCCTAGGTGTAGGTAGCCTTGCTGTCAGATAACAGGTAAAACAGTAAAAAAAACTTTAGACTGTTTTCTTTTACATAATTAGTGCTTGCAATTCCTAACAATATCATGATTATGTAGGAGATTTAGCCCTGAATCCTTAACCCTGAACATTCCTGTTTTCTAGGTAGTAAAGAATTTGCTGTTTGTAGCCAAAGTTATTTACCTCCTCCATCCCGAGCCACAGAATACAGAAAATCACCCTGAGGAAAAAGATCTGGAAAGCGTTGAGCAGGAGGCTTCTGGAGATGAGGAAGATGCTGACAATCAGAAGGAAGAAGAGAAAGGTGCCACTTTGATGTGGCTCATGAGAAAATTGTCAATACTTGCCAAAAAAGAAGCTGCCCATTCTCCTAAAATTCCTCTAAAAGTGAGTCAGACTGTTTATAGAGGTTTACTAATATTTAGCAAGAAATAGGAAGAAGCGCATAATTTCAACTAATGATTCCATATATATTATATTGTTAATGGGCAGAAACTGATGAATCAATGTTCAAAACATTCTGTTCAATATGATTGCTTGTTTTACTTGTTGAGCTTATTCAGTACTGTGGTAAGATGAGGAAAGTGCAGGATTCCAATACAGCCATTCAAAATGTTTCTCAGTTGATCTCACTGCAGCAAGTTACCTGGCCATATACTATAAGGTTATGCAAGATCCTTGGATAGACAGTATAGGGCAGTGGTTCTCAACCTCTGTAACCTCAGGAGCCACATTTGTCCTTGGTCATTAAGTCGCGACCCAAGTCACGCTGCAATGAAATGCACGGCATTAGGGTACCACGTGGTCCGGGGCGGGCGTACGAACTGTGGGTGGGAGGTGCATTTGGTGTACCATTCAAATACATGGCAACACACCTCCCACACCAGAATGCATGGTAGGTGTGACTGCGTGGTACAATGCAAACATTTCTAATTTTTGTCTCCCTACCTTATGAGAACTGGAGTGGATCTTCTGCTGTGCTGTGATTCATATGTGCATTGCTTGTACAGCTCCATCCATATGTGCATTGCTTGTACAGCTCCTTTGTGTGCCCTGTAGATGTCCTGGGAGGCAGAATGATGCGTCACCCAGGTCCTGGCACCTCTACAGGACACGAGAGTGAGCTGTAAGCAATGCATGTATGGATGGAGCTCCCTTGCGGCCATAGCCTCGTCCCACATCAAGCTGACAATCAGCGCCGGGCAGAATATTTTGAATGGCTGCTTGGCGAGAGAACTGACAGTGCTGCGCTAGGGGAAGGCAGAGGAGCCTGTCACCTAGAAAAGTGGAAGGAATGCGGCGACCCACCAGTTGAGAACCAAGGCTATAGGGTATGTATGAACCCTGGAAACATACTATAAGGCTATGTAAGAATCCTGGACACATAATGTAAGGGTATGTAGAAACCCTAGATGCATGCTATAATGGTATGCAAGAATCCTGGACAAATACTATAAGGTATTGGGCAGGCATATGACATCACTTGAAGCTCATGCTGGGTATCCTAGTCTCTAAGTAACTGGAGGGTAACAGAATCCCCACTCCTCAGACCCATACTATGTTACTAATAGGACTACTAAGGGTCATACTTGATATGAAAAACAGCTAATATCCAAATAGGGAAAATACTAATAACATGTACATTTAGTATAGGGCACTTTGACCTCTATGTATTTGCTATTTAATAGAACGCATTCTACATGTTATTGTAATAGCGTAAACATGCAATGGCACACTATACCTACTGAGCCTCCAACTCTCATGTCCCTTTTCAGATTCTGGAATACTTAATTTGGTTACTGTAATTGAATACAACAACCCTCTTTTGCTGAAAGGAGACTCGCCATAGCAGTAATATATATACCGCCATTGGTAATCTCTTTCCGAAAAAGCTAGTTGCCTGGCTTGTCACTGGCTTCAGTTAATTTCTGAGCCACTGACTTGGAACAATTAATCAAAACTTCTGATTTCATTGGCTGCATACGTGTTCGAGGTTAGTGACTAAGAAAGTGTTGATGTTGAGATTTTTCACAGGAAGATCAGCAGAAAATACGTTTTGATCTACTACTAAAAAAATATAAAATTTCTTTAAAAAAGGAAACGTGCACTGAGAGAAATAGCATGGCTGTCATTGCTTACCTTTCCTCCTGCAAATGCTAGTTGCCTGGCTATACCTATGGCCCGGTACCTTTTGTGTCAATGACCTAAAACAAGTATGGAGATCAGAGTTCTGACTTTGCTGGCTTCATAACTGCTCTGGGAGACCAATTCGGAGAACTGTCAAGCAGCCTGTCTGAAGGAGGTTAGAAATCGCATACAGTTTTCCTTTCAAAATCTCAATTCATTAAGTTCCTTTGGTTTTAGGATGTTGTTCATTAAATAGATAAAAGTTGGTTGTCATACATGTAGCTGTTACTGATTCCGTTGTGCACCCTGGTTTTTCTTACAGAGAATATGTGTATTTAAATTCCTGGGAGCCATTGCAGTGGATCTGGGAAAGGAGAGTGTGAAGCCTTTTCTGCCATCTATCATTGCCCCGCTCTTCAGAGAACTGAGCAGTACCTATTCAGATCGAGGTAAGAGGCCACCACTGGCTGCCCTTGTATACCGCACCAAAATAAAGGGAGAACTATGGAGGCTTCTATGGCTGACCTCGTCTTTCAAAAATCCTGAACCTCTGGCTTCAATACTTTAATTCACTGATCTGCAGCAAATATTCAGTTCAAACTTTCATTTTTGTCTGGATCAGGGACACAAAGTATGAAACCATTGGTGCTTCTGCTCAATGAAAACCATCCTCGATGCCTCTGAGAATGGCGGATGTTATCTGAAGACCCTTTGAAAGTCCAACATATAATGCTGAAATATACCAGGGTTATTTTTAGGGTATTATGATATCTTTATGTAGCCCAGTTACTATTTTCCCCGAAAAATATTTAAATATGGAAGTGAGAATGAGCTAATGGTATTAATACTGGCCTTTAATACTATTGTTATTGGCTTAAAAATCTTCAGTATTTTAATTTAAACCGTATCCAGTGGTTAGTGTAATAGAATACATACATCTATGCATAATGACCCCGGTACTAATATGGCCATATATGGAGGAATATGGAAAGATGGCTGATATGACACCAATTGTGTATGTAACAAAATATCTGTAGTGGGCATACAAAGTATAAAATAATATTATGCAAAGTAGACTCTCAAAGTAAACCTTTGGACAGTGTCCCATTCTTTTCCACTGAGAGTTGTCCTATTTTGGGGCAGGTACAGAGTGTGGCTTCCATTCAGCTGCAGACAGGAAGTCTGTGTAAATCAATATCGGACAGACACTGTCTACGGCTGTCCGCATGTTACTCATGGAGCGACACAGACAAGGACGCATCCAGGGGTGTACATCTGGCCCTGGGACATGCTAGTCTGGAGTGAAATGTATCAAGCAAATTTCCAGTACACTTAGTCCCAAATCAGACTGCCTCTCACGCAACAAAATGTTGGGCAGCCATGTGTGACAGTTTGCAGTTCTGAGACCGATTTACACTCTAAACAGACACATAATTAGGAAGTGGTCGGGGTCAGAGTATATTACTTTAGGGCAGCTAAGGGGGACATTTAATTTTTTTAAAGACTCTAATGCACAATCTGTCTCACCGCCCCTGTTTAGCACTGCTTTTCTGTGCAACAGAATTGATAAACATCCCCCATAAATACAAGGCGAGCAAGAGGGTCTTTGGGTGGTCTGTGTAGACAATACTTATGGGGGTGTAAGGCTAGCCCTCATATTTTCCTTACATGTACTGTATTTGCCGGCGTATAAGACGACCCCCTACTTTTTCTGTTAAAATATAGGTTTTGGGCTATACTCGTTGTATAAGACGAGTATAGCCCAAAATAATGTTTAAATGCACCCACTAACATCCATGGCGGTATTCCCGAGTGTGGCTCGGGGTTCATTTTCAGTACCATAAGCGGTAACCCCGAGCCACACAAGATTACAGTCTCCGTCTTCTGCTGAGTCAATCACGGCAGGCTTTGTATTCATTAATACAAAGCCTGCTGTGATTGGCTCAGCGCGGTATACTGTATGTAGCCGAAGCTTCGGGGGATGTTTTAAGGTCTCAAAACCCGTCTTATACGCCGGCAAATACGGTATGTAGTAAAGGAATGCAGCGTTTCTCACAATAAACTAAAAGAACATCATGAAATGATAACATGATAAAGGTTCATAAGTAACCAACTTACTGCTGCTTTGTATTTTAGACCCAACGCTGAAAAATCTCGCTCAAGAAATCATTGACCTTTTGAAGAATTTGGTTGGCTTACAAGATTTCTCGCTGTGTTTCGCTGGTATACAGAAACAAGCCAATCAGAAGAGAGCCATGAGGAAAAAGCAGAAAGCTCTGCAGGTAATGTTGAATACTGCTAATAAAGTCAAGGTTCTGGTTACTGATACAGCAGATTATTGGGAAGTAATACGCTAAAGTAGAACATGAAGACTGATATTTATAGTGGTCAGTTCTAACTTCTATAATTCATCAGTGTTCTTAAATGACACTCTGCAATTATTGCGGTTACATTTATTGTTGGTGATAAAAATATACTCAGAACACACAGTGATGAAATTCACTAGGGATGCTCCGATACCACTTTAAGACCGAGTACCGATACTTTTTTTTTTCAAGTACTCAGTCTGCAGTCTGGACATGTGCTCACCTATTTTACCCACTAGAGGGATACAAGCCTTAGTTAGTAATATCTACATACGGTAGTTATTTCTTTATTTAATGTCTTTTTTTAAATAATATATGTCGTTAAACAGCATTTTTGTGCCCAGCCCCCATGCGGTGCTGCAGTACTAACCTGCTGTGTCGTCTTCTCCGTCTGCTTCAGCCACTCCGTGTCACAGCCTAGTCATCTGTTCCATTCTGACCTCTTCTCCCGCTGATTGACCGATTGGATGATGACAGGCTTCCTCACCAGTTACTCCTGACTGGTGAGGAAGCCTGTCAATCGGCCAATCAGCGGGAGAAGAGGTCAGAATGGAGCAGATGACTGAGAACTTGGAGGAGTTCGCGGCCATCTTGTTTCATTGAAGACGCTATGGAGGTCCTGTGTGCGGCGGTTTCGGGTCCTCATACTCATGCAAATACTCGGTATTGCCGCCGATACCGATGCTTGTATCGGAGCATCCCTAGAATTCACTAAAGCTACACACAAGACTGCAGCACTTGGTGTGGATAGAACTTTAATCTGCCCATTCACCAGTAGAAATTCATTCGGAAAAAAATTATTTTGATTTTCTAATGTTTAGTAGGGTATAATTAACGTTCGTTTTCCACTGTAGTGATGAGGAAAATCAAAGGACCAGGATGGAAATTATTTTTTTTCTTATCTGAATGAACGAGATTCTAAATGTAACTGTAAAATGTACATATTGTGTAAACATAGTGAAAATAGATGGAGTACTCCGATGCCACATCCCATAAGCAATCATAGACCTTCAAAAACACCAGACTATGATTTTTTAGGTGTCATGCATGTAGAAATGACTGAATATGTATATATAAAACACAGAAGATCACGTCCCCAGACAAACATTGAGGGCGCATCTTCCACCCTGTTTTTCTGGGGACGTGATCTTCTATCAGTGCTTAAAGGCCTTCTGGTGAAGATCCCACACTATCGTTTGTGGTTCCCTGGTGAGCCATTTGACTTGGTGGCATGACTTTTGCGGTTTTCTCTGGACCAGATCTAATTCACATATTGTACACTATATAGTACAGTCTGTACAGAAGTAGCGGATGTAGTTCTGCAAAACGTGTCACAGCTATCACTACTTGCTTGCGTAAAGTACCTCCCACATAATGGAAATCCAATTGAACAATTGGACGTGTTGATTGTACTTCATATTGCATTATATTACAATGATGCAAATATATATGTGTGTAAGATGCTGTGTACAATACTGGGAGTAATCGCAGGTTATGTGCAAGTCTGTATAAAATAATTGCAATGTACAGTATCTCACAGTAAGTACACCCCTCACATTTTTGTAAATATTTTATTATATAATTTCATGTGACGACACAGAAGAAATGACACTTTGCTACAATGTAAAGTAGTGAGTGTACAGCTTGTATATCAGTGTACATTTGCTGTCCCCTCAAAATAACTCAACACACAGCTATTAATGTATAAACCGCTGCCAACAAAAGTGAGTACACCCCTAAGTAAAAATGTCCAAATTGGGCCCAATTAGCCATTTTCCCTCCCCGGTGTCATGTGAGGGGTGTACTTACTTCTGTGAGATACTGTACATTGTCTATACTGGTAAACATATGTTACACACACACACACTTCTACATGCATGACACCAAACAAATCCTATTCTGGTGTTTTTGAAGTTCTGTGAATGCACGTGTGCTATGCATAAAAAGAAACCTGTGTAATACTTCCGGGATCCCTTTGAAGTAGCAGGTCTGGAAGAAATGTTTAGGGCCTTTCAAATGAAATTAGTTGACTCAATGACGGCAAGATTAAATGCTCTGATGAAAATTCTAAAGGTGCCCATACACTGTACGATAATCGTGCAGTGTATGGAAGGCGTGCGACCGTTTCTACTGTACGGTAGCCGTCATGTATGGCCAGCTTTAGGCCTGGTTCACACCTGGGCGTTTTTCAGCGCTGATCGAAGCGCTGAAAAACACTCAGCAAGTGAAATCCCATAATTTCCTATGGGCATGGTTCCAAACCTGGGCGTATTTCAGCACGTGGAAACATGCTGAAAAAGCCCTACGCCCAAACAAGTACAGGAGCTTCTTTGGGGCGCGTATCCATTGGTATTCCGGAGTGTGGCTCGGGGTTAACAAAGCGGTAACCCCGAGCCACCCTCGGGAATACAGCGTAGGTCTTACCTTGTCCGCGATCCCTGCTTTGTCTACCGTGTTCCGTCCCTTGCCAGCGTCCGCGTCGCAGGGGGGCGGAACCGGCAGGAAGTTTGAAAGTTAAAAAAAGTTCGAACGCGCGTTTCACTGAACTAAAAAACGTGCTAAAAACGAGCTGAACAAACGCGCCGATAGTAACGCCCAGGTGTGAACCCAGCCTTAGACTGGGGGGGGGAGAGAAGCAGCAGTGCACATTTGCTGGCAGTGAACCTGCTGAAGGATGACTTCATTAATGTGTTGTTGTTGTTGTTGTTGCTGCTTCTTCATTGTCCAGTCACAAGCTGGGGATGTGTCAAGGTCCTCAGTAAGTGCAGTGGATGTTTTAACCTTGCTCAGAAATGGTAAAGTAAAATCTAACATGTCATTTTTTCCCAGCAAAACAAACCTGCATGTTGTTGGTTAGGAAATTAGATTTCTATATCATGTGCATAGTCGTCACCTATTAAAGAGAGTACACAGAGCTGCTCATATCAGCCCCTGCTCTTGAGGAGCTTACACTCTAAAGGTGCCCATACACCTCACGATTATCGGACGATAATCGTATGCGATCGACTTTTCGAACGACAATCGTACGTGTGAATAGAGTGCCCGAACCGACAGTACTGTACAATCGTACGACTTGACGGTCAAGCATGTTTGAAAACTTTGCTCGATCGTACGATTGTCGTAAGGTTGCTGGCGTTTCCTTCCGTCAAACGTCGTACCATCTACACTGCGCATGCGCGAACGAAAATACAACAAATCAATTACCGCATTTCGTCCAGGTGCTTTTCGTTAATTACGGCTAAATTAATCTTGCGATCATCGGGGCAGGATGGGGCTGCCGTACGAAAATCGTACGACTTCGATCATCGGACTAAACGTTTCATCCGATAATCGGAAGGTGTATGGGCACCTTTAGTGTCCCCACAACAGTCATACACATACAAATGCTAGGGTCAGAATACAATTGTTTGGAGTGCATGTGGAAACCAAGGTACTTATAGAAGTCCAACACAGGCATTTTTGCTGTGGATGTAATATTATAAATCTTTGCTTGTTTTAGGCTGTGGCCAACCCAGATGTGGCAGCCAGGAAGAAACTCAAGAAACACAAAAACAAAATTGAGGCTAAAAAGAGAAAGATTGAGTTCTTAAGACCGGGGTATAAAGCAAAGAAACCTCGCAGCCATGCCCTCAAAGACTTGGCCATGGTGGAATAACACTGTCTGTTCCATCGTACAGCATTCAGCCTTGTACAGTAGGGTGCAATGTTTCTTTTCAGAACATTTTTCATGTACAGTTGTATTTTTTGTTTTTTAATTAAAATGGTTTCTAATTAACTTGCACGTGTATTTTTGCCTTTTCTGTAGAAAATCTTGTGAAATGACCAAATAGATTGAGTGGAAAAACTGAGGCATGTAAAAAACTATTTTTGTATTATTTTAAAAGAGCATTATGGTGTCAGTGTTTTTCCCCATAGTTCTCAAGGGTTACGGGGGGACATATATTATCCTCCTCCCGTGACCCAAAGCTCAGTATACCGCGAGCTACAGCTTGCAATATACTGAGAGCGCTGCAGCTGGGACAGATCCCGACATTACTGTCCACCCAGCTACATGATTGACAGCTGGCTCTGCCTATGTAGACGCAGAGCCAGCTGTACCCACCCCCTCCCCCGTCCGTTCCACCAGTCATTGCTGGAGGATCAGAGCGGGGAGGGGGACATCCCTGCAGGGAGCGATCGAGAAGACGGTATGTGTTCGCTCACTTCCCGATCTACTGAGCCGACCTGTGACAGTCTCATTGTCACACATCGACTCGAACTATGAGGTGAGTGAAAATCACTCGCCTCATAGTTCTCCTTTAAATGCAGATAATTATTTCACTTTAGCATGTTATGTGGCATTGCAATAGAAAGAATAGATGGTATATACAGTTGTGCACAAAAATTGGCATACCTGGCAGAAATCGTGAAATGTTGGCATTGATATTGAAAATATGACTGATCATGCCAAAAAAATGCCTTTTTTTTAAGGATAGTGATCATATGAAGCCATTTATTACATAGTTGTTTGGCTCCTTTTTAAATCATAATGATAGCAGAAATCACCCAAATGGCCCTGCTCAAAAGTTTACATACCCTGGAATGTTTGGCCTTGTTACAGACACACAAGGTGACACACATAGGTTACAATGGCAATTAAAGGTTAATTTCCCACATCTGGGGTTTTTTAAATTGCAATTAGTGTCTGTGTATAAATAGTCAATGAGTTTGTTAGCTCTCACGTGGATGCACTGAGCAGGCTAAATACTGGACCATGGGGAGCAGAAAAGAAATGTCAAAAGACTTGCGTAACAAGGTAATGGAACTTTATAAAGATGGAAAAGGATATAAAAAGATATCCAAAGCCTTGAAAATGCCAGTCAGTACTATTCAATCACTTATTAAGAAGTGGAAATTTGGGGCTCTCTTGATACCAAGTCAAGGTCAGGTAGATCAAGAAAGATTGCAGCAACAACTGCCAGAGGAAAAACCCACAGGTACCCTCAGGAGAAATACAGGCTGCTCTGGAAAAACACTGTGTGGTTGTTTAAAGGAGCACTATACGACGATACTTTAACAAAAATAAGCTGCATGGTCGAGTTGCCAAAAATAAGCCTTTACTGTGCCAATGTCACAAGAAAGCCCGGTTACAATATGCCCGACAACACCTTGACACACCTCACAGCTTCTGGCACACTGTCCTTTGGAGTGACGAGACCAAAATAGACCTTTATGGTCACATAAACCATAAACATTTTGTATACAGGTATTCCTCACTTAACGACCGAGTTCGGTTCCTACGACCAGGTCGAATTGGTCGTTAAGTGAGGAACACTATACAGTACAGTACTGCATTAGTACAGTACTGTATAGCGTTGCCGATGTACAGTACCGAACAGTGTACTGTACATCGGGCAATGAAAATACTTACCGGAACCCGCAGTGAAGATCGGAGGACATCACTTCCGCCCGCGACACGGCACGCTGACGCGCAAGGTCGGAGGTCGATCGGCGGTCCGTCATAAGTGCGAGTGGTCGCAAAACAGGTAAGTCGGTAAGCGAGGAACATCTGTATTTGGAATAACTGAAACCTGATTTACAATTTTCCTATAGAGCACCATAGATAAGACAAAACCCTCTGCGGGCCCAGCATGGAATAAATCTTCTGTGTGGACTCAACACTAAACATGTTACTTGGGATTGGCATATATGCTCTATATTGACGGGGAGCTGGAAACATTCCCATGTCTGCCAATTTGGGGATCAGTGCACCCAACACCGGTTTCTGATTTAATGCTGGATCCAATCAGCGCAAGGAGAAGTTTTCAGCAATCTTGGGGTGCACACACAGAAGCAAAGGCTTTGATAATGCGTGTCTTTGTTTAGCCATGCAGCTCAGTCATTTTCTAGTAATAGGCTTGCTTCAGAGGATTGCATTTATAGCCCCTAACAACTAAATTCATATATAGGAAAGCAGAAAGGTAATGTTTGTCAATGAGCACACCATAAGATGAAAGCTGTTTTCCTTTAGATTTTATTTCAAGGATACACCACCATTTTGTAGGATATTTACAAAAATATTGCCTTAGAAGACAAGAAGATCAGAGTCCACAGAGACAAAAAAAACTGTCCTTGTAATAATAACTATTGGGGCTTGTTCACACCAGAAGCCATGATCAACCGCGTGGCTACTGGTGTGCATGTGCCGTACAGTGCCAATACACTCGCTCAAGCTGCATTGCACTTTGATAAAAAAAAAGTTCTAAGTCTCCGAAGTGACAATTCATCAAGTGGGCTCACCTTGGTGCGATGCGGCTCTACCGTGTCTCACTGAAGTACACTTAAAAAAAAGATTTCTGCAAGCTGTACTTTTTTTTTTTGGCGCTCACCACCCATGACAAGGCAAATTGCCTTGTCTTGCGTTCGGGTTGCGCTGGATAAAACGGCAATGGAATACTGATTAGGTCACACTGCCAGCAGTTTACATATTGGTTTCCTATAATCTACTCATCTGCAATATGGTCTTCTGAACGTCCTTGTCTCGGAGCCCACTGGACTGTCTTCACAGCTGGCACGTACCTCTATCAAAGCAGTACAAGGTAGAAAGCATTCTTCTATAAAATGTCTTTGAGCAACACAATGAAAGTGGGCATCAAACTCTTCATTATGCAGAGAAGTCGTTTCAAAGATGGATACCAACAAGGTCACATAATGCAGACATTTTACAGCTTCTTATTGTTAGCAGTACACTCTGCATAAGGCTCCTACGACTCTGCCGTTATGCAAAGCACCCGAGGTGAAAACCTAGTACAGCTAAAGAAAAAGCATTTCCGTGTGGTCTGCGGTGCTTCCGACAGTTTGTACTTCTCTTCATTTTCCTTATGGAAACGTGTACTGAGATACATATACAGACTGCCACTGACCACCCAAAAATGCTGGCTGTCGCTGGCTTCCGTACTTCAAAATAAGCATTCACATAAAATCAGTCAGAGCTCCTGATATGTATGCTTGTTACAGGACAAGTACAGAAGAGAGGGGACAAACAAGGCACCCAGGTAGCTGGCATTTTCTAAGGAGAAGTTAATGGCAGGCTCTAAGTATCAATACAATGGAGCCAGACATCCTTAAAGGAGAACTATGGGGTCAGTGTTTTTCCCCATAGTTCTCCTTTAGGGTAACGGGAGGACACAAACTAGCGTCCTCCCGTTACCCTAAGCTCAGTATACCGCGAGCTATAGCTTGCGGTATACTGAGACGCCGCAGCGGATCCTGATGTAGATGACGGGATCCGCCCAGCTGCGTGAGTGACAGCTGGCTCTGCCTATCTAGAGGCAGAGCCAGCTGTACCCGCCCCCTCCACCAGTCAGCGCTGGCAGATCGGAGAGGGGAATCCAGCCCCTCCCCCTGTCACGGCAGACCTCACCTCCCGATCTACTGACCCGACCTGTGACTGTCACAGGTCGGCTAGAACTATGAGGTGAGTGAAAAGCACTCACCTCATAGTTCTCCTTTAACTCTTGGTGAAGGAAGTACTTCACCGGGTTATGTCTTGTCCCAGCTTGCCCTGATAAAATGATATATTCCCCTAAAATGCCATTTCAGCTGTAAATCTGCTGAACAGATACTGTGGAATCTGTGTTCACCTTACACAGCTACCACTGTTGTAAACATATAGCTTTGTCTTTAGACTGGACGGGATCACCGTGTTCTGCCATTGGCTAGTTTGAAGTCCAGATGCAGGTTTTGTTTCTAGATAGAGCCCTACAATGAAATACATTTTTTTTTCTTCTTCCCAAAAGGTGCATCCGAAAAGCAAAGTAGACAAAAGTATAGTTCATATTAATCACTCAATCCAGTTTTACTAGGAGTCCATCTATTACTCCTCCCCTCATCTTCCTCTTTCTGTAGGGGTCCCCCAAGGCTCTGTCCTTGGACCCCTTCTCTATCTACACCTCCTCCCATAGTCAATTAATAACCTCACATGTCTTCCAATACCATCTCTATGCTGATCACACACAAACATATCTTTCTACTCCACAACTCACAACCTCTGTGTCCTTGCGTGTCACTAATCTACTAACTGACATATCAGTCTGGATGTCACAACATTTCTTAAAGCTCAATCTTTCAAAAACTGAGCTCATGATATTTCCCCCCCCCCCCGTGCAAACTTTTCCCTTGAGATTGATAACACAACTATCCAACCCTCCCCTCATGCCAAAGTGCTAGGCGTCATCCTTGACTTGGACCTCACCTTCCTGCCCCACATCCAATCACTATCCAAATCCTGCCGCCTTCACCTTCGTAACATCTCCAAAATACACCCCTTCCTCACCAATGAAACCGCAAAACTACTCATACACTCACTTGTCTCTCCCATCCTATGGAACTCTCTACCCCAACCTGTCCATTTATCGCCCAAACTGACTGCCTTTAGGCGATCCCTTAAGACTCATCTCTTCAGGGAAACCTACCCCACCTTAACCTAACCGCTCAACCATCACGTTCTCAAACAATTCATCCCCACACAGCTACCTCCTCATGTATCTCTTGTCCCTCTCTTTTAGATTGTAAGCCCTCAGGGGCAGGGCCCTCCTTACCATCTTTTCTTGAATTGTATTGTGATTGTAATGTCTCCCTTATATTGTAATGCTCTGCGCAAACTGTTGGCGCTATATAAATCCTGTATAATAATAACTTCCACTGCAGGTCATTGCAAAATCAGGAGGTACTGAAATGAAAGATCCCAATATGGTTATCGTACTGAATGTGTTATATGCTCACTGTGATGTGACATTATTTCAGGCTCTAATTTTACCATCCATTTGGAGAGTAAACTTGCCCATACACTTGCACTTTTTCCATCTGACCATAGAAAATCTAGAACAGATTCCTCCATGTACGCTAAACTGTGTGTATGGAGGAATCTCCCACCGGGCCAAGCTTCAGTATCTTGCTAGTTTGCTGGCTCTCAATACCTGACATTGCCTGCATCCAATCAGATTGTTCAGGTATTTTGAGAGCCAGCGGTGGGCCGACTAGCAAGATACTGAAGCTTGGCCCAGTGGGAGATTCCTCCATCCACACAGTTTAGCGTAGATGGAAGAATCTGTTGCACTTTCTCCATCTGACCATAGAAAATCTGCAGATAATCTATAGGTGTACAGGCAGTTTAAGAAAGTAGTCACCTAGTTATTTACCAAAAATTGGAATTTGGAAACAGTCATCATAAGACTTCTAATTATAAATGTTTGTTTATTTATACAGTTGCTCTTCACAATAGAGACATTTCACAGCTCTGGGTCAGTTTTGCAGGCCCAAATCCGGAAAGTTTTGTTTAGGTTTTTTTTGTTTTGTTTGTTTTTTTACAATTTTACAAGTCAGTTAAGAGGGATATACGATCTGATTCATACTGTGCATCTTCCACCCACCGTCACCATCATTAAATGACTTGGACCTCACCTTCCTGCCCCACATCCAATCACTATCCAAATCCTGCCGCCTTCACCTTCGTAACATCTCCAAAATACACCCCTTCCTCACCAATGAAACCGCAAAACTACTCATACACTCACTTGTCTCTCCCATCCTATGGAACTCTCTACCCCAACCTGTCCATTTATCGCCCAAACTGACTGCCTTTAGGCGATCCCTTAAGACTCATCTCTTCAGGGAAACCTACCCCACCTTAACCTAACCGCTCAACCATCACGTTCTCAAACAATTCATCCCCACACAGCTACCTCCTCATGTATCTCTTGTCCCTCTCTTTTAGATTGTAAGCCCTCAGGGGCAGGGCCCTCCTTACCATCTTTTCTTGAATTGTATTGTGATTGTAATGTCTCCCTTATATTGTAATGCTCTGCGCAAACTGTTGGCGCTATATAAATCCTGTATAATAATAACTTCCACTGCAGGTCATTGCAAAATCAGGAGGTACTGAAATGAAAGATCCCAATATGGTTATCGTACTGAATGTGTTATATGCTCACTGTGATGTGACATTATTTCAGGCTCTAATTTTACCATCCATTTGGAGAGTAAACTTGCCCATACACTTGCACTTTTTCCATCTGACCATAGAAAATCTAGAACAGATTCCTCCATGTACGCTAAACTGTGTGTATGGAGGAATCTCCCACCGGGCCAAGCTTCAGTATCTTGCTAGTTTGCTGGCTCTCAATACCTGACATTGCCTGCATCCAATCAGATTGTTCAGGTATTTTGAGAGCCAGCGGTGGGCCGACTAGCAAGATACTGAAGCTTGGCCCAGTGGGAGATTCCTCCATCCACACAGTTTAGCGTAGATGGAAGAATCTGTTGCACTTTCTCCATCTGACCATAGAAAATCTGCAGATAATCTATAGGTGTACAGGCAGTTTAAGAAAGTAGTCACCTAGTTATTTACCAAAAATTGGAATTTGGAAACAGTCATCATAAGACTTCTAATTATAAATGTTTGTTTATTTATACAGTTGCTCTTCACAATAGAGACATTTCACAGCTCTGGGTCAGTTTTGCAGGCCCAAATCCGGAAAGTTTTGTTTAGGTTTTTTTTGTTTTGTTTGTTTTTTTACAATTTTACAAGTCAGTTAAGAGGGATATACGATCTGATTCATACTGTGCATCTTCCACCCACCGTCACCATCATTAA
>NW_017306512.1:718351-751885 GCF_000935625.1 Nanorana parkeri
AAAAAAAAAAAAAAAAAAAAAGATAAATAAATTGAATCTACAATACAGAACAGGCACATAGAGAGCAGTATTATACAGTGCTACTGGAGAAGAGGACACATGGAATTTAATGTATACACCCTTTTCATTCACTAGTAGACCAATGTCATGTGTTGCTGTGCAGACGTCGTATCTACATCCATATGCATTTTTCTGAGGAGTGGTGACATGTACAGCATTTCACTGCCTGCTCTTCAGAGATTCCACCAACCTGCAACATAGAAAGAAAATGAAGATAGACTGCAACAAATAAACACAGTGACAAAATAATGTTCCCTCTATATTGGGTTTTCACTTAAGAGAACTTTGGGGTAACTTTTTTCGCCCCTTAGGGTCACAGGAGGACATATAGTAACTTCCTCGCATGACCCAAAACTCATTATATTAGAGCTGCAGCTAACGATTATTTTCAAAATCGATTAGTTAGCCGATTATTAAGTTCGATTAATCGGTTAATCGGATAAACAATAAAATAACTTTTTTAAAAAGGCTCCAGTGATGGGACTACTAGTTTGTAGTCCATCACAGGAGCAAGCTTGGAGCGGTGGAAGTAAAAAAGAAAAAAAAAGGTGTGGTGTGCAATATAGTGAAATGAAAAGTGAAAAATTATACAGCAATAAATGCAGAATGGCACCGGCTATAGAGGACTACAAATCCCAGCAATAGTACAATATACAGCGCAATGCAGAATATCACCAGCTATAGAGGAGCACAACAAATCCCAGCAATAGTACAATATACAGCGCAATGCAGAATATCACCAGCTATAGAGGAGCACAACAAATCCTTATAGCTGGTGGTATTCTGCATTGCGCTGTATAATGTACTATTGCTGGGTTTTGATTTCATCTATAGCTAGTGGTATTCGGCATTGCACCACTGTATAATGTATTATTGCTGGGATTTGTAGTGCTCCTCTATAGCTGGTGGAATTCCGCATGGCGCTGCATAATTTATTATTGCTGGGATTTGTAGTCCTCTATACAGCGCAGTGCAGAATACCACCAGCTATAGAGGAGTACAACAAATCCCAACAATAGTACATTATACACACAGTGTATAATGTATTGCTGGGATTTGTATTCCTATGTATAATATACAGCACAATGTACTATCAGCTATAGAGGAATACAAATCCCAGCAATACATTAGAGCACCATGTGTGAAAAAGTGCAGGCTTACCTGAGCAGTCTTCCAGCAACTTGCTTCTGAGATCGGACCTATCTGCAGCTGTCATCCCCCCACACCTGCTCCTCCTTACTACATCTCCCCATGTCCCTGTGCCGATCGTGGATGTGGGCGGTGAGTGTGAGGCGGGAAGGAGGTGCGGCGTGTAGAGCGTGGATGCGGGCGGGGCGGGTCTAGAAGCGGTGAGCGGGAGTTGGGGAGGAGGTGCGGCGCGCAGCGTGTGTGGAGCCGTGAACAGGGCCAACTGATCGGAAGCCGATTAATCGATTATTGAAAAAGTTGACAACTTTTTCAATAATCGATTATGTCGATTAGTTGTTGCAGCCCTACATTATATAGCAAGTTATTACCTGCTATATGCTCAGAGAGCCGAAGCTGGGACGGATCCCAACAATACTGTCAAGATCCACCCACAGGTGGCTGATTAGATAGGCAGAGCCTGCTGTCAGAGGCCTGCGAGTCATTGTAACAAGATCACTGCACACCAGCTCTGCCTTTCCTGGTCACAATACACTGTGGGGAAGGAGTTGCTATTATGAATACTAATGAATGGGGAGAGAGAGAAGTGTAATATACAGTCTGCTTACACAGCACAGAATCAACCATTTCAAATGAGCCATGAAGAGGAAAGCTAACAAAAAAGTAGGTTTCTGTGTTCATATACAGCAACTGCATATCCCTGCTACATGTATACACAGTGTATATTGCTGGCTTATGGGGTTTTCTTTTTTTAAATACTTCCACAAAAGGTGCAAATGGGCTTTAAACAGACACTCCACATGGCCACACCAAGGGTACCCATTGGCCTAACTGCTCTTCGCATCTTTGTTGCCATCTACAAACAGTCAGCAGTAGATCCACTAAACCCTAAAAAAAAAAAAAAAAACTTCACACAACTTATGAGTAGTCGGGTATGCCCCTTGATAAGCATAAAGGAAAAAAAAAAATCAGGACTTTCAGTTGACCTATAGTTAAAGTGTATATATTACCTGAATTTAAATGCACATCTTAGGGTGCCTGCAGGTCTATTTTCAATTTTAAGACCTGGGGTGCTCTGATCTGCACATACTTCCTAGGTGAAGTGCCTGGTTCCATTCTCTCTTGCCCACAAAGCCGGATTATTGGCTCATTACTGAGATGTGTGCCCTCACTTGCCAACAGTAAGCCTATGGAGGCAGAAGGGTACATGGATCCAGGCAGTATGTGCACACCAGAGCATTCAGGGTGCTTGAATTGAAAACAGACGATGTGCAGGTACCCGAGGTGCTGACACTGCTGGATTAGGCAACTATTTTACACTTCGAGTCCACTTTACATGTGTAAAAAAAACTTTAATTTTCTTTAATTACATGCTGCTGGCTCTTTTCTTGCTTAACAATTTACCCTTTTATGATCTTGAGTGCAAAAATGGCCTCACAGGAATATAACAGGCAAGATAAAATTTAGCCATATATGAAATATTAGAATTGACCATTGTTGTTCTGAAGGTACACAATCTTCTCGGTGAAATCTAATAGCTAACAGAGGTTATACTTTCCTGTTCATGGTACACCTACAACCTAAAAGCTGCAATGTGTTATGTGAAATAGGACATGCTAGTCCAAATACATGTTTGCAGCCATCAGTGCTCCCAAAATATTTTTTCGTTTGTGTGTACACAATACCTACCATTCCATAGCTTCATCGAGGCCTGTTCCCTTTGTAGCTGATGTCTTGAAAATCTGCCACTTCCGATCCTTTAAAGCTGGTAATCCCAGTGAGTTAGCTACTTCTGTGGGGGTCATTGCTTGTTCCATGTCTTGCTTGTTTGCAAACACCACCAAGATGGCTTTTTTCAACTCCTCCTCCTAAAATTAGAAGAGTACGTCGTACGCTTTAGAACACAGCAGGAAAAGGGTAATAAATCACCATTTGGCATTTTCTGCATCAGTTCATTTTCCAATGTCTGTTTTTAAATGGTTTGCTTATCCTTTAGTACTGTAATCTGTTGTCAGAAAACCCTTTAAAAAAAAAATTATGGCAGTTCCGGAGCCCCTTGACCCATGGAGTAGTAGGCCTGTAATGTCAAGTGTACAGATCTGAGGCAACTTGGTTCATAAGCAGTCAGGCTGCGTCTGTGCACCTGAATGCACATGTACCTGCTGTCTGTCAGGAGAAACAAAGCCGTGTCCTGCTACGTCAGCTGTCCAGTTAAGCAACATCTACATTCGGCTTCTTTTTGTGCATGCTGGCATTATTTAATACTTAAGTCTTTAACACACATGTACATAAGGATGTAGCTGTTTAAGTCTATTTCTTATTAAAGTTACTTAGTTTGCAAGATTGATACATCTGACAGGAGCATACATTACAGATAATCATTTTGGATTTCTTACAGTCTCTGTTCTGTGAGAAGTGTCTTAAGCTGGCCATACACCTGTCAATTTCTTTCATGTAACCCGCTGGCTAAACAAAAGAAATTGACGCGATTTCTCCAACACAAACAGCGTGTCGATCGAGGAATCGCCAATGTTTGCGCTGTACTGCCACCTGTCAGAATACCCAATCAGAGCGGGCAGATCATTGGCTGCCGGCTCTGATTGTACGAAGATTTTCCAGCCGGCTCCTTCAATCAGCTGAGGAATGCCGGCTGAAAGGTAGCCGACAGCCCTATACACTGGGCGAATTTCGACCGTTACATTAAAAACCGGCCAGAATTCAGCCAGTGTATGGGCACCTTTACGATCCAGACACCTCAGAAGGTCATTAGTGGTGGACATCACAAAGCATAAGCCATGTAACTTCCTCTCTTAATATATCAATGACCTAATTTTGTACAAACCTTAAAATTTTTTGTCACCAACCGAATTGGAGTAAGGTGAACTGGTGCACTACAGCAATGACTAAAAACTCTGACCGGAGTATGTATACATTTACATTTGTGAGCACACAATTTGCATGTGCTGCCCTTGAAAATGATTTGTGCTAAAATTACTAGCTTGACAATACTTCTATAGACATTAATAACAAAGCTTTGAGGAGGATCTGTTATGATTTTCTTTTTAACTTCAATTATGTAGCATCATTAACAGGGTTATTCACAAAAGGGTGAAGAGTTTGGAGAAGGCAGGAGAAGTGAACAATCTAGGACAACATAGCTGATTTAGAAAAATTCTGCAATTCAGCTCACTTACCAGTTCAGCTATGTTGTCCTAGATTGTTCACTTCTCCTGTCTTCTCCAAACTCTTCACCCTTTTGTGAATAACCCTGTAAGTGTCCTACATACGTTTCATATACAAGCTCTGTACATATCAATTTACCTCCCCTTTAAGGGCCGGTTCACACCACAAAGACTGCATTCCAGAACGTTCGGCCTCTGCAACGCATGCCGGCTCCTTGCATTTAGTGGCAGGAGGGAGCGTGGTGGTGCAGTGAAGTCAATGGCACCGCAGCAAAGCCCCCCACCCATAGTGCAATCGCCCGCACCCAAGGCACATTATTATTATACAGGATTTATATAGCGCCAACAATTTGTGCAACGCTTTACAATATAAGGAAGACATCACAATCACAATTCAAGACAAGATGGTAATAGTGCCTGCGTTCCAATCTAGTGCGATCTGCAAAAATAGTGCTTGCAGCATTTTTGCAGATCGCACTGGACCCATACAAGGCTCTAATATGCCACGTGTTCGGGTGCGGGCGATCGCACTGCAGATGGGGGCGTGGCTGTGGTGTCATTGACTTCAATGTGCCGCCACGTCCCCTTCTGCCCCTGAACGCAGGGAGCCGGCCGGTTTGTGTTCCAGAGGCCGAACGCTCTGGAACGCAGTCTTTGTGGTGTGAACCGGCCCTAAAAAGTCAAATTAAATTGAGTATTATTGAAGTGTTACCTCCAACATAGCAACCAGTTCAGACTTAGAGATACCAATCCTGTCTCTGTCACAGCTGTCTACCACATAAATGACAGCATCTGTATTGGAGTAGTAGCAACGCCAATAGGGCCTGAAACAGAACAAAACATATATTGTAGTTAAGCTTCTTCCCAACTAAACTGAACAGTACAACAACACAGAACATGTAATAAAAAAAAGTAACTATATATACAGTGTACTCAAAGTATTCAGACCCCCTTCACTTTTTCCAGTTTAGTTATGGTGCAGCCTGATACTACAGTTGTTTCATTATTCTGCACTCAGTACCGCATAATGACACTGTGAAAACAGAATTTTGTAAATGTATGAAAAAGGAAAACTGAAATATCACATTGGCATAAGTATTCACACCCTTTGTAACAACACTTGAAATTTAGCTCAGGTGCCTCCCATTTCTCCGAGATGTTTGTACACCTTGATCGGAGGCCACCTGTGGTAAATTAAATTGATTGGGCAAGATTTGGAAAGGCACACACCTCTCTATAGAAGGCCTCACAGCTGATAATGCATACTGTATCGGAGAAAAAGCCATGAGGTCAAAGGAACTGCCTGCAGAGCTCAGAGACAGGAGTATTGCAAGGCACAGATCTAGGGAAGACTACAAAAACATTCTGCTGCACTGAAGGTTCCCAAGAGCACAGTGACCTCCATAATTCTCAAATGGAAGAAGTTTGGCACAACCAGGACTCTTCCAACAGTTGGTTGCCCGGCCAAACTGAGCAATCGTGGGAGAAGGGTCTTAGTAAGAGAGCTGACCACAAACTCGATGGTCACTCTGACTGAGCTCCAGAGATCCTGTGTGGAGATGGGACAAAAGTTCCAGAAGGACAACTATCCCTGCAGCCCTCCACCGAACTGGCCTCTAAAAAGGTGGCCACTCACCTTACGATAATCGCACGAAATCCCACGATCGTAAGGTGTGTGGGAGCCATGCGACCTCTACTACTGTAAGGTCGCACGACTTTTATCTTAGGAACATGTTCGAAAACCCGCAGAGAATCGTACGATGTTCGGCGGGTGTGTAGCATGTTCGTAAGATAAAAGCCAGACGGGCCGGTGTGCGCAACCGCACACTGCCCGTTCGGCATTGCGGTCATCGGAAGCCCGCCCACAAAAGCGGGGCAGGCTTGCGATCGCAAGTACGATCTGCCTGTCCAAGATAGGCAGGTTGTAAGTTTTTTTTAATTACCTTACAACCACCGCAAGACAAAAGTCTTGCGATGGTTGTAAGGTGTGTGACCAGCCTAAGGCAGAGTGGCTAGACGGAGCTCACATGAAAGCCCGCTTGGAGTTTGCAAAAAAGCACCTAACCAAGATTGAACTGTTTGGCCACATTTCTAAATGTTTTGTCTGGAGGAAACCAGGCACCGCTCATCACCTGCCCAATACCATCCCAACAGTGAAGCATGGTGGTGGCAGCATAAGGCTGTGGGGGTGGGTTTTTTTAGCAGCAGGGACTGGGAGACAGGTCAGAGTTTAGGGAAAGCTGAATGGAGCAAAGTACAAATATATCCTCTATGAAAATCTGTTCCACAATGATCAGGACCTCAGACTGGGCCAAAGGTTCACCTTCCTACATGACACTGATCCCAAGCACACAGCCATGACAACACAGGAGTAGCTTAGGGACAACTCTGTGAATGTCCTAGAGTGGCCCAACCAGAGCCCGGACTTGAACCCTATTGATCATGTCTGGAGAGACATGTCTGGAGACGGTCCCCATACAACCTGACTGAGCTTAAGATGATTTGCAAAGAATAATGGCAGAAAATCTCCCAATTCAGGGCTTGTTCACACTGAAAGTGCTGCACTCCAGAGCGGGAGCTCTATTTTGTGCGTTTGCAGCGGAACAGAAAGCAGGCAAAGTTTTTCCACCCGTCCGATCGCACTGCCACGCTCCCTCCCACCTCACAAGTTTTGTGAGCAATCGCGGTGCCTTCCAGCAGCTACCGCTCTGGAACGCACCGCTTCCGGTGTGTACAAAGCTTGTCGCGTCATACACAAAAAGACTAGAGGCTGAGTAAAGGGTACATGTGATATTTCAGTTTTTAATTTTTAATAAATTCAGACATTTCTAAAATTCTGTTTTCACTTTGTCATTATGGGGTACTGAGTGTAGATTAACGAGGAACAAAAAAAAAAAATCTAAACAACTGTAGTATCCGGCTGCAACATAACAAAATTGAAAAAAGTGAAGGGGGGGTCTGAATACTTTCTGAATGCACTGTATTATATTAAATGAAGCTACTGGTAACAGAGCAAGCCAATTCAGTTTGATTTAAATAAAATAAAAAAAGAAGGACTTTGAATGGGTTTCTGTGCATAAAGGCAATCTCATGCCACATGATTCTGTATTGTGCAACCCCGATTTCATTCTCGCGCGTACACATAGCAAGAGGTTGAGGTGGGATGATGTCCCAACACATTGGACTGCAGTTTTGCTTTAGGATGCCAAGCAGGAAGTCGCTTTATACTACTGGAACAAATGCAGAAAAACAGTAATGCAGGCTAGAGGCTAGAAGACGCACAAGACACCTATTGTGTGTTAACGTGATATACTATTTATGCTGTGTGGGTGGATCTATTTGTACACTTTTGCACTTGCCGGCATGGTGACAAGAACATATACATGCAAGACATATATTCATGGCTATTCAGTGTGATTCTCCGAGTAGCAGATATCAATACTCTGATCAGTCACATGTGGTTTAATAAAATCGTTTTGTTATAATACATAGATCATCAAACTATTAAAAATGGACTTTTCATGGAAAAAAAGTTAAATATTGTTGAATAGGTCTGCTTATAAATGAAATTTGTTAACGGGCAAAGTTAGAAAATATTGTCATTGTGTTCCAGTGTGCTTATAACAGAAAAAAAAATATAACGTATTTGCCGGCGTATAAGACGGGTTTTGAGACCTTAAAACATCCCCCGAAAATCGGGGGTCGTCTTACACGCCGTGTACATACGGAAGGATACGGTATACTGTATGTAGCTTCAGCTACATACAGTATACTGCGCTGAGCCAATCACGGCAGGCTTTGTATTAATGAATACAAAGCCTGTATTCATTAATACAAAGCCTGCCATGATTGACTCAGCGGAAGACGGAGGACACAGCGGGGATCGTGGACAAGGTAAGAGACTGTATTCCCGAGTGTGGCTCGGGGTTACCGCTTATGGGACTGAAAATTAACCCCGAGCCACACTCGGGAATACCACCATGGATGTTAGTGGGTGCATTTAAACATTATTTTGGGCTATACTCGTCTTATACGACGAGTATAGCCCAAAACCTATTTTTCAACACAAAAAGTAGGGGGTCGTCTTATAACCCGGACAAATACGGTATATATAGAGGGAAATGGATGAGACAGAGTTCATTTCTATTAATGCAGAGGAAATCCAATATAGTGGTGGCAAAAACAGGGAGATGGGACATTCGCACACCCTCACTCATGCTGGGGGAAAACATGTGATTCTCTAGATCAGTGGTGGACAAATAAAGAATTCACTAGCCAATCTGTCCAATCCAGGAGCCAGTAACACCGACCACAACTAGAGAAGCCATGAAAAGGTAGGTATCAGCTGTAATTTTAAGGAGCAATGGCTACCTAACTCCAAGAAATTGCCCAACCCCGTTTTAAATGTACAAAAGATTTCTTCTCCCTTTTCACTGAGAGAATGATCATCCTTATTTATGAGAGATTTTCAAACAAATTAGATAGTCTGTAACATCAGAAGTCCTTATTTTCAGTATTTTCCACTTGGTGTTGTCTGGGGATCATTTATGACCCTCAATGGGACACTTATGTCTACTCTAAGGGGGAATGAGCTATGATCTATTTCTTTTAGAATAGATCATTATTAAAGAATACTAAAACTAAATAAAATAAACATGATTTGCAGCAAGTTATAATGAATACACCAAGTAACTGAGATCATGTAAACAATATTATGGAAAATGTCATTACCTTATACTTGTTTGTCCTCCTAAGTCCCACACTTGAAATTTTAGGTTCTTGTAAGTTACTGTCTCAACATTAAAACCGATTGCTGGAAAAAACAAAGTACAGATGATATAATTATTGGATACAAATAATAATGGAAGATATATTTAATATATATTTGTTCCTATCACTAAGCAACTATGCTTACTCAAGGTTGATGACTCTCTCCACAATGGCCCTTGAGAAGATTCCTCTGGCTTCAAAGTAGAGGCAAACTATTGTGAAAATAGGCCTACAACTTTAAGGCCTCATTCACACACAACGCAAGCAAAATTGTATATCGCGTATATACGAGCGTGTATGCGTATATGCAATCCCAGAATGCATCACTCGTAATGGAATTTTCAATGTACTGTACGCATGTATATGCGCGTAAATACGCAGAAATACGCTGCTCGGACGCATCTCTGTTCCATTCTGTTTTTTGCGCATATATACGCTACGCAAATATATACGGCTCTATATGCGGCTGTGTGCATGGAGCCATTTATTCGCATAGGTTGCATATGGTACAATGTGCACATACGCGCGGCAGTGTGAATGAGGCCTAAGGTAACAGGTCAGGTGCCGGTTTAGAAAAGAACAAAGCCATACACATATCTAGCTAACATAACAAATACAGCATAGCTGATACTTTACATATGTGCTAGGAAACCACTATCTATACAAATCTTAGAATTCTTCACTTATAATTCTATACAATTCCGTATATTTCCACCTAATAGCCTTTGAAACTGCTCTCCACATGATTGCATTGTTCAGCTATCTGCACACAGACAGGCTGACTTCTAGTCTTCATCCCAGCCACAGATTCAAACTGTACAAGAACACGGCACATGTAAACTAAATGTTAGAAAAGTAACAAAGGTCATAATTACTTGGAATAGTGGTGACAACTTCTCCCACTTGTAATCGGTAAAGTATTGTGGTCTTTCCAGCTCCATCAAGACCCAGAATCAAAATTCTCATTTCTCGCGTTCCAAATAAACTGGAAAAGATGCTGGAAAAGAAACCCCCTGATACGGAAAAGAAGGTTCAGTGTAAGTAATGCAAGACATGTACCTGTTATACATACAAATCACAAAATGGAAACCCTGTATTATGCAGCTTAATAGATTTAGCAATATTACATTTGTAGAGAAAGCTGGTAAAACAGTTCTGATTTTAATGTCAAAAGTTTATTAGTTTTTCCAAAAAAAATTATAAAACAATACACAAATCAGGAAAACAACATCCACAAGGGAGTATGTCACAGTTCTAGCCCAACGTTGTTGGCGTACATACCATGTCATATAATGATGCATAAAGGTGACAACAGCCTACCAAGAGAATAGGAGCTCCAAGCCAGATCATTAAAAGAGAGTGCAGCATCGGAATGGCAGAGTAATGGAGGAAATACAATTTTGTATCGATATAATCTATAGAGGGTTACACTGCTTTCCGAACCATTAGCTTTCCCCCTATTGGACTGTTCTAAGAGCACCTGAGTTTTTAATACAGGCAACCATTGGTATGATGTGCATTAAAAGCAAGTTTAGCATGGGCCAGGTAACATATAAGACATACAGGACAAAAGACTAACGTGAGGGGTAAGAGGAGAGACAGAGAGGAATAAAGTAGGGGAAAGCAGTTCTGAATTTAAAAGTCATACTGACACTAAGCTCTGGTCACACCGGAGCATTTTGTCACAAGCAGAAAAACGCCCGTCACTGAAGAAAGGACATGAGCTACATATTGGCAGATTAACAGAGCTTTTTGTCCCAGAGACTTCAATGGGAAACATGCGTTTCAAGCAAGTTTGTGTGGTTTGTCACATAAAGTTTCCCATTGAAGCCTATGGGACCAAAAAACACTGTAATATGCCAAAAAGTAACTCATGTATGTTTTCCAGCGACCGGTGGTTTTCTGCTTTCAACAAAACGCTCAGGTGTGAACAGGGACCATACAAATGTCTGGGACTCCTTGAGCTTTTTGTTGCGCTTAGCTTTGAGCGAGGAGACACCTAGATATGAACAAGGGACTCAGGCATAGTTCACACAAGCTTCAGCTTGTAAAAGAGCAAAGTGAAGTGTGATGAAAGCTCCCTTCAGTTCCAGTTTGGGAATGTTAAACACGGATCTTATTGGGAGTACTGACTGTTACTTTAAACAAGCTGCTAGCAGGCTTCAGCACTACTTAAAGCTTGTTGAAAGCCTGCTGAAGCCCGTTAGCAGCATGCTTAACCACTTGCTGTGCACCCTTTGTATATAAACGGACAGACAGCATGTTCTTGGATGCAGGTCACCATACATGTACTGCGGTTTTTGTTTCTGCTTACGCGAGCCCACAAGCAGGACAAGGTAAAAACCTTACACAGCCGCCTGATATCTGGCAGCGGTCCCGCACAGCATACAAGCTTTCTTGGCTCTGCTATCCCCCATGTGGGCCCGCAACCAGCACTGTGGGTCTCTGCACTGACATTATTATTATTATTATTATTATTATACAGGATTTATATAGCGCCAACAGTTTGTGCAGCGCTTTACAATATAAGGAAGTCATTACAATTTAAGACAAGATGGTAAGGAGGGCCCTGCCCGTGACAGCTTACAATCACATCGAAGGGTGATCGGCACACTTTCACTGGCTGATCTCCCCTCCGATCACTGAAAGTAGAAGTGATGTGTAATACATAATTTCCGGTTTCAGTGTTATTTCTCCACTGCTGTAGCTGGAGAAAAATGTGAAGCAGATCTGTGCTTCATCAGCTTCTGTGGGAGTCCAATCGACCCCTGATGTCTCCATAAAGAAGACCTCTCACGTCCTCTTTCCTACCACATAGGGGGCTTGTTAGCCACCCTGCGTGATAGCAATAAAGTTAAGCTAAAAAAAAAAACCAAAAAAAACACAAAATTGTTTCGTTTTTTTTTTAAATCGCCCGCACAGCTCATGTACACGCACATACAAATGCAAACAATCGTCGGGTGTGCCTATATGCTAAAACGACAATTACATCACACATTAAATATCCCTGAGAACATTGGAGTGAGAGCAATAATTGTAGGGCCATCAATCACTAATAACACTAAATTGATGAGCGGTAAAATCTTTGAGGCCGCGTTCACACCGGGGTGGTTCAGCCGCACGGATCTGCCGACATGAACGATCCCATACATTGCTATGGGGGCCGTTCATACAACCATGCGGGTCCGCACGATCCGAACCGCCCCCAACCCCAAACTGCTCCCTGCACTATTTTTGCCGCGCTGATCAGTGCAGTTTCCATGCAGGTTTCAATGGAACCGTGCTGATCAGCGTGGTTTTGGGCGTTTTTAATTGCGTTTCAGGGCTGTGACACAATGAATAACTCCCCAAACCTCCATTGCGAGATCAGCGCGGTAGCTGCACTGATCCGCAAGCACCCTGGTGTGAATGGGCTCTTAAAGCGTTGCCTATGGTCAATTTTAGGCATGGTAGTTTTTTGCAATTTCGCAGGCACGCGCAATTTTATGGCTTGACATGTTTGGGGTCTATTTTCCTGACCTGACCCCATCATTTATATTTTACCAAAATTCTGGCCATTAATGTTTCATAACAACCTAGGGAAAAGGTTTTTTTTTTTTTTTTCAAAATTTAGTGTACTTTTCTTGTTATATAGTAAACAAACAATTAAAACCCCAGTGGTGATTAAATATCACCAAAAGAAAGCTCCATCTGTCCCCCCAAAAAAATGGTACAAAATTAATTTCAGTACAGTGCTGTATGACGGAATAAATGTCAAAGTACCGCAGCGCTGAATACTGAAAAATGGCCTGGCCAGGAAGGGGGTGTAACACCGCGGTCAGCAAGTGGTTAAAGAGACACACGGCTCGAATGTAATGAGAACCCGGACAAAATTCAAGCAGTTTGAGGGGAGTTCCCTCACATTGGAAAGATAACCTCTCACAGAGAAATCTCCCCAAAGAGACACAAAACAGGCCTGGCAGCAATTTAACCCCTAACCTACTCAATCCAAAAAGGAAAAAAAAAAGTTTTAGCTATAAATTAACTTTAACCCTTTCCTATCCAAGCAAAAGTTTCATCTGCAGATACACCTTAACACACATTACATGGGCAGGCTCATATTCCAGCTACAAGAGGCCGGATAATCTCTTTGGCCGAGCCCATACCCTGAACTGAAGGTGTCCTTCCCTATACCCAATGAGACTGTAACAGATCATTCGTGAATACTAGATGGAAAACATATACAGAGCTTATACCAAGACACGAGTTATATACATATAGTAGAAAGCTGTAGCTCTATCCATATGACGGTCCAGAATAGGCACTCACCCATGGTGTACAGAGAAGCGGCCCTCTACTCCTCTAATCACGATAAAGTCTCTCAGTCCGTCCCGGAAGCTCAGCTCGGAGTTCCACGTCACACCGCGACGCACTGTACTTTCCTCAAAAAACATTCCACACAAGCACAAGGACGAGACACCCGACAAAAATATTAATACGACACAGAATGCTTCTATTGTGTGCTGGGGAACTTCAGTAGATCACAGAATCGACAAGCTCATGAGACTTATTTTTTTGTTTTAACGAATCTGCTGCTGTGTTTTTTGCGATGTGCGGAAATGCTGTCTGCGCATGCGCACTGAGTGGTGTGTGTGTGTGTGTGTGTGTCGGGCTGCTGTTGGACAGGTAGAGCTAGTTTTAGTGGCGCCTGGTGCTATGGTAACATGACACAACGACTATGAACGGCTGTCCGGTGTTATTAGTCTACTTTAAGTAAAATACTGGAGAAGAGTAGGGGAGGGGGTTACAAGTCTTTAGTCTGCGGTGGATACAATTCTGGAAATGTTATGGGGGTTTTTATACCTCCCATCTGTACCTCATTTGTAGGGACTGCAATTAGGGTTGCCACCTGTCCCGGATTCATCTGCACAGTCCGGGTTTTGAGTCCTATATGTGCTGTGTCAACACATATGTATGTGTTTCAGCACATACAGGACTCAAAACCTGTGCTGTCCAGGTGAATCCGAGACAGGTGGCAACCCTAGCTGCAATCCCTCTTTCCTCCTCAGTTGACCCTCTTTTTGGTCTGATGATATCTATTAAAAGTTTGTGTTTGACAACCAAAAGTGTTAGTTTGCTCTCTAACCTTTATGTTATCTCTCAATTATCTTGTTTTCCATTTGGAAAAGCTGGTATAAAGGAAAAGTCATGGTGAAAAACATCAGTTCTGGATTTATCCAATCATTTTTGTTAGGGATGCACCGATACCATTTTTTCCTGACCGAGTACAGTTACCGATGCTTTTCCTCAAGTACTCGCCGATACCAATTACTGATACTTTTTTTAGTGTTGTGACAGTTTTTCTAAAACAATACAGACTAATGATTTTAGGACAGTGGTGGAGCCCCAGGGCCTGGTCACAGCCGTGACCCTGGTAGTTCTTCCATTGACTCCAAGCTGTAGAGGAACTACAAATCTCAGCAATACATTATACAACAATGCAGAAAAATATGGAGCTACATACACCATAGGTATACTCAGAATTACACTCCAAAACACATTCTGCTACTCCTTCCAAGTATGGGGATACCACACATATGAGACCTTTTCACACCCTAGCCACATGGAGGGGCCTAGCATCCAAGGAGCACCATGAGGGTTTCAAGGGGCATAAATTAATCATCTGATTTCCTGTCTACCTGTTACATTTGTGGAGACCCTGGAGTGCCCGGACAATAGTACCTCCCACAAAATGACCCCATTTTGGAAAGCAGACACCCCAATGTATTTAATAAGTGGCATTGTGAGTGTTTTGAAGATTTCATTTTTTTGCCTCAAGTTTTTGAAAAATGGAATCTTCCGCAAGTCAGGTAAGCGGTCCATGACCGTATGCCTGACTTGTCAGTTGGCTGAGGGCCACATAGTACAGGCTTAGGGCCGGTGCTTTGAGACCCCAATTTCCACTTGCCTTCACTGTATTTCCACTTGCCAAATGCGGGCAGGCGAGTGGAAATTTTGAGCCCTGGCCTAATGTACTGTAGCTCCTTTGTCTTCTGTATTCTCCAAGAAAATCCTTTTCTTGGAGTCTATTGAGGCATACAAGTCCCGCCCCTCTATATTCATGATTATGCTCTCTCAGTACTGCTTTGCTACAAAACTGAGGCATGCTGGTAGTAGATGGGTACTCACCAGAATGCGGTGAGTAAACGAGTTTTTGGATTAGCGGCAGTCAGGTCCACGATCCTGTTCCAATTCTAACTCAGTTCTTCCCGCATTAAAGCTTGGCCAGGAGGGAGTTTATTCTCTGCAGTGCTGGAGATGTGTAGCATACACAGAGGCAGTTTCTCCTAGATGCGCTGTCAGCGAACCATCTCTCAGAGATCCCCGCAGTATTTAAAAATTAAGAAGAAAGAGCCCTCATAGTGTAGTAGGTAAAAGCATTCGGGTTTATTAAAACATAAAGTAACTCACATGTAAAATACAGCAGGTCAGGCCTGTAAAACAGCTCAAAAACCGCTATGTAGACTCCTCGTGTGCAAATGACTCTGCCTTTTTGACGCGTTTCGTCATGTGACTTTTTCAAAAAAAGGCAGATATCAAGTAATGGGGTGGATGCTGGTATATAAATGTTCTACTAATTGATTTTGATTAGAAAACCAATCAGCAAATGAGTCAGAAAGCTAGGCATCCATTAAAATTAGACAAGTGTAAAATCAAATACCGAAATTGAGTAAGTCTACATAGAAAAAGGGAAATAATATAATTGAGACATCAAGGGGATAACATTGATTAAACAGTCTATAGCATTTCATTAAACTTGCTAACTTTGGCTGCTGACCAAACTGAAAAAGATCAATATTTTCCACCTTGTATATTTTTTCTTCTGACTTCTAGACATTATTAATTGAACATTGTTTCCCATCTTTTGATACCTTTTTTGCAAGATCACAGCCAATAGACCAATTCAGATTGATATAAACTTTTGTTTGTTTCGTTCACCACTGTCTGGCTATCAGGATCTTCTGATATAGATCACTGATTGATCATTTAATGTAACAAGATCACCATTATTCTGCACTACGTGCTATCATCTTTATTTGTTACGATTATCCACATATGTGTTATTTTGCTTCCTTTGTGACACATTATAACTTTACATATCTATTGTCACTTAACACTTTAGTTGTTTATTTTTACTTCTCATTGTTACATAATAATTTATCTTGGGGCTTGTTTAACCTCTTATAGGCTGTGCAGCTTTTCTACACATGTTTATGTGAACACTTGATGATTTTTTATGTGAACACTTGATTTATTTATTTATTCAACGTAATCATTGATTACAGGAATACACTTCTCATCAACTTAATTAATTTAACCTTTAGCGCTGTGACACAACTTTCTCGTTCAATCTAAGATGATTTTCTCCTTCACCACTTAGCTGCTTAAGGTATTATATTTTATTATATTTTTTATATATTTTTTTAGTTTCAGTAGCGCAGATTAATTCTCCCTTTTCATGCTTGTAGTAGGTTATCCTAGACTCGTCTTCATTTCTATTGTTTTCCAGTGAATGAATTACAAATGAATGATGAGTGCCCCTTTAAATGTCCTGCGCTAGTCAGCTAAATTGTTTTTCATTTACAAAAAAAACAACGTAATGAGTGTTATGGGAATTGTACTTGCAAGTTAGGAAATGCTGACCCACAGATCTCAAGGGAATATTTCTCTGCTGCTCATTTTCCTATTTTAATAATGATTTCTGAAGTGTGAGAGATGCTTTGCACAGAGAGGAAGTATTACAGATATTCTTTGCTACGATACCTCATTGAGAAGAATCTACTTTTGCCATTCTGTGGTTTTCATGTGAACAGAAAACACTTTCTGTTAGCCCACATGACTTCCTATAAGATCTGTGTTTGAACTTGGGGGGGGGTTGTGTCAGTATCAAGAAGGAAAAGGCATAAAATAGCAACCATGCATCCTCATTTATCTTTAGCATAAATGCATTAGGTTATGTATAAGCTATGTCTGTTTTCCACCAGGTGGCAAACTTTCTTCACCAAAGCTCTGATTCAGGCCTACACTGTAGTAGCCATGTAGTGGCCATGTATTGCATTGACTATACAATGAAATACACTTGTTCTATAGAGTCTGGATAAATGACTGCATTTTAGGAATAAAAATGATCTGCATATATCTATAAATTCTTAAATGAGGTATCAAACTTTATATTTACTAAATTTACTAAACATTTACTATACTAAAATGGTAAGGTATACATGCATTCTGATTTAGATTTATGCACTAAAATGGTAAGGTATACATGCATTCTGATTTAGATGTATATACTAAAATGGTAAGGTATACATGCATTCTGATTTAGATTTATGCACTAAAATGGTAAGGTATACATGCATTCTGATTCAGATTTACAACACATTATCATACAGTAACAGATGACGTGCATTTTGGTTTCTTTTGACCTACCTAATTCAAACCTCTTAATGGTGTTGTAAGCAGGAGTGCTTAGTAGATTTAGTATTGTCAGACTGTATTCAGTCTGATGCTGATTTTATAGTGTATGCTCATTTGGTTTCACTTAATCAATCTGTTATCGTTTGCATCTGCCTGCTGCTAGGTGTATCTTTGCAGCAGAGCAGCCAATAGGAGATTGTTATGAGTATCTATATCTCCCTGGTCAATCCCTAGGTGGTTCATAGCCAGTGGTGCATGCTGGGCGAAGGAATATATATTCAGGGCAGATCATATGAGCTCTCTCTTCCTCTCCCGGGCCCTGTCTGGGGGGAGTCTGCTATGGACTGTCTGATTTGGCTAGGTCTGAAGCCTGGGGACTAGCCATGTGCTCACAATGAGGCCTGAGTCTGGTGGCCCAGTGGCTACTATTGCTACCAAGGATGAAGAGGACTAATGACTTCTGACTCAAGTACTGCTCAGCCAGGTGCTTTAAACACAGATTGCCCTATCTGGCTTAAAGGTCCTAGTCTGTGAAGCAGTTACCGTGTTCTCCTAATTAAAGGAGTCTTCACCATCCTGGATGATCTTGACCCTAAGCCTCTCTCCCAGAAGTTCTTCAATAAGATTCCTCAGCATCATATCCACAGTCTGGACCTCGCTTGTGTCGGTCCCTACTAGGGTTGCTGTCACGTTCCTCAATTGAGTGAAGGGTTTGGATCACAGCTGCGGAGCTCTTTAACAACGGCCTATGGGATTGGATCAGACAGACGGTTCCCTAATACACCAAGTGCGATAGGGAACTGTTCCACATCATGTATCCCGGCCGAGTGGTTGCTTAACCCACGACTAATATAGTAATTGTAGATTGATGTGTCTCAGCTGAGGGGGAGTGATGGGACTGTAGTCCCCTGAGACATGCAGTGCAGTGATTAGCACTTTTAGTTAACTTTAGCGGTAAGGAGAGTATCTGGATAGTTCCTACGAGTAGTATGGCTAGTGTGGTTAACAAGATGAATGATATCTTATGGAGATAGATTTGCAGAGATATATACTGGAGTCAATATGGCATACGTATGTAATGGAGGCAGAATTGCATACACCACTATGACTGTCAGACTAAGTTATTCCTATGGCAAGTGATAACGGACATCAACAGTTCAAGCAGAATCACAGCAAGGGTAGTAGCAGCCAGCTATCGCTGCAACTGTGACAAGAGGTTAGGGGAGAGCCCCTAGTACTTGCGGTTGAGGAGATGGTGAGTACTGCTGGGGAGTCCGGTTGGTGCTGCAATGGTGGAGAGTTGCGTTGTGGCAGAGGTGTAGTGTCCCAGTGTGTGGCCACGGCTGACAGATGATCCAGCAAGTAGCCTGGTTCGTTTTGAGTGCGGGTAGCTCTCTCTCGGCGATCCGCATTGACAGAACGCCGAGTGAGTGTTTCAGCTGTGGCTAAGTAGCAAAGCCGAGGTCAGGGGGCGGAGCCCGGCGTGACGTCACCGCTGAGGCGGCGCGCCGCGGGAGATGACGGACGCGCCGGGTGAGTCTCTGACAGTTGCCACCTTTTCTTCATGCGAAACCCGAACGCTCTAGCGCCGCACCGCAATTTTTCGGGAAGAAAATACAGGAGAGAGCGGGGAGAGATATGTTGCATGCATTAAAGATAATAAGTGCAAGTATAATACTTCCAGATATTTCTTATCACTTACAGAGTTCACAGTACTGGTTTAGCATAGTTTAGTGAAAACACACTATGACTATCAGTAGATCCACAGAGGAATCTGCCTTGTTTTATTTATATCTAACCTCAACTGACTATATCTCTGGGTGTGATTATTTTGACAAGGAGGATAAACTAGACAGGTACCACAAGATGTCTATTGCTACCTTGTTGACCTCAAATTTTTCTCTGTCTACCTTTTATTAGGGCCTAAGCTTCACTAGTTCCCATCCCTTTGTCCAATGGGAATGGCAGTTAAAGCGCCATTGTGAGCAATGAAGTCTTCCCATGACCTCTCTTGGAAAAAGGAACAGTTCCCTCAAAATCAAAGTTACACACCTGTTTAGAGTTTAAAAGCCAACGAATCAAGTTTAACCCCTTCATGACTGAGCTTGTTTTTGGTTTCTGAGTACCCATGTCAAAGATCATAAAACTTTCCAAGCGTTGCTGAATTTATACAACAAAATATACCTTTAAAAGAGTAGCCTTACTGAGCCCCAACCTGGAGGGATGGATAAAGGGAAACTGATTGACATGCTCTGCCGGTCAGGCTCTGTCAATTATTAGATGAATGAAAGATAGCAGTTCTTAATATAAACCTGGAGTTAAATTGAGGGTCTCGCATACAGTCTGAGCCTAAGATCTGCGCTACTCCATTGGCTCAGAGTAACTAATTGGTAGATAAGGAGAGGTACTTTAATCAGGCACAAGGGGATTCCACAATTTAAAGATAGTTTAAAAACATTGGTGGACATCTTTCTTCCTCAGCGCCCACCCCCCCCCCTCCCCTGCCGCCCCACCGCGCCACGCTGCTCCACCGGAACCAGGAGGTAGTGCTGTGACAGTTCACAAACCATTCAGGCATATCAAGGAACACACACACTAGTGCTGGCCCTGATTGACCCCCTCAAGCGCCACACAGCCACGTACCTGTCCTCCTCCCTGCACGCATCACCAGGGCCCCGGGGTTGCTCCTGTCCATCCTGAAATTGTGACATCTTGTGTGCGGGGCTCGGCTGGTCCAAAAACCGGACAAGAGATTCCAAACCCGGACTGTCTGGGTGAATCCTGAACAGGTGACAACCCTAGTCGCCACAGAGGGTGGTAAGTGCTATTGGGGCAGCCAGGTTGCTGGTGGATGTCTGAGCTTCCCCAGCTTGGAAATATGTCAGAATGCTTTTTTTTTCTTAGCAAAAATACTTCTAATAAACAGTTATTATGTGCAGAATTTCCATTTACATAATTTCCTTTATATTTCAAAGTTCTACTAGAGGCAAGTAAATAAAACTCAAACACTTACCTTAGTTACCATCCAAGGGATAAAATGTAATTGTACATGGCAAATAGAAATTAAGTGTTATAGCAATAAAACAATGAATGAAATTCAATTGAATGAAACAAACATTGGAAGAACTTGAGAGTAATGAAGAATATGGAAAAGATCTTCAATACATTCTCCCTATCTAATAATCAATAGGGAAAATGTACCTCTTCAGATCATCCCTAAGTTATATATTAGAGAGGAATAAATTATTTTTTACAATAAGGTCACACCACACAATTGTAGCTGAATATCTAGATATGGCACATACTGTATGTGTAACTGTAAAGCGTAAATGTACTATCTATGCTTTCTCAAATAACCAAGGTGGTATATCAAAAGATATTCTAGAGTGTATGTTTAGAGAGAGAGCCAAGATAGAACTAACCGTTTTTAATAGTTGGAGATGATTAGGAATAGATTCATAAACATTTGTTAGGAATAAATAGTTTTCAAATAGGTTAACTTTTGATTTGTTTTTGACAACCTCGACTCCTGTAATGCCAGTGGTTTCACGAATTTGCAAAGCTAATGGTTCCATTGAAAGCCCAAATTGTACAGCCAGGATTCTTGTTTCCTATGGAATAGTTATGGGGATTGACCAGGAACTAGCTAGTTGTAAATATGCTAGAGGGTTGGGGTAGAGGAACTAGGGCTTAGCAAAATGATTAGAAAATGCAAAATTATCTCCTTTTTTTTTAGTGTTAATATGTATGACCAGTAGAGGTTATCAACGTCTTTCTTTGGGGTTGATTTACTAACCTCACAAACACGCCACAAACACACCATGCATAAACACGCCGATTGCGCGCGCGCGCGTATACGCTTGGCGCGGAAACGTATGCAGGTTATACAGAGTGTGAGCATATATATATTAGGGGTAGACCGATATGGATTTTTTAGAACTGATACCGATACCAATTTTCAGGCCGATAACCGATATCAGGTACCGATATTCTGTTTACATCCAGCTGTGCCAGCATTTGCCTGATATCGGTCGACTCCTGCTGAGCCTTCTCCCCCCCCCATGCCCCCCACCCCATTCATCTGCCAGTGGCTGTTGATGGTGGGTGGAATCGTTTCTCTTCAGGTTAACAGCTGTGTTGGTGCCTGCACCATTTGCAGTATTTTATCTGTCTTACAGCAACTACCGGCATGTCTGCCTTTGTATTATGTTGTTTGTTACAGTCCCTAACTTTACAAGTGTGGACCTAGAGGTAATGTTCAAAGAGTGCCTCATGTTTGATGGAGTCTGGAGAAAGGTACACAGAAAATAATAATACCTTTTTGTTATTTTAACTGTAGATTTTGAATCTTAGACAACCTGACCGCTAAGAACTTCTCTATATGACTTTAGCCAACTGAAAAAAAAATGTACACAATGAAACAGGAACCATGGCTTTGTGATACTTGGCACTAGGAGCTGAAGCCAATTGTTCCTGAAACTGTATTGTTACTTTATCAGTTGCTTTTTATTGGCAAGGTGTTTCTCAGAACTTTACATAGGTTTCGGTTTTTAAAACAAGGGTAAGTTCTGTGGATCACCAATGTCATTATGAAACTGCTCATTATTTTGGTTTCAGCTATATTTAAACCCAAGTAATGGTTTAAAGCATTAGAAATGTAGCCACAAGAAGTGACACAAACCTGAAAAAACAAATCACCTGACTTGCACAACTCACCGTTAAGACACTGGTGTAGAAAATTCCCACATAGCAGTTTGGACTCATCCAAGATGTTCACTGGCTCTTCAGTTGAATGTTTTATCTGAACAGGGGGTTTAAAAACTCCAGATTTCAGTTTCACAGCATCTCTTCCAGATGTTGCCTTCAGCTTGCAGTGAGCCTTATTCTCTACCAAGTTTCACCTGATGATAGCAAAATTGCACCAGAAAAAAACTGCTTTCTAAGGTATTAAAAGAGACCGGAACCCCAAAAGTGATGATTTGCTATGATATAGGGAACATCCAAAAATGTTATTTATGCGCTACCCAAAAAATCTACCTTTTTCCTGGAATTTCTCGTGAAAAATAGCAGAGCACTCCCTATGCCATGAGCCTAATAGCAGTACGGTTATATCAACAGTGTACGAACTAAGGCACTGTGCCTTTGACTGCTAATCTCACAATATTTCGAGTGAGATTTGGTGATGTGACTACTGTGCTGCACTGCTGTCCTTCCTGGAGAGAAAATTGTCCATGGGGACCTCCAGACATGCATGCATGCTTAATTCATTCTGTGGATCTGTGCTTTTTAAACCTCGCCTGCTGCCGCTCGATTATTCCTTCTTCAGATATCAACCCACCAGCCATCAGAGGGGCAGCTGTTATATGAGAAATCAAAGCCCTGTCTCTACCAAGATGGCTGCATCCAAAATGAGACACAGTGAAGGACAAGGCATGGTAAGTCAGTAATGCGGAAAGATCAGCTGCTGGGAAACCACAAGCAATATGGATAACTACCTCTTTGCCATTTTTGGGCACCACTTTTACAGCCCAGGTTCTTTTTCAAGCAGCCCCTTATATAAATATGTCACTTGAGTGGCCCAATTGGTTATTGGAAAATGATGATTACAATAACAATTTCCTAATATACACTCTGGGCTTCATTTATAAAAGTTCCACCTGGTGCATGTATAGCTGGACAGATGCCTTTCGCACAGCACTAGCACCCCTAGGTGGTGCTGACAAGTATAGGAATGATATATATAGGTGCCTTTTAATTTATGCAGACATCTTTGAAGAATTTCCATTACAGTTGAGCTGAAGTCGCAAAAAAATTTCTAGGGTAGAGTTTTGTAGTGGGATATATAATATGTCTCTTCAGCCCTCAGGGGCAGGGCCCTCCTAACCATCTTGTCTTGAATTGTATTGTGATTGTAATGTCTTCCTTATATTGTAAAGCGCTGTGCAAACTGTTGGCGCTATATAAATCCTATATAATAATAATAATCATTCTGCCAAAAAACTACTTTCTCTTTTTTTTTCTAGCAGTCTTCTTTTTTTTAATGTACACAGCTTGCAGTGAGTAAGCAGTGTACACTCTGCATTTGTAACATGTTGATAATCGGGTCAGGTGCTGTGCATTATCACTGCCCAATGGCTGGAGAAGGGAGAAAAACAGGAGAAGATGATGACAGATCAGCGGCGGATTAACCTGTCATCGCTTGTTTTAAAATTAAGACGGACCATTCACTAACTTTGCAAATTTGCATAAATAAATTCCTCCTGTATTTGAGCTTCTTTGTACTGTTGGAGGATGCATATCAAATTTTAGATGCCTACAAAGAGAAATTCTTTAAGTGCTAAATCCTGCCAAAAGTTTGATTTTGTTTTGGATTTAGGAAGGCTTAGGGCTTCAGTCCATTTTTTAAAATTGTAGTCTGTGTTCCTATGATGCCTCATGCATACTAGCTGGCAATGTTTAAACACAAGAGAAGTTATCTGCTAAGTATAAACAACTTTATGCGTCCCAGATCACTTTTTCTTGTATTTAGTTGTTGGTCTGGGTCACATTTATATGCATTTACAAGTTTAAACGCAGACTAAAAGACCCAGAATTTTCCAGTTTGGGTAAACACTTGTAGATTGAATGAGCCTAGACTCTGCTGAATGTCTAGTAGCAGGTCTATTCACTAAAGGGTGAAGAGTTTGGAGAAGGCAGGAGAAGTGAGAAATCTAGGACAACATAGCCGATTTGGAAAAATTCTCCAATTCAGCTCACTTTCCAGTTCAGCTATGTTGTCCTACATTGTTCACTTCTCCTGTCTTCTCCAAACTCTTCACCCTTTTGTGAATAGACCCTTTCTAGGTGTGCATTCAATCATAGAAAAGCATTACATGAGTCCAGATGCGTTTAGAAAGGAGCTCCAACACACACCTGATTTTTTTTCAACGCAGTGCATGAGTCTTTAGGAAGATTTTTCCAACAGGGAAATCTCCCCAGCACGGGCATAGACAAAAAGAAAAAACAAGACATTTTTAATAAAGTGGGGAAGGAATCAGGGGCGTAACTAGAAATCACAGGGCCCCATAGCAAAATTTTGTATGGGGCCCCGTGATGGCTAGTTATGCCACTTGCAGAGCCTACCATAGACTCTCTATGGTGGGCTCTGCAAGGTCTCAGTTGTGCTGTACGCCTCTTACCTGTCACCTCCGTGGTCGCCGCCGCCGCCGGGCCCCTGCCTCCTCTTCCGTTCCTGGGCTCCGCCTCCTTCTATCGACGGGCCCCGCCTCCTCTTACATCACTGGCCCCACCTGCTCTTAGATCGCTGGCCAGTGATGTGAGAGGAGGCGGGGTTGCTGTTAGGCGGGCCCCGCCTCCTTCTTTACTGCACATGCCGGTGTAACCAGCCTATTCTGCCGCATCTGCTGGCTGTCACTGACAAAGCTCCGCAGCGGCTGTGGGGGGGGACGTTCTCCTTCACAGCAGCTGTGAGATATGTCAGTGACAGCCAGCACCCGAGACGCCATAGCGACTCAGGCGGCATCAGAGGGATGCCGGGCCCCCCTGTGCACGGGCCCCATAGCGGCCGCCTGGGTCGCTATGGGGATTGTTACGCCACTGGAAGGAATAGAACGTCTAGTAATGTTTTTATTAAAAGTTGGCCCTTCTTGTCCCAAAGATAACTGTATCTTCTTTTTTTTTGTGCTAGAGCCACTGGGACAGGAAGTAATAGAATGGGGTCAGAGACAGAAATAAATACCTGTCAGAAATGTTAACTCTTCTCCCACTTTATTCAAAACAAAATAAATATGGCTCGAGCTAGGGTTTCAACTAATTGAAGCGACAAATATTAATATAATACTTTATTGTATTTTAACCTCTGTCAGTGTATGGGAGACGTTTATAATGCATTAATATAAGTAAGAGGAAGTCCCAAACTTACGTACCGTCCTAAGGGCCTGTTCATACCTCTGTGTCGCATTAATCACATAGTTCCAAGTGATTAATACAATGAGTCTACAGCCTTGGCATCCAATATGTGTCTCTATGTACTGGGCTGGGTCCACCCCCTGTTGGCCACCAGGGCGGCAGCAGGGTGGCATGCGCTGAAACGCTCTTTGCACTGGCACGGGAGGTGGTGTGGTCTTTGTAATGTATATGTAATCCTAAAATGTAATGTGACCCTATTATACTATATTATACAGTGCTCTACATAATAATTATTCTAATTTATGTTCTATACATATAGAAGTGATGCTGGCAAATGTTGAAAGGAAAAGAGGAAGAGGACAACCAACCAGCAATAAAGTGGATGGATACATTCACAGAAATTATGAACATGGAAACATTGTGAAGACCCAAACAGAATACAGATCATTCTGGAGAAACACTCCATGCAATCACCAGGTGTCAACATAACTTGATTGCACTTAATAAATAATAACATATGGATTAAACACTGAGGTCCTGTACAATGCAGGCAGCGATTGCCATGCGGCCCCATTGATTTCCATGGGGTGACATCTGCGCAGCAATTGCAGAAAAAAAGGTACATGTACCTTTTTTTTGTGCGATACACAACATGCAGCTGTTTTAGCTGCGATAGTGTTCGGAAGTGACTGGCCTTCCATTAGAAAATAATGTCACCTACAACGCGATCGGTGCACACCTAGGCGATTCCTGACCCCGTGGCAATCCGCACGGAATCATGCATGATTTCCGCACGTGCGGTGAGGTGTTGACTAGGTGTGCACCAGCCCTGATGCTGTAGCCAACATTTAGGGGAATTAAATATCTCATTTGTGCCAGAATTCTGGCGCTAATGCAGCCTAAGAAAGGTCTGCACCAAATTCTAAAACATGTTGTGACATTTTCCAGACCTCTACCGAATCCGATACCGAATTCAAGTAGTTCTTATTTGCGCCATATTTCATTCTGGCACTGTGCTTGCGACATAATATATTAATAATATTTATTAATATTATAAGCATTGTAAAAACTCTGACGGTTCAGTCATAAGAACAGTGATAGAAAGTAAGACCAAGTACTTTTTGGTGTATATAGTCTGTCACACGTTCATACTGTATACAGTATGTCTGTCACAGTATGCAACACATACAGTACCTCAGGTGTCACATTGCATGAAACTAAGGATACAACTGAAATCTGCCTCAGACACATATGCAACACTTCCAACAGAGATGTCCATATATCTGTCCCAAAGTGTGTCTTGCAAGTCAGCACCAGTTTCATAGGCCATGCCAAATTCATGAATGCTATACATGAATTTGGCCAAATAACGACGCTATTTCTGTGGCCTTGAGACACTTTTCTTATGTGCTTCAACACCACACATTTTCAATTCCCCTGATTCTAATCAACGTTTGTCCTGAATGGTCTCCATTGTTTTAGAAAGTATGGACAACAAAGCTGGTGTGGAAAACCTAAAACACAAGAGTCAGTTGCACTCATCTACTGTATGTGAGGCACTCTTATGTTAAACATCAAAGTATTTTTAAAATATATTTAATAATGTATTTATTTTGTTATCTGATCATTGCTGCTTTGGTTAATAAACCAAACTGCAATTGAATGGAACCTGTGATTTAGTACATGACTTATAGAGGGGATAGATTCTAAAGCAAAGTATAACACCAAAGCATTAATTGCATGTAACTTCTCTAGGCTGGATTCATTGATTTTATAACCATTAGCACTGTGCTTTTGTGCCTTGGTCATAGGTGTAACCAAATGTGTTTTGTAGGGCTTCTGGTCTTTATGTCAACATAATATGCAAGTGTTTTTGCTCTTTACATGCTGTATTGCATTACACTTCGTTTTTTTCTTTAAGTGTCATAATGTCAGCTGTTTTCATTACCTACTTTGTCAACACAGAAAACCCAAAGAAAACTTTTAGTTGCACAACGTTTGCAAAATATGTTTGTAGGTTAAAAAAGGACACATGTCCATCGAGTTCAACCAATAGCAAAAGTGAATAAATTAAAACCAGCATCCTGAGAACAATAAAGCCATAGTCAATCTAGGGAAAGCAAAGACCCCTTATAAAACATGGTCCAGTTTGCTCTAGCAGGGAAAAATCCTTTCTGTTCCCCTAAGGCACTCAGACATTTTCTGGATCAACAATCTAGTGTTATTTCTTTTAAGTAGTAATAGCTAGTTATATTTTGTACATTTAGAAACACATCCAGCTTATTTTTCAAACAGACAGACCTCTTTTCCTCCAGATGCAAAAAGTGTCCCCTTGTCATTTGAAATGGTCTTAAAGTGAACAGCTTTGCACTTACACATTAGCTATCTGCAGGGAGTTGTGTTAAACAAAGCCCAAGTATGTTATATCCACAGCCACACCTTTGTCTAGGCTACTGCTTACTTCCTCTTAAAAAGAAAACTAGATTTGTTTGACAACTTTGGTCCATGCTGGCTATTCAGTTTCAAAACTTGAATTAAACTGGTTGATAAACTGAAACTGAAGGGCCCTTTTACATAAACTTACATAGACCCCAAAGCAATCACGTAACAGAATTCACATTTTTCACAAATGTAATTGAAAATCAGGAGTATTTGTCGAAATGCATTGTCACTATTTAAGGCAAAATGTATCTGTTTTTTAAGGGTGCAGTGTGCTTTCAATGGTTCCCGAGGGTTACAGAAGCACCTTTTAACTACACCGGACCATTTCTTGTGCCCCACACGGGTCTTATTCTTTTATGATTTTTTTTCACCAAAAGAAAAAAAAAACAGACAGTTAAAAAAAAAAAAAAAAAAGTTCTACTTTAAAATCTAGGTGTCATGATTACTTTACTTCTAGGTCTATGTAAGCATCTGCATCTTGAAGTAATTCCTAAATGAATATGATGTGACCAGCTTAAAGCTGAACATCAGGCAAACAGCTAAATATATAAGAACTGTATTACCTGTCAAAGGATTTGTATTTCTGTCTGTCCAGTCCTTAGATTTACACAGCAAAGTCCTGTCTGGCCGGTTAAGACACTTGAGTCATTTACAGTTTTCTTTTTCACCGCCAGCTTGTAACTAATCAGTGGAAGGAGAAGCTCATCTCTCTGTCACTCTGCTCTCTCCTCTTATCAGCATGTTCTTTACTCTACAGCACCACTAACTGGCTCCTTAACCTGTTGCCGTCCGCCGGACGGACGGCGGACTCGCATTTGCAGGTTTTTCTGCTTGCGCGCGCACACGGGCAGAAAAAGCCCGTTCAATGCAAAGAGCCGTTACTGGCTGTTTCACATACACATGATCGGCGGCTCTATAGCCTACCGATCACATTTATGTGCTGGCAGCGTGACCCCCCCACTTTGAGTGCCGCCGCCGCCCCCCTTCTGACCCCTCACCTTCAATCCCGGGATCCGCTGCCGCATCTGCAGCCCAGGACCGGCTCGGGAGGGTGTCAGGAGGTAAGATGGGAGGGAGGTCAGCATCTTCCTCCTTGCTGACCTCCCTCTGTGCTGTGACTGCAGAAGTGATGTGTATTACATCACTTCCGCATTCACCTGTCAGTCATCTGGCTGCTATAGCCAGAGAGAAGAAGCTGATGAAGCAGATCTGTGCTTCATCAGCTTCTTTTGGGGTCCCCAGGTGACATTAGGGGGTCTTAGAGATCCCTAATGTCTCCATAAAGAGGACCTGTCAGTGTGCCTTTGCTATTATATAGGGGGATTGTTATCCCCCTATGTAATAGCAATAATAATAAGTGTAAAAAAACATACAAAAGTAAAAAAATAAATAAAAGTCACATAAAAAAAGTTTAACCCCCCCCCCAAAAGTCCCCCACCCCCACATTTACGCACATATAAACGTAAATACGCGTTTGCGGCGCCAGCATGCGAAAATGACACTTGCGCTACATTGTTACATGTTACATATTGTTACATATTGTTACATATCATCACGAACGTCGCAGTGAGAGCAATCATTTTAGGGCCATCAATCACTGATAACACTAAACTGATGAGCCGTAAAAGCTTTTAAAGCGTCGCATATGGCCAATTTTGGGTATTTAGGTTTCGCGCGCAATTTTAAGGCTTGACATGTTTGGTGTCCTTTTACCCGACGTGATCCCGTCTTTCATATTTTACCAAAAAATTGGGTAATAATAAATGTTTTATCATTTAATATAGGGGAAACAGTTTTTTTTTTTTTAATTTGGTACTTTTCCCTTAATATAGTAAAAAATAAAACCCCCCAGTGGTGATTAAATACCACCAAAAGAAAGCTCTGTCTGTCCCCAAAAATTTTTATAAAATGTATTTCAGTGCAGCGTTGCACGATGGAATAAACGTCAATCAAAGTACTGCAGTGCTGAACACTGAAAAATGGCCTGGATGGGAAGGGGGTTTAGCACCGCGGACTTAATGCGGTTAAAGTAGAACTGAAGTCAATTTTTTTTTTTTTTTGAATAGAATTAGGGAGGATTTTAACCTCTTGTCAGCTTTTTTTGCCGTTTGTGTCCCACTGGGGAGATATTCCTTCACTTCCTGTCCCATAGGTACAACAGGAAGTGAGGGGAATTCCTGGTGGTCAGCAGGTCACCAAAACTAGTGTCCCGATTGGAACATTTCCTATCTATTCCTGTTCCGGTGACAACCCAAAATTTGGGATTTTCTTTCACTTTAATTTTCAATGATAAAGGTCACTAGGACAAACAGAGAGGGTGAATCTCTTTAATGATGACAAACAGCCATAACTACTCTGCACTTATCCACTCTATACAAAATATAAAAAGTTTAGGCTTCCATTGCACTTTAAGCTGTTTCTCACTAGCCCGGCCTGAGCACAGCTCAACATGGACTGCAAGAGGGTGACACTAAGGCCCCATTCACACTGAGTGATTCGCAAATCGCGCGTTTGTTGCGCGATATCACGCAAATGCTTGCATTGAGCAAGCTAGAATCGCGGCAAAATCCGCTCCAAAAAGGGTCCTGCTGTAGCGACGCACGACCCGCGACAGCGACGGACAGAGCCCCATTGCCATGCATTGGAGAGCGATATCGCGGGAATTACCGCGCGATAAATCGCTCAGTGTGAATGGGGCCTAAGTCAAATTTGGGTACTTGCACTGCTTGCAGTAAAAATACACTATGGGGTGTATTATTAAATACAATGCTGATAATTTGTGTGTTTATATCTGCCAGAAAATGTAGCTCATTTAACAAATTTAAATATCCCCTAGCAATCAGCAAATCATTTACAGAGTTGAATAGAGATGACATTTAATTAGGAAATCTTCTATGATACGTTTATCAATATTGAACCAAGGCTATATCTTGCCAGTAGGCCTCGAACCAAAAGACTAACATTTCTACTTCTGCTTTTACTATAAAGTTTATCTTTGCAGATAGTGTAGCAGTGTTTACTTTATTTCTGCTTCCAATATAAAAGCAACTATAAAAGCTTGATAAAAGTAAAGTATGTAATTATTTAATGGAGGAAAAAAAAAGAGGGGGGGGGGATAAGACAAGAGTTGATTCCAAAAATACAAAATCAATAAAAGGAAATATGATTGGTTGATATAAGCAACACTTTCACCTTTTTAATTTGTGCCCTGGAGGAGATAGACATTTTATGTGTGAAGGGTTAGTATTTTATCCCAGTGCAATTCCTCTGCATCAATATCAAGCTCTCTCTATTATATAAAAATGGACTGAGGGGCTTGCAGATAGGTTTCCTGCAGCAAAATATTGTAAATAATTGAAGCAACATGTTCAGGGCAGTCAGAGTGAAGAAGTAACTTTTCAAAGTCTGTTAGGAATCTGGAAAGAAAGTCAGATGGTACAAAGGATTTTAAGTAGTAAGATCATTGAGAGTGCTCTACTATGCTATTTGTTGATTGTGCCAAAAGGGCAATATTTTTTGTAGCGTGGGTAATTTGTCCTGTTGCAGCACTGGGCTACTCCAGACCCGGCCATCTCTGAACCGAACAGCAGTGTCAAAAGCCAATTTGATGTATGGTTCCATGTAGGAAACTTAAATCTACTCTTTTTGCCAATCGATCGAGATAATGCAGGTGGGAATCTTATTTCTTTGGAAATGTTCAATCAACTTTATGGTCTTAATGGTATTGCCTTGGGCCCATTTGGTGTAAATGGATAAGATCTGAAATTGGTGGGATCATTTTTTTTTAAATGCGGAGGTTTAAAGTGCCACTGACCATCAATGGTTCAATAGTTGTGGTATTGTTTTTTTGTACAGGTGGGGGGAGGTTTTAAAGTGCCACTTAACATCAAAGGTTAAGTGACTGTGGTATTGCTTTTTTTTGTGGGTGGGGGGGGGTTTAAAGTGTCACTGACCACCAGTAATTGTGGAATTATTTTATTTTAAAGTACAGACTAGTCCTTTTCCCAATACATGAAAAAATGTATTGCTTTGCAGTGATTCTGGTGCAGCATTGAAATGAACCCTGTGTGCCTAATGGTTTTCTTGAGGTTATAAAAAAAATCCCACTATGTCTTCTCAGCTAACGTTTGACCAGACAACTGGGGTTTGTAGTTCTGCACAAAGAGTTTCTATTATGGTTATAGAGTAATTATGTACAGAAGCTCTAAAAATTATGTCATAATATAAAATAACATCATGGTTGTCCACAAGCGGTTATTATAAGCAGACATGTAAAGTACCAGCTGCATTTATCTGAGTTTTGGATGGCTAGAGTTCTAATATATTTGGCCAAAAGAATATAAGTAATTATGCAATGATCACATACACTGAAAGATGTAGTTGGGCAAAACAAATGCATATACGGTACCATCCCAACAGCATTGAAGGGGAATTGCACCTGGAAGTTCCCCCCTCAGAATTAGACTTTTTTAACCGTGTGAAGGATGTCCAGAGAATGGAATATCTATCTGCCAGACTAAATAACACAATATCTCTCTATCATAGGGTTTGGCAGATATGTGAAGACTTGGAGGAATCCTTAATAACTAGACCTCTTGACTAAGATTGCCCTGTCTTACAACTTCTTATTTCGGAGATGTCCCCGGGTGGAGCTGACTTTCTTATCTTTCTCTAATCTTATTTCTTTTTACGCTTCCTTTCTACTTCCTGCCTACTTCTTAACCTTTTCCCATTTCCTTTTCTTTATCTTTTTTTCCTTGTAAATGGATGTGAGATTACAATACAGTAACAATGTTTATTACTAATGATACCAATATTTTATAATTCAATGATGAAGACCTGTTTGCTGAATGACAATTATCTTTATATTCTTAATGCTTAGACTTTGGAATTGATTCTTCTTGTAATTGTCAATGCCTAGACTTCTGCTTTTTGAACATGTTTTGCTCCATTTACATCACTATTGTATTTTTCATGGAACTTACTGTTCCTGTATACTAATATGTTTTGTGTAAACTCTGTTATATTAAAATAAAAAAACTATTAATCAGAAAAAAAAAAATCAGAAAGAAAAAAAAAAAGAAACTTTATGTTTCTGTCTGTGCAGGCTTACAAAAAACAGTAATAATTGAATGCAGAAGCAATTACTCAATATGATAAAGAGTAGATACATTTATATAGTCTTATAGATGCAACTGGCACTTTGAGGGCAACCATAATGCTAATGCGGCGTGCGATGAAATTGAGTTTGACACCCTTGTTCTAAACTATTCTGCACTATTTTGCCTCATTTGATGCTACATACTTTTTTTGGAGCCTGATTCAGATTCATGTTTACTTTAATTGGACTTCCATGTTGAGAATTCAAAATTTTGGAGGTTCACACATTTTAAAACGTTTAGCTGAACCACAACTGATCAAATTTCTCAGAGGTTTGTTTATTTCTAGTGAAACATAGACAAACTGACAAAGAAAAAACTGTAATTATTCACTTTGAGAAAAGTTCCTTACTCAGCATCAGAAGGTGACTAACCAGTGGCGACTCTAGGAACAATATATAGGGGGGGCA
>NW_017306512.1:757753-758917 GCF_000935625.1 Nanorana parkeri
TATATATATTGGCAGTAGGCCTGGACAACTTATATTATTTGAACTTTAAATAATCTTAAATCAGAATTCCATCCAGTCCCACACTGCAGGGGGCGGGGCGTGTGACTCACTTCTCCTCTCCCGCCGCCTGTAACTAGGTACACGGTCGGGAGAGGAGAGCCCGCCCCCTTACTGATTCAGCAGTGCGGGACCCAGTGTTCTAACACCGGGACCCTGCACCGCCCCATAGTTCACGGGGTTGTTACGCCACTGCATCTGGCATAGCGGCCGTGCGGGCTGAACACAATCAGGCTGATTGTGTTCGGCCCGACATACCAATGTGACTAACTACTACTAGCTGGAAAACTGTCAGAAATATTTCCCATGAGAAAATCGCAAGCTATTTGGAGCCCTTATGAATAGGAACGCATCACACATGCTAAAAGACTACTCTATATGAAAAATACTTGAAAATTTTGAAAATTCAATTGAAAGCATATTGCACAGTTAACAAGTTTCAAATCCCCTTAAAAAGGGGAACCTACTTGTATTAATATACATTAGGATGTTCATTCTGTTTATTTTGTTCTGCTGGGTCAATGTTAAGATTTTCCCATGATCCAATTAGTTGGTTATATATTTTAATAATAAAATAGTAGCGGCGGAAGTCCCCCCCCGGATTTCCACTCGCCCCCACGCAATTTTCACTCGCCAATTGCGAGGGGGCGAGTGGAAATTTTGAGCCCTGTTGTAATATATGTAATAGTGATATGTCAGCAAGAATCCACAGGTTGTGTGCCTTGCTTTTTCAGAAAGGTCCAAACTTTCATGTTGTAATTGTATGCTGTACTGAACTAGGTGTCAAGTGAACATTGTTATGTGGTTACAAAATGTTTCCAGATTAAATTATATCCTGCATTTATTTAATAAAATAGTTTACATATATACTGTCTTAGCTCTTATAAATTGATGTCTGTATCCACTCTATAAACTATATAACAAAGGTACAAAACTAATGAATATCTGGGAACATAAATAAAATATCACTTTTTAATTAAACAAATAAAATTAGGCAATTGTGCACACCAGTATATAAATGAAGAAATAATGTCACCAGCACACCATAGTAGTAAAGCAATAGTCCATTTAATGACACATTGCCATTCGATGCAAGTGCTTTCGGGG
>NW_017306512.1:758998-764028 GCF_000935625.1 Nanorana parkeri
CTTGCTGCACTCCTTACCGGAAGGAACCCGTATGGGTGGGTACTCGTAGTGACCACGGACGGCACCGTGTATACCATAAACAAAGAAATAATGTCACCAGCACACCATAGTAGTAAAGCAATAGTCCATTTAATGGCACATTGTCATGCGAGGCAAGCCCTTTCGGGGCCTCGGGGTCCCCTTCTGAGCCTGATGAAGGGGACCCCCTGAGGCCCCGAAAAGCGCTTGCATCGAATGGCAATGTGTCATTGAATGTAGCTAGAGTGGACAGGAAGGCTTGTCAAATTTGTGCTGGGCCTTCACGGTGATACCACAACTCCTAACATGTTTTGCCTGTCAAGGCTTCTTCAGAGCGCACGGCCATCTGTTTCCTTTCAACATCCATTAAAAAGCTGCCACTTGGGTTAGTACAGCGGCACGTAGCTGCAATGCAACATAACTGAGAGCGCAACATGGTAATTGAACTTTATGTGCAAACAAGACAAACAAACAGCACAGTAGTATTTTAAGTCAAAGCACACAATGAAATGAAAAAGGTAACTGATGGGTATATTTATGAATCGAAAAGAGTTTTACATCTCTTTTATACGCATAAAGTATTAATGCAATAATTACAAATAGATCATTAGGAAAGAATTATAATGTAAGAGAAAAACAAATTTGTTGTGTCTACGTTCCTCTAGACCTGCCTGGTCCAAATGCTTTTTAATGACAGGCGGCAGACCTTTGTTGTATGGTAAGGAGGAATATAGGGCCTCAATGTCTAAACTAATTAGTAAGGTTTTACTAAGCACTATCATATCATGCAAGATGGAAATGAGATGGGGGGGTATCGCTAACAAAGGGTGGAAGATAAATTATTATTTATTTTATTACCCAGTAATTTGAAGCTGAATTCCAGGCAGATATAACATTATGAAATGTTATGCAGATGTGTATTTATTAAAACATTGATTATTATAACATTTACTAAGACACCTATATTTAAATGCTGATGTTGACATCAGCTTACTGTAATCCTCTGTACAGCAGAACTCAGGCTAGCAGAGGGATTGGCAACACTAAGACCCAATCAAATATGCTTCATGCACATGTGTTGAAAATGAAGATGCTGAAAGATGGGGCAGCAGAGCAAAGACTCACCAGTATTCTGCTGCTCCTTCACTGTCCAATCACAGGTTGTTGCTGGTAAGGTGATCAGGCTGTCTTGGTAAACTGCAGTTGAGAAAAGTCAGTGACCCAACCTGGCTTTGCTGTCTGAGTTGTTATAAATTTCAGTTCTGGCTGGACAAACTCACAAATCCTTTTTCGAACAGCCCCTGCATATGTATTTCAACTGCACATTTAGTGGTCCCCTTGGACAAATTTGGTAGTGACAAATGTTTTAGAGACAACTGTCTAAGATGGGGATCCCTCACTTTAGGGGATTTCTTCTTATTTTCTTTTGACTTTCCAGAACAGGAGATGAGAAGAAATCTTTCCAGCAGGACATAGACAGTCTAAAACATCCTGATAGGTTTTTTTAAATGTTTCCTATCCTAAACTATAAAAAGTTTTCTTTTAAGTGCAGAGGAAGCTGTTACTAAATAGGGTAAAATAGAGTGGAAGCTGTACCTGAAGACATGCAAGGATATCCCTGCTTCTGCTTCATTCATTCTGTGCTTTCTACATCTGCACTGCTGCTTGCTGATCATTATGCTCACCAGCCATCAGGATGCAGCCCTGATATGAGGAAACAAACCCCTGCCTCTACCAAGATGACTGCGTTGACACAGAGGCACAGTGCAGAACAATGCTTATTAGATTAGCTGATTTACTAAAGGCAAGTAGGATGTTCACTTTTCAAGGTAATTTGCAGTTTTATTTTGCTTGCACATGATTGAGTATTTGGAAAGTGAAATTTCACCACGTTCGCCAAGCTAAGGGAAACTTCCCCTGCAATGTGCAAAATCACTCGCAAAGTGAACAGCCTATTTGCCTTTAGTAAATCAACCCTTAGCATTTAGCAACAAGACCCAGAAAGAATTAAAGTTTACTTCAGAATCAAATCTCATCTGAGCTGTCTAAGCTACCAATTGCCTGCATTCAGAGACACACAGTGCTAGGTCATGTCTTGCCCTTTGCCTCAAGCTCACAGTGGACCTAAACCTTTAAATACTTTTCAGGTCTAAATTTCTATTGGCTGGAGACACACACCACTGCGCCTAATCCACTGCCATGTCTTGAAAAGCCTTGTGCATTTTCAAAAGTGTCCGCTTTAGAAAGAACTGTGGAAGGAAACATTTGAGGGTAATAACAATAGGTAATGGTTCTATAGTAATCCAAGCTTTAAAGCTGAACTCTGGGATAAGCAAATATTGTCTAAAGTAGCATGTGTATTTTTACTTGGTCTTCTTTGTGTATTTCTTTCAGATCTGTACTTTAATACAGTGCAAAACTTTGCCTCTGTACAGGAGCTTCCTGTAATAAAGACCAGTCACTGTTACTCTCTCTCCTTGTGCAGGGTGACTGGTCTTATATCCACCACCTACTATAGTTTTCTGCAGGCAGCTTGTAGTGGGTGAACTTGCTGGGTCCATCCCATGGCCCTGCTCTCTGCACAGTCACTACTACTTTTATGAACTAATAACTAGGTTTGTAAAGGCATTTGCTGTGTAAATGTGCATTTATATCCTTTGTGGCTATTGAGGAATATATTTAAACTATTTTGTTTGTGCCTGGAGTTCAGCTTTAGGCCTGGTTCACACCTGGGCGTTTTACAGCGCTGATCGACGCGCTGTAAAACGCTCAGCATGTGAAAACCAATAATTGCCTATGGGCATGGTTCCCACCTGGGCGTATTTCAGCGCGTAGGAACGCGCTGAAAAACGCCCTACGCCCAAAGAAGTACAGGAGCTTCTTTGGGGCATATTTTCAGCGCGTATCCATTAGGATACAGCCGGATAGCCCTCATTAACGCGCGTTTGTCGCACGTTTCTTTTACCGCAAATCGCACATAAACACGCGGCAAACGCACATATTCCGTACGCCCAGGTGTGAACCCAGCCTTAAGCTTGAAACAGCTACATACATGCTGTCCTCTTTATCACGAAACATGGTAGCGTTTGCAGCAGAAACATTTTGTATGCCATATGAACTGTTTATTGTATAAACCAACATATATACACATGTTATATTCACACTTTTTCTCTTTCAGTGTCAGGTTGTGTTCATTGGATCCTTAATAGATAGCATTTGACAAATGCATGTCTTTGTTCTCTCTGCAATGCCTCTTATTAAGTCTTAAACACATTTGTAACTGACAAATCCCCTTTCAGTCTGTAACCCATGTTTTCTTTCACTCTTAAGTAAAGAGTAAAAAAAGAGGAAGGTCATGATTTTGTTAATCAGTTTGCTACTTCCTCATCATTTATAGGCATTAAGCATTCACACCAACACAATAACTGCAGTTAAGGGGAGTTAGCTTAACGAAGGGTTCAGGGTTACATTCTTGCCCGAAACCAGGTTTTAATGCAATGGTGTTGATTTACCAATGCAGAAGTGAATGTTCACAATGTGAAGTTTCATATATATTCATATATAAATATACATTCACTTTAAATACCCAAATTAATGTAGGGGAATTTAAAAAAAGGGTTTTGCCTTGTTTATGATTGGATGTGTAAAGTGAGCTGCTCATGATTGGATGCCTGAAATGAGCTGCTCAAAACCTGATGCATGAAGTAGGGTGCCCTACGTTTGGATGCATCACGTAGTGTGCCCATCGTTTGGATGCGTGAAGTAGGCTGACCAGTGTTTGAAGTCATAAAGTAGGTTGCCCAATAATTGAATGCTTGAAGTAAGCTGCTCATGATTAGATGCTTGAAGTAAGCACAATTATCAGGTAGGGCTCCCACTGTTTGAAGGCATAAAGAAGGCTGGCCAATGATTGGATGCTTAAAGTAAGCTGCTCATGAGTGGATGCTTGAAATAAGCACAACTTTACTTAAGTGAAGTCTTTAGTCCTTTAGTAAATCAACCCCAATACATCTGCTTGTGATGAATGGGTCTTTCTATCCAAACTTGATATCTCCATCAAGAGTAAAAAGTGGGGGGATGAATAACTCTAAGACTCCTGCAATGAGACTTCCCTGCTAAAGTTCCAGGCTCTGCAAGCCACACTTCATACATAACAAAGTCTAGCAAAGGACTGTATTTCCATCTTCCACATTGTCCATAAAATAAAAATGAAAACTCCAGCAGTAAGACTGAGAGCCCCTGATAACAGCCATACTGGGTAAGTGGAGTTTGAAACCAAGGTACCAGAAGCACTGACCAAAAATGGAATCCTCAGATTTGAATAGGGAAACCATATCAGAGATGCCAAGACTGGTAACCAAAGTTTCTTGATTCCCAAAGATATGTAAATAGGCACCATTGAAAATAATGTGATTTTTTTTAATGTTGAGTGTTTCTGTGCTTAGGGAACAAGCGGCAAAACTCTCAAGTGTGAATGAGAGCTTAGTGTGTTTTTTTTTCTGGCCAACGATGGTGAAATAAACAAACAAAATAAATTAAATGTGGCTTTTAAGGAGTCATATCCGGATTGTATGGTACACAGGCATTCATCACATCACAAAACAGCATACATGTTTATAAATGTATTTATTTTATATATTTGTTATACATAAAACATATACAAATTCTACAGATAAAACATTATCAATCACAGCTCCCATTGTTGGACCTTATTTAAAGGCGTAACACCCCCTGGACTACACAAGTATATTCAGGGGCGGACTGACAACACATGGGGCCCCCTGAGCAGTAGAAGATTATGGGGCCCCCTTGTGCTCCCCCCATATACCCGAGCGGGTCTGAGAGCTGAGTGAGGCGGGAAGGAGAAGTGGCGTGCGGATGGTCTCACCTGGGTCACGTGCGGATGGTCTCAGCGGGGTCACGTGCGGATGGTCTCACCGGGGTCACGTGCGGATGGTCTCACCGGGGTCACGTGCGGATGGTCTCACCGGGGTCACGTGCGGATGGTCTCA
>NW_017306512.1:771387-784211 GCF_000935625.1 Nanorana parkeri
TCAGATGCAGGGGTCTCAGCAGGGTCAGGTGCGGGGGTCTCAGCAGGGTCAGGTGCGGGGGTCTCACTAGGGTCACAGCACAGATGCGGGTCTCACCAGGGTCAAAGGTGCGGGTCTCACCAGGGTCAAAGGTGCGGGTCTCACCGGGGTCTCAGGTGCGAGTCTCACCAGGGTCACAGGTGCAGCTCTCACCAGGGTCAGATGAGGGCACCATTCCTCCAGTGGGGGGCCTGGGCTTGAATCTCGGTAGAGCCCCCCAGCTTCAGGCCCTCATGCAGCCACACTGGTGTTAAGACCGCGTCCGCCATCCGACGAGACATCCCTCCCCCGGGATGGCACGCCCACATAGCTCTGGGCTCTTCTCCTCTCTGCCGCGCTGCTGTCAGTAGATGCGGCTGTGTCAAAACGGCCACGGCAGTACCTGGAGGGCCCGGGAGGCGGGCGACACTACCGTCGCCGCTTTAACGCAGCCATGTCTCCATTTATGCTGTTGAAAAGGGCAGGGGGGGTTCGGCGACAGACCCCATTATGGCTGCGGGCCCTCGGGCAGAGCCTGACTGTCCGAATGGTCAGTCCGCCCCTGAGCATATTGTATACTGTATAATGCATTCCATCTAACAATCTCTTTTTTCATCAATATTCTCATACACATAAACACAAAGTGTTTCATAATCATAATATCTGTCTTCAAATCATGCATCAACATGCAGTGGGTCCAGCCTTCTATGCATTTCGCCAAAGCTTCTTCAGGAACATAGGAGGCAGTCTGTGATATTTTCATGGTAAACAAATATATCAATACAACTAAACATTTTGACCAAAAAACATTTACAATTTAAATAACCATATGCAACCCAACATATTCTAATGAATACCATTTTTTGAGATCTTAGTGGTAAGTCATTCCGCATATCCGGGAGACATCCCCCAATCACCCGGGAGGCAGAAAGAGTGGTACACATGCATGGACAAACGGATAGGAAGTGCCTAATGAGCATCCATTGATATCTTTATTGCTCACATGCTAAACAAAGGTTTCCCACCGCCTCCTCACAGCCACACTATCCATCCGGGTCTCTCACCTTCCCGAACAGATTTCCGCTGCAACATCACACGCATCTGCCACACACGGTGTGCAACGTATGCAGCGGGGGCGGGCCAATCGCGGGTAAATAAAGTTTGGGTTGCTAGGGGGTGGAGACTTATTGTCATTTGCTAAAACGCACATAAATTCATATTGCATGGATTTTTATGCACGCTCATTCTATGGGGCTAGAAGTGTGTAGCACCAAGTGAGCACCTTTTCATAAATCACACTGCATCATGTTGCACAGGTGTGAACTAGCACCAAAGAGAATATTGTGATTTTCATTGTTGTGCATTGTAGCACGATGGCAGATTAATGTGAACAGGGGCTTAAAGTTGCACTGCAGAGAGGTGAGAATGGGCCCCTTAGAAAATAATGGGAAAATAATGGGAATCTTTCTGTTGTGCTTTGTCGCACGATGGCTGAAGCACTTCATATCACACAAATGTGAACAGGGGATTAAGTGTGCCACACTTTGTTTTACATAATTTTGTTATATATATAGTAAAAGGTGCCATTGCATTAAACAATATAAGTAGGCTACTTTGGTACCTATTTTGGACACTAGAAATCATGATAGAGGATTATAATAAATATAGAAGTTTAGCTGTGAAATCATTTTTTTTAATTATTTCCTTTTTGTGATGAAACAAAGTATCTTTTGTAAATTCAACATATTTCTGACTATATATTTTTGAAATATGGAGGTTTGTAGGTTTTTGGTTGTTTGTATGATAATGCTGATACCCAGTGGCTCTAGTTAGTATTGATTACGTTTTTGGGTTTTGAGTGGATGTTGAGAAAAAAAAAATATATATTACACTGGTCCATAGGCCTTCTTGACTCCATTGTAATACCTAGATGTTGAATAAGATACAAAATTATCAAAAACGTTTACAGGCACTTGTACAACGATCCGACATAACATTATGACCACTGAGAAGTGAAGTGAATAACATTTATGATCTCATTACAATGGCACCTGGAAGTGGGTGGGATATATTAGGCAGCAAGTGAACATTTTGTCCCTGAAGCAGAAAAAATGGGCAAGCATAAAGGGTTTGAGTGACTTTGACAAGGGTCAAAATTGTGACTGGGTCAGGGCAACTCCAAAACTAAGGTAAGAGCCGCCGGACAATAGGAAACTATTGGGCGGAGCTAGCTGTCACTTTTTTTTACTTTATTCACTCTTTTTCTGTTCTGTTCTGGTCGGAAACCTTGCGTCCTACCATTAATGTGGATGTTACTTTGACACATATCACCTATTTAAACATTGTTGCTAACCAAGGAAAACCTCTTCATGGAAATGGTATTCCCTGATGCAGTGGCCTCTTTCAGCAGGACAACGCGCCCTACCATGCTGCAAAAATGGTTAAAAAAAATAGCTTGAGGAACGCAACAACGAGTTTGAGATGTTGACTTGGCCTCCAAATTCTCCAGATCTCAATCCAATCGAGCATCTGTGGGATGTTCTGGAAAAACAAGCCCAATCCATTGAGGCCCCACATCACAACTTACAGGACATAAATAATCTGCTACTGAGTGTGGTATCTGGTTTGGTGCCAGATACCACAGCATACTTTCAGAAGTCTAGTGGAGTCCATGCTTTGACGGGTCAGGGCTGTTTTGGCTTCAAAAGAGGGACAAACTCAATATTAGGTGGATGGTCATAATATTATTGATAATCGGTTTATATGATGCATGGAGCTCAGCTTTAAAACCACTGTCAGAAATCCCTTCGGGTTGTAGATGGTTAAACTTCAACGATAAATGTCTGTGAAGGTTCTCATTCATCCAGGTCATGGTATATCAGTAAAGTCCAGTTGCCTTGACTTTTATTTTACAGATATTCAATGATAAATGTGTCACACTGTGTTTTACATCATTTTGTTATGTATGTGTGAAAGGTGCTATTGAATTGAACATTACATTTTCTTATGTATGTAATTGAACATTACACGGTTAGTATTTCTGAACCTTTTTTGGATGCTACCATATGATGGTAGAGTAGTATGATAAATACAGTTGTATAGTTGTGAAGGAACACTTTAAATGTTTTATTAGTTTTGTGGTGGAATAAAGTATTTTTTGTGAATCCAGCATGTTGCAGACTATATATTTTTGAAAAAGATTAGTAAATAATGAAAGTGTGTTATTCACATGTAGGGGTTTGCAGGGTTATGGTTGTTTGCATGGTTCTAAATACGTCTATGGTTTCAACACTATGTTATACAGATGAAGAGCAGGTTCAGCGAATCCCCAAAATCCCTAAACGTGTAGGTCAGAGCTATTATCGGAGCCCTCGTTAATAGATTCTTATTCTCACTCATAATCGTTCTCAATGCATCCTCCATGCATTGTATTGCTATGCTACAGCAGCTGTCACGTTTCATCACTTATTTTTAACTCATTTGTGAAGCAGTCACGGGTATGTGCTAATTAGCAGTTGCAATTGTCACACATTGTTATCCACTAATTTCTTATAGTGGCTCAGAGTGGTGATAAGAACTTTGTTATATATACACAGAACCCGGATTAGGCAAATTCAGTTTAAGTTAGGCTGGGTTCACACCTAGGCGTATCGAATAAGCTCGTTTGTCGTGCGTTTGCTGTATCCCAATGGAAACGCGTGACAAAAACGCCCCAAAGAAGCTCCTGTACTTCTTTGGGCGTAGGGCGTTTTGTAGCGCGTACATACGGCCTGTAATATGCCCAGGTGTGAACCATACCCATAGGAAATAATGGGATTTCGGTGTTTGAGCGTTTTTCAGAGCGTAGGAACGTGCTACAAAACGCCCAGGTGTGAACCGGGCCTTAAGTGTTTGAGTGCGTGTTAGAGTGTTACTGTGTGCATTAGTTACCATCTTTTAAAACGCTGTTCCATTTCATACATTCCCAATGATATACCTCAACACCAAACTTCTCCAAACGTCTTTACCTTCAATAATTTAACAACTTCTTTACCTAACTTTATAATTTTCTCAAAGTAATCCATAGTAAAGTTACTGCAGAAGAATTATTTCCTAAGATACAATAGGGCTTTTGGTTGTCAGAACAAAGGCACAAATTAAACATAATATTGTATGTACTGAATCCAGCAGTCACTTAAATAAAAATCTCTTGTTGATCTTCAGAACTTAGGCCTGGTTCACACCCGGGCGTTTTACAGCGCGTTCCTACGCTCTGTAAAACGCTCAACATGTGAAAACCAATAATTGCCTATGGGCATGGTTTCCACCTGGGCGTTTTACAGCGCGTATGAACGCGCTGCAAAATGCCCTACGCCAAAAGAAGTACAGGAGCTTTTTTGGAGCGTATTTGCCGCGCCTATCCATTGGTATACAGCCAGGTAGCCCTCGGAAACGCGTGTTTGTTGCACTTTTTTTTACCGCAAATCGCGGTAAAAACGCGCGACAAACACGCATATTCGATACGCCTCGGTGTGAACCCTGCCCTAGGGTAGTTGAAACACACACTGTCTCTATTACTCCTTACTCTGACCATCGGTAACACCTTCTTTTGTCACTGTATTTTAGGTCAGATTGTTGAGGTACTTAAACTCTTTGGAAGAAGAAAAGCAAGTAGTCCCTTTCCTTGTGCACTAATGACCACTACCAACTTCAAGTGGCTTGGCCGCATAAGCGTCGCCCGTGCAGCACATGCTGGCCTAGGTGGCCTAGTGGTAAATCCAGCCCTTCGAGTGCTTACTGGAGATCAGACTGTTCCAGCTGATTTTGAATTTCCTTTTATGTTAGCTTTTAACACCACTAGCTGCATTTCTTATGTTGCTTCAATTTTGTAGACGATTGACAAAAAAAGAGTGAATTTAAAGAATTTGCTAAAGTTATTTTCAGCTGGAGAGACAGCCATACTGCGTCAGAAACCCCACCAATAAAGAGGGGGATCTCTGTCCTCAAGATTTAAAGGTCTATTCAGTAAAGTGTGAAGAGTTTGGAGAAGACAGGAGAAGCCAACAATCTAGGACAAAATCTTTACCCTTTATTAAATAGACCTCTTAATTTTCAAATTCTCATATGTAGTTGTTTTTTAAAGCTGATATTGGGCTCCCCCCTCCACCACCCCCAATTAATCATCGGCAAAAATAAATAAATAAATAAATAAATATCCCATCTAAATAGATCTTAAGAAAAATAACTTTTATTCGCCTAAATCTATGATCATGTGATGTCTCAGCCTGAGTCTTCTTACAACAGACAGGGTCCTTCTTTGAGTGTCCTTGTCACTGCCCACGTGATGTGGATTCTTCCAATTGGCTGTCCAGCACCAAGGCCCTCTCAGGATTAGGGTTGGGCTCGATGTTCGAGACGAACGAACTGTAAGGGCGTTTGGCGGTCTGTTCGACCACTGAACGTCCCACTTGTGAAGCCCTAATTGGCTAAAACCACAGGTCAGGTGCAAGACTCAGGTGGAGCTGAGAAAAGGTGCTTGGTAGGTGAGGAGTTAATTGCTGTTACGCCAATGGTCTCTCCGTGTGCAGAGGCAGCGCTCGTCTTGTGATGAGCAGAGGGCTGACACTGACATGTGGTGGAGGAGATGCTGGGGCAACTAGTGCGGCAGGGCTCGATCCTCGGGAGCCCTGTCAGTGTAGGTTCACTGCAGTGCCGGGACAGATTCTTGTGGAGGAGATGCTGGCAGCGTCCCACGTGTGTAAGGGGGAGGCTGAAAGGAGAATGTGACTTCAGCCCATGGGGGCCAAAAGGGGAGAAGGTGTCAGGATCCAGAGCACCCCCAGGTGGCGCTGGAGCCGGGTCCTGCAGTTCCTGTGCTCGCCTGCGGGTGTCTCCAGCAGCCAGGGACTGTAAGGAACCTGCAGCTCCAGTACTCACCTGCGGGTGTGCCCCAGCTGTGAGTGATCATCCCATCACCTGGTGCTTCCTGGGAGGGTATTTAGGCCCTCCCTGCAGTCAGGAAGCTGGCTCAGTATTGCGTCGCCTGCACTTGACTGATTCCTGAACCCAGCTAACTGAACCCAGCTACCTGAACCCAGCTACCTGAACCCAGCTACCTGAACCCAGCTACCTGAACCCAGCTACCTGAACCCAGCTACCTGAACCCTGCTTCCTATCTGCAGACCTGTCACCGACCCGGCTTGTTACCCGACCACTCTTCTTGGATCCTGTTTCTGTACCGTGCTGCCCTCCTGTTAACGACCTGGCTTGTACCTGACCATTCTTCCTACATCCTGTACTGTGCTGCCCTCCTGTTAACCCTCCTTGTTACTTCACTGCTAAACCTGTGGGGGGTTGAGGGGGTTAGTAGTTTTGTGTGATGGTAACAAATAAACTGTGCATAGAACCCTATCCTGTGTGGGCATATTAATTTGGTTATCCTGCGTGGGTACCTGCATGAGGTGTGAGGACGCCTGTACACGGTACCCTGACAGAAGGTGAGAGAGAGGAGTGTGCCGACTGTGTTCCCCGGGGGAGAGGAGAATGACAGCTTAGCTTGTCAGCCGCACCCCACCAGGAGAGCTGCCTGCGAGGCGGGTGTGTGTGTGCGCTTTGAGGCTACGATGTTTAGCGGTGACAAGGGCACAGTGACAGCGACATTGGAGACTGCTTGGTTCGTTCAAGGAATGGTAACAATGCTCAAATGCAAGCAGTGTGGGCAGTAGAAAGGTCTATAATGGCAACGCGTTTCGAAGAGTAACTCTTCATTATCAAGCCAGGGTCCCATTGTAATACTGTAGCAAATATGCAGATCTGGGAACTCAAGTGGAAATACCTTGCCATCCATAATACACAGCTAGGTGGTTAAAACTTTCTAATACAACATAAAACACATTTAAATCCTGCTTAAACCATAATTTTTAATCTTGGGAGAGAGGTAAAACTTTTCTGAGATTTGTATTGCTGTTTGTGGCCCCATTAGGGAAAGTTCCCTTCCCTTGCCATCTGTGTGAAACCAAGACAGGCAATGAGGGGAAAAGGAATCACTAGGACAGCCAGACAACAACAGTAGTACACATCTGACAGAGGGTCTCACTGTTCCCAACTTCACTAAAATAGTCTTTTGCTGCTGTCTCTGATACAGGAAGTGCAGGTAAATTTCTCCTACGGGGAAAAAGACAGCAATACAAAGTTGACAGGGGTTCTATTGTATTTTCAGGTTAGTAAAAAATGTAAAAGTTAGGTTTTAAGGTACATGCTGGAAACTATAAATGCCACTTGGGTTGCATTAAACATGGCTTGTTGAAAGTTAAATGTTTTATAAAGATTTTCTCTTTTCAGCAATATTTAAATGGTTAAAATGAAACCACAATAAACCAAAGTAACTAATATTGCTTACAGTGGGCAAAATGAGGTACCTATGAAATAGAAAACTGTACATATGTTATGTATATGTATACAGTAAGTACTAAAACCCTTTTTGCTGCCACCAATGTATGTTATATGTTGCTAGCAGCGGGCTCCTTTGAACAGACTCCTGACGGCTATATCTGACTGTTGGCTTTAAACTGGAAGCAGTTCTGGAGGTTGAGCTGTCACCATATTGCTTCCAGGGCCCGGCGTACTGCACCCCCATGCCCAATAACCCCGCCTTGCTTCCTGGGGCTCCACGGCGCCTTCTGCGGGCCCAGGACCGGATTCACTGGTGTCGGCAGGAAGCAGAGAAGGAGAATGACGAACATCTACCGATCTCCTCTCCACTGAATGGTTCCTCAGCTGTCATTGGTCATAACCTAATTTTTGATATTTTACACAAAAAAAACTACATTTTGGGGTTTTGATAAAGAGTTGCGCTTATATCATGCAATATAAAAACTGCCACAATTTTATTCTACAAGGTCTATGCTTTCAGAATATACAGTATATAATGTTTGAGGTTTTTAAGTAATTCTCAGGCCTGAAATGTGGATTATAACGTGTGCAAAAAAATGGCAAAAAGACCTTGGCAGCGAAAGGCATGAAATGATCCTATGTTTCTGTTATTTCTAAGTTGACTGATAGCACATACGGTGTGCCAACCTACTCACATAAAGGAAATAAAGTAGAAAAACCCTTAAAGTGTATTTCAGCAAAAACTTTTTTTATAGTTTCAGATAGAGTGGTGAGGGATTAGAAACCCTGTTAGATTCATATTGCTGTCTGTTTTAGGATTCGGATCTCTATTTGTCCTGGTGACCCCTGTCATTGAGATCGAGAGTGATGGAAAATCCCAAAGTATAGAGTTGTCACCAGAACAAGGGAAAAAAGTAAATCTTGAATGATATCTGTCTAAAGGGGGAATTTCCTCTCATTTCCGGTTGCATGTCTAGAGTAGGACGTGAATGAAAATCTCCCACCAAAAATAAGCTGTCAGGGGGTTTGACCCTTACCTAGTCCAGCCAATACTAAAACAAACATTTTAGGCTATACATACACTGTAAATGTGGAACAAAATTTTTACATGTGCACAAAACTAGTTCTGTGCACATGTTTTAGTTGCACAACTTTTGCAAAATATGCAAAAGGCCCCTGTATGTAGTGTGGCCCTAGCTCTAATCTATATGAGCTTGGAGCGTACATAGCAACGGATGAATTGGGTGCAGGTTTTTGCCAGAAGGTAGCCCAACCTCCCTAAATGCATAGGAACACACCAGAAGCCCAGCATGTCATCATGGCAGCCAAAGCCCCCAGTGTGTCATCTCCCACCCAAAAGTTCCACCAAAGGTTTAAAACGCAGCAAGCGCTTCCATAATGCATGGGCTTAGAGCACATGCATATATTAAGGGGTGGGGGTGTATAGAAAGTTTTATATGACGATCCAACTCTCATAGGGAAGTTTTCTTTATTATTCCCAGACCCCAATGGACTAGTAACTCAAAAGTAGCTTAACTACTTCGGGACTGGAGCAATTTTAAAATGTGTGTACACACATGTTATAATCTTATTTTAAGGCTAGAAAACTGTATAAAGCCCTCAAACTAATATATAGTTTCTAAAAACAGAGGCCCTGTAGAATAAAAAAAATGCTAGTTGCAATTTTCATGTTGTATAATATTTGCGCAAATTTTAGTGCACACTAAACCACTTTAGGACCAGGACGTACATATGTACTGCGGTCCTAAAGCAGTTAAAGTAGATCTGTTAAGTGGTCACAATTAAGAAGCTTGTCCAGAGCAATTATGTGTATACACTTGAACAGATCGGCAGCACTGAGATGCAAAAAAGAATGAAAAAAGGTGAATATTGAGTAGGTCCCCCTTTTGCTGTTAAAACAGCCCCAACACTTTGAGGCATGGACTCCACTAGACTTCTGAAGGTATGCTGTGGTAAGTCAACAATTTAAACTCATTGTTGTGTTCCTCAAACCATTCTTGAATCATTTTTACAGTGTGACAAGGTACATTATCCTGCTGAAAGAGGCTGCTGCCATCAGGGAGTACCGTTTCTATGAAGTGGTGTACTTGGTTAGCAACAATGTTTAGGTAGGTGGTACATGTCAAGGTAACATCCACATCAATGGCAGGACCTAAGGTTTCCCAGCAGAACATTGCCTTTGCCAGCTTGCCTTCCCATGGTGCATCCTGATGCCATCTCTTCCTCGGCCTTCACTCCCCGTGTGCATCAATAAGCCTTGGCCGCCCATGACCCTGTTGATGGTTCACTGGTTTTCCTTCCTTGGACCACTTTTGGTAGGTCCTGACCATTAGAGACTGGGAACGGAACACAAGAGCTGCAGATTTGGAGTTGCTCTGACCCAGTCATCTAACCAACACAATTTGGCCCTTATCAAAGTCGCTGAAATTCTTACGCTTGCACATTTTTTCAGCTTCCAACACATCATCTTCAGGTACAAAATGTTCATTTGCTGCCTAATATATCCCACCCACTTCCAGATTCCATTGTAACAATAATCAATGTTGTTCACTTCACCTCTCAGTGGTGATAATGTTATAGCTGATTGGTATATATATATCCATCATTCCCAAATTATGTAATAACAAAAACACTAGTTGACGCAGCACTCAATCTTCTATTTATATATGTACTTGTGTCTACTTTATATGTGTGTGTATATGATGTTATTAAAGGCAATTCATCAAGGCTTTTCTTGAGCTTCCAGATATGTTAATCCCACGGGTTGCACGCAAGCAAAACTTGTTTGTTACATTATAGAGTGCACACTGTTTGTTTTGTAGCACGAATTTTAGAAATTAAAAAATTCAGAGGATGTTTGGAGCCAAGAAAAAAAGTAAGGCAAAACGATTCTCGAAAATCCCCTGCTACTATACTTCCCTAAAACAGTTCTACGCTGATTATGTATTCTGAGTTCAGTAAAGCTGCGTAATAATCTGTGAACGTTTGTTTAACATTAAAAAAAATCTGAGCTTGAATGGATTTCGATCTCTAGGTAAGACTGCACGTCAACAATAACGTTATTTAACTGTTATGTAATATGTGTTTTACTACTGGAATAATAGGTAACGTTTGTGTAAAAGTTATACTTGCCAGCTGCAGATAAACCTGTGAAGTTAAGCAAATTAGTTGTGCAGGTGAATAGTAACAATCCCATCTTAAATCTGGCTCCGTTTTATGGCTTCCATGAAACTGATCTCCAGTATATTGTATGCAAACAGAGGCAGCTGATAGGACATGTGTACACATTGCTCCACACAGAACACTGCTCAGGTTTTAACTACTCTATTATGTCTCTGGTTTAGAAAATATACCTATGCTTGTAAAAAATTATTTGCATTGCCATGAATTACTTTGTGGGTCAGAACGATTTATTGAAACAGCAATTATACTATTATGTGTTGTCATTTTTCCAGAGCTGCTGGTTGTAGTCAATCTGTATCTCCCTAGAGATTTCATTGCTTTCAGTCCCTTATAGGTTTTTACAGCTGCTGTTCAGTTATTTACTGTATTCTTTCATTAAATGTTAGCAGTAGTAGAGTATTGTACCGAGTTAGCCATCGATTAGTGCAGAAAGTTTGGAGTTCAATGCTAACTTTTATTGGCTAACTTAAAGTAGTATTAAACTCTGAAACCTTGTTTCAATAATGATTGCAGATCAAACATATACTGTATAAATTTTTTTGCCCTAGCACTTACAGTAATTCATGTTTCCAAACAGCTTCCCCGAACTTCCTGTCCAGTACAAGATTACAAGGGACAGATTTCCATTTTAGGCGTCTGTAGGTATGAATGGAAATCTATTGAACAAAAGACACTGCGCTATCACCAATCGTTTCTATAAACCTCTAAGTGCATATATTTTGTGACAATTAACCCCTTCATCACTGAGCTAGTTTTCAGGTTCTGTTCACAATATAACTCGTCACGTATAGAGTACGTGGCCAGTCATATAGGCACAAAGTGACAGGACGTACACTGTACGTCTCCCGTCACGAAGGGGTTAATATATACAAAATGTTCACTACAACTTATATATAGTCCATATAGAAATACGATTGATGTGATCCAAAATAAATGTGATTAAATCCTTGTGTTCACTTTCTTTATATTACATCAGTGAGTGAAATAATTATTGCAAGTAAAGCCTTGAGAAAGTCTATTGGACAAAACGTGTAAAGGAGGAGCTACACGCTGGCGCTATTGTATCAGGTCTTGGAGCGGCTTCCGGGTGAGGAGATGGAGCTGAGCTCATACAAGACGATTTTATGTTTTTACAGCGCTGAATAACTCTTTTAAATGTAAGTGCTCTGATTTTTATGAATAAACTATCATCTAGCAGTCTTACACTCTGTGCGATCTTGGTTTTCTATTTTGAGCGGATGAGAGAGATTTGGGAGAGACATCGAGCAGACTCATCATTTTCAGCTGTTGGTGATTCAGTGGAGAGGTGATTCGGTGGAGAGGGAGACATCGGACACCAGGGAGGTGTGTAGAGCGTTTATAGACCCTAGGTGGTCGAAATTATCTGGTGAGTGTGTTAGTGTTTGCGCACTTGGAGGTGGATCACTGGTGATTAATAGGGTTGGGCTCGATTTTCAAGCCAAACGTGAGTTTGTCTCGAGCATCGGCAGTTCATGTGTTCGGCACTGTGCCTTGTGAGCCCTGACTGGCTAAAGCCTTGCACCTGACCACAGGTCAGGTGCAAGACTTTGCCCAATCAGGACACAAAGAATTGGGAGAGTCATGATTTGGCAAAGTCATGATGACTCATGGCTCACCTGTTACAACTGTAAACAGTTTGGCAGAGCTAGATGTCACTGCTAGCTCCATCCAAATGTTTATATGTTACCGGCATCTGCCAAAATGCCATTCTGCTGCGTGTGTTTGTCGCATCGGACGGGACGGCGGTCGTCATTTTTTAAAATTATTATTTCGATTTATTTTTTATTGTATTTTTTATTTCGTCGTCATGGACAATGCTGGACGTTGTGATTCGTTCTGGATTACGTCGTTGGATCCATTTTTTGCGGGGTTTTGTCAAAATAAAAGACTTGTCAAACCTGTCTTCTGGTTTTTTTTTAAAATAAAGGATTTTTTCAAAAGTGTGGCCTCTTTTGTAAAACTTTTATTTAACCCTTTCGTGAATGGGTACTCATTTACAAGGGGGTGGCGCATTTGGGTGCCCCTTTATTAAAGGGGTACCCTGATGTGAATAAGCCCCCTGCCCACACCCCCACAACCAACGCCCCGGGGCTTGTGGGGAAGATGTCCCTGTCCCCATCGGCACGGGCACAAGGTGCTTTTCCAGGGGCGACCATGGAAAAGCACCCTCCCTGTGCCGAGGGCATGTGGCCTGGTATGGCGGGGGGGGG
>NW_017306512.1:784235-797695 GCF_000935625.1 Nanorana parkeri
CTTTGTTCGGATCAAGGGTCTGGTATTGAATTTTAGGGGGGACCCCATATTTTTCCCCCCATTTTTGGGGGTGGGGTTTCCTTCTTAAAATTCCTACTAGACCTTGAAGGGGTTCTAAACCCTCCCGTTTTTTTGCCTATATCTACTGCTATCAAGCAGTAGATATAGGCAAACAGTTTTTAAAAAAAACAAAAACGCTTTAACAGCGGTTTAAACTTACCTTATTTTCGCTGCGTGTTGGGCGGCCGCAAAGCATCTTGGGGCGGGTGCATGCGCAGTTCGGATTCTTGGCCAGGAGACCAGCAGAGACGCAAGGTAAGTCTATGGACGCGTGCACCCGCATGCAGACACCATGGGATCAGAAGTGCCAGCAAGCAGAGAGTCAGCGCTGGATCGTAGAGCTGCCGCACCGCTGGAGGGACAGATGAAAACATCAGGAAAGAAGAAGATCGGATTAAGAGACATCATTTAAGGTAAGTGCTGACATTAACATTGGGGGGAGGGAAAAACAATTTATCCTTTAATGTCACTTAAAGGGCCTTTTTTTGTTTGTTTGTTTGTTTTACATGGGGTCCCTCCTAAACATTCCTACCAGACCTTAAGGGTCTAACTTTTGGGGGGAACCCCACTCTTTTTTTTTAAAATGGAGTCCTAACTCCTAACATTCCTCAAGGGTCTGGTATTGTTTGGGAGGGGAAACTGCACGCTATACATCCTACAGATCTGCCACTTTACAGGCAGTTTATGGGGACCCCCCAAGCACGATATTTAAAGGAATTTTTCATTGTTATTGTTACCCTGTTAAAATCACTGCTCCTTTAAATTTTTTATTTTTTTAAAGTTTTTTTTTCATTGATTCCTGTCTCTCAGGGCAGTACCCAGATCGCCATACACCTTTTATGGCCAATACATTGCATATAAGCCCTCTTAAAGGGGAGAATTGTTTTTGAATTTGAACTTTTTGGATGTTCCAAAGTTCGAATTTGAACCGAATTCGGGTCAGTTCGGCCCATCACCAGTGATTAATTGATGGTGAATTGAAACACAGAAGTCATGAAATATTGTGGAACTTTCTATGCAATGATTATTTCATTCAGTGATGTAATATAAAGAAAGTGAACACAAGGATTTCATCAAGTTTGTTTTGGATCACATCAATCTTGGGATTATTTTTATATGGATTATATATAAGTTGGAGTGAACATTTTGTATTTATTAATTGTCACAATATATATGCACTTAGAGGTTTATAGAAACGATTGCGGATAGCGCAGTGTCTTTTGTTTAATATACTGTGGGAGATGATTATATAGGTTCTCTTTATCTCTGCAGCTGTCAGTTGGGTGTTATTGAGGAGTTCGGGGAGATCACTATAGCGCGTATAATCATTTGTTTTTGTATGCATGGACATTTTTTTAGCCTGAGCCGGCACCCTTACCTGCTGCGGGACACGTCGGTTTTCACATATGCAAAGAAGGATCCCAGCATCCCATAAGGCTGCCCTAAACGTCTGTCCGCATCAGACTCTGTGTTTGTGGAAGCCGGCGCTTCCTGTAGGCACTGCTGGTCTTGAAACAGGAGGGTGCATTTTGTGCAGAATGCACACTCCTTCCTATTGCCTGTGTTGTATCTTGACACAACACTGGAAATTAAGCAGAGTAGGTACCTGCATGGCGCCCCTGTATGGAGGGCGCCTGTAAGCATGTACCTACTCTGACTAATGGTAAATCTGGCCCTAGTCTCCAGCAGCCATCAATCTAATCTCTTGGAGACAGGAGGAGTGGGAGGCAGGGGAATGGAGTGCCTTGCTGCGCCTATATGTGGAGACACTCACAGCTTACTAGCACACACAAGGGTTGCTCCATAGGACCCTTCATAGGAAAGGAGCCACCCTAAAACAGAATATCAGGACCAGTGCTCAGGGGACCAGCTGATTCTGCAGGAAGCTAAAACGTTTGTACATCAATTGTAAGTGATTTAAACAGCTTAAAAATATTTTGACTTTACTATCACTTTAAGTAAGCTTAAAGTGATAGTAAGGACACTGACATTACCCAATTAGGGTATCACTTAAACTCCAAACGTGAGAATTAAACATGTTATAAAGACTCTATTTAGTTTCCCCAGAGAGTACAGATCCCACAGTGCTTCTGACCCCTCGCTGACATCAGCGAGGCTACTATGATTGACACCAGTGGCGGTGACAAGTCTGCATCTCTCCTTGCACTTTGCCAATTCACAAAGCCTCTGATGATGCTGGAGCCAGTAAAATACATACTGTATAAAAGACCTGAAAGCTTTGAATATGACACTACTCAGAGTTGGGCATTAAATACTCAGATAATTCTCCATAACCTTGATTTGTAATGACCTCCCTTCACCACAGTACCTGTACCCCCCTCTCTCGCCAAGCCTATGCAGCCACTCCCCTCGCTGTTAGCATATGCCTGCTGGAAGTGCACCCCCCTCTTTTACATCCAGTGCCGCTGAACTTAAACCTCCTCCTTGCTCTCACCACTGCACCTGTTTCTCCCCTTTGCTTAAACCACCCCAACCTTACACATTCTGGAACGTCTCTTTTTTTCTAGTTCAAATTAAAACTACAGGGGCTGGTTTACTGAACATCATAGAACGGCATAAAAGAGTGACTATAAGGCTTTGCCCAGGGTCACTGGTAGCACAATGCTTTTATTGAAGGTAATGTGGGTGATCAATACATTTAAAATAATGTTGTCATAAACCTGAGCTTTGCACATGCAGGCAGTGTTTAGATTTAGCATGAGATCTTGTGGAATGCTGAATTAGGTACACAATGCCACATTGCTTAGAAGAACATTACATGTATGTATGCAGCATTGTGAAGAAAAACACATAGAGAAAAAAAACTTCCTGTGTATCATAGAAAAGTATGCCTGTAGAGACTAACATTGCACTACAGCGCCTTCTACAGCTCAAAAGACAAAGTACATACTGTAAGTATATGTCAGTATATGCTGTTGCATTTCCAACAGGCAGTGCCAGAGTGAAGAGAAGGCAAGTATAAGCAGTTGTAGTGACTCCCATTAAAGTAAACATGTTGCTTTGCTCTGCATTGAAACTACTGAATGTACAGTATTCTATAGCAATACGAGAAAACTATCACTGAGATGTTAATACTAGCCTGGTAACATAGCAGCTGTGCTAAAGTTCAAAATCTTACTAAGTGTAATTTAATCTGAGTTTCCCTACAGGCAGATTCAAGAGATCCCCTCATGTTTTAATCTACTTCATTAATCTGCCCTGTATAGCTTCCTCTTTCTAATTTTTGTATGCCAATCAGATACAGTCTTCCAAGGCAAACTTTATTGTGATTTTTAGCTATGATAAAGCAGTTCCATAGAACTCACTACTAACACAGATACATTAGGCTCTACCAATATGAGATCTAGCATACAGTTAGTGTGTTTGGGAATACATCATCCAATACCTTGGTGACCAAGTCGAAGATGCAAAATGCACTCCCTCTCTTCTTCCGAGCTGAAATGGATGGAGCTTACAAATCCATATGTACAGAGGCTGTGCTGGCGCAGGGTATAGAAATTACAGGCACTGTCTTTCGTCCCTAGGGCTACCACCTTTTGGTGTGACAACAACCTTTGGAGGTGTTGCCATGTGGTTACACCAGTGTGATTTACTGATAATCAGCAATGTAAAAACAGACAGATTTTTTTTTTACATGATGAAAACCAAAATGTGTTCTTCCATCGGTCAACTAACATTGTTTATAAATCATCCAAATTGCAAATATCATTTACAATTTGTACCATTTATAAACACACTAGGATTATGATTCTGTTAAAAAAAAAAATTAAATCTCCCCCACTCCACAACTTACCCCCTCGTTGTCCTTGCGTGTCAATGATCTCCTCCCATGCCAAGGTGCCAGGTGTGATCCTTGACTCCGACCTCACCTTTCTGCCCCACATTCAATCACTATCCAATCCTGCCGCCTTCACCTTTGTAACATCTCCAAAATGCGCCACTTCCTCACCAATGAAACCAAAAAAGTTATTAATCTACTCACTTGTTATCTCTTGTCTCAACTATTGCAACTTCCTGCTCATTGGCCTACCTCTACACAGGCTATCCCCAGTTCAGTCTATCATGAATGCTACTGCCAGACTCATCCACCTAACCAACTGTTCAGTGTCTGCAACCCCCCTCTGCCAATCCCTGTACTGGCTTCCAATCACCTAAAGGATACAATTCTAAATACTGTATTAAAAACCACTCACAAAGCCATTCACAACTCTGCCTACCGGCTATATCTCCAAATTTGTCTCCTCCGAAGATTTCCTGCTCTTAAGCTCCCTGGTCAACTCCTCCAATGCTAGCCTCCAGGAATTCTTGGAGTCTCTCCCATCCTTTGAAACTCCTTACCCCAACCTGTCCATCTACCTGCTACTCTGTCTGCTTTTAGGTAATGCCTAAAGACTCATCTCTTAATTGAAGCCTATCTCGGCACAACTCAACCACTGAACTATCACTTTCTCAAACAATTCAATCCCCACACAGCTACTACCTCTTGTATCACTTGCCCCTCCCTTGCAAATTGTAAGCTCTCATGGGCAGGGCCCTCCTTACCACCTTGTCTTGATTTGTATTGTAACTGTAATGTCCTCCTTATATTGTATAGTGCTGCGCAACTGTTGGCGCTATACAAATCCTGTATAATAATAATAATCAATCATGTCAAAACGAGCATACTAGGTTTTTTTAAAAAATTTTCCTTTCACATGATTGGGTATTCTTTGAAAAGTGAACTTTCACCACACTCAATAAGCTAAGTAAAAATTCCCTTGTAAAGTGAAAATTAACTTTGCAAAGGGTGCATGCTCTACTACTTTAGTAACTCATCCCTATTTTGTTTTAAAATAGTCAATGTGCTAAATTACAGCATATATAAAATAACTATTAGCAGGCAGTTGGAGAAACGGTTGTTCCCGTTTTTTCTCATCTGTAGCTGTAACAGTTTATTAGCATGCTGTGAATGTACAATTTTACTAGCAATTAGCATTACAAATGCAATATAGTGCCCTGTTATATGCCTGATATGTTTTTTCATCTGTCTGCTTCATACTTTTCCAGGAATTACAAAAAATAATTATAAACGTTATGTATTATTCCCTTAAGGCCCTATTCACACTGAGCGATTTCGCGGCTATCTACCGCGCCATATCGCTCTCCAATGCATGGCAATGGGGCTCTGTCCGTCGCTGTCGCGGGTCGTGCGTCGCTACAGCAGGACCCTTTTTGGAGCGGATTTTGCCGCGATTCTAGCTTGCTCAATGCAAGCATTTGCACGATATCACGCGACAAACGCGCAATATCGCGCAAAATGCAAATCGCCCGACAAACGAGCGATTTGCGAATCGCTCAGTGTGAATGGGGCCTAAGTGTGTACTATTTATATTATATCGGGGCATCAGTGCTATTATGTTGGCTGCCTTAAACATCTTTCTGTAATCTTACAGCTTGCTCTGGATGAGGTAGATAATAAAACTATTTACACATTTCAAGTTAGACCATCATGGGTGGGCTTGCCTAGAAATGTATGTATGTAGTAAGACAATGTGTTCCTTTTTTTAAATATTATGCAAATGCTTAGTACACCAACTCCTTAGGAGCCCTGAACGTTGACACCCATAACCCATAGCATATTAAGTTTAATGGCAACTTGACTTTTGTGGTTTCTACCTGTTCAGTCTTTGATCCCTGTCCTTTTTTTGTTCTTTATTTTCGATTTTCTTTACAGTAATGTATGGTCTCCAGTTATTTATAACATGATATTGGCTTGCCTTTGCAAAGCATACTCAATACATGCAAGGAAAAAAAACATTTTTGCATGTACATGATTGGATGATGGTAGCCACCTCATTCACAAGGCTAAGGGAAAATGCCCTTGCAAAGTGAACAGCCTAATTGCCTTTAGTAAAACAACCCCACTCAGTTTGCAGCATCTGAGGCATGCCCGCTGTTGCAGGCAACTTTCAAGAAAGAACTTGGCAGCCCCTAGCAATAGAGCTTAATATGCTTAATTTCCCAAAGGAAAGGGGCACGCGGAAAACATCCATTTTTTTACTGTCTAGGTAAAAAGGGCCTCAGAATCAAAACAGGCTTCTGTGAAAATAAATCAATTGAGGGTTGCAGTATGTCTTTACTCCCTTTTCATTTAAATGGGATATTTAAAAAATTTAATAAAATGAAGCTCTTAATGCCATCTTAAGCTCTTAAAAGTTTTGATTTGAGTTTGCGTTGCCTGCTGAATGTAATGGTAACGTATGTATGGTACACTGAATATGAAAATATTAAAAGGCAAAACTGTAACTATATCATTTATATTGCTTTTAAAGAAATAGCAATATAATAAAAAAGTTATTCTCAAATCAAATGAGTACCTGTCTTAATATATTCTGTAAGCATGATAGACAATTGAAAGTATTTCTATCATCACAACAACAAACCATAACAAACTATAATATTCTTTCAACCAATATACAACCCATTGAAAGCCTTTTTATTGTGCTACTTTTGAACAATATGTACATGTTTCTACATATGCCGGAATACGTGTATTATGATTCTACATTTGCTTTAAGCCATTATCTACAGCATGCACAGAGACGTGAAGGGTTAAGTGCTCTGTGCTGCAATTTAAATAGTAGCATGTTTTAGTGACGTACAAAAAGAGAAGGACTTAAATATCTGCTACCACAAAGTGCTAAATTATGGAACCCTCCAGCAAAGGTAAACCAGTTGCACATTATCATGATATTACAAATAGATACTTCCTATACCTTTATATAGATTTATATATTAGCTGTTGATACAAGAAAAAACTGACTTTATTTTTCAGGTGTTGTGTATCTTTAAACTGGTTTTCCTGACAAGTCATTTTGATGTTATTGTATATTACGGACATTGAGGAAACAATTCGTTATGGTAAGTTATAGGCTTTTATGATCTATATATAGATATGTGATGTGTTTGAATATGTTAAACAATATTGCCAAAAGTTCTTCACGTGTAGCTGTCAATTTTTTCTTTAGTAAAATTTATTTTAAGCACTTATGGCAAAAAGCAAAACAATATATAAAAACAAGATTTTAGCATGTAGCTACATTTAAAAAGCAGCTTTTTTAGAAATATTATTGACACACTCAGGCGAAGAAGCTATTATTATTTGATAATGTTGACATGTTGCTTTTCTTTGGTGCAGTATATTATAATAACCTGTGTGATACTATGGAATAGTACAGTGTATTGATAATTTAATAAAGCAATTATACAGTATAGGGCACATCTCCTGTACTGGCCATCAATGTATTAGGCAGGTGTAGATTTTTCTTATCAAAATTTGCTTGTTGCTAAGTCACAAGATCTCTACTAATTTCAGGGTAGTGTGCAAAAATGCTCCCTATTACATAGTACTTACAACTAATAATAATGCCTAATATATTTTTACTGGAATTGAGTATAGTAGCTAAATCTTTTTTCAATAGAAACGTCATTATATGGGCTATCTTTTCACTTACTGCAACAAGTCCACATAGCGATTTTTAAATTTCTAATTATAATACACCGCAATGAAATTCCAAATGTACACTAAACATACAATCAATGTTTAGTGGGCTAAAACAGAACAGGTTTAATAAGCCACAAAAAGTGCAGAATATATCAAATATTTTACAATCTGTGCAACAAGTTATTCTAAAATATTTTGGTTGGACACAAAGATGTTTTTTTGTTTTCAGACTTACTAACCAAGTGATTTTTGCTTTTATTTATTTTATAGTGGTTATTATTACATATTTTTTAAATATTCATAAAAAGGCTTTTATTAGACAAGGAAATTAATGAAGAATTTATTTTATCATCTTTATTTAGAAGATGGAAGATATTATTTATATTGTTTTTGTTAAATGCTCAGTAGTGCTATGGCGGTACTACTATGCTTATTTTAACCCGAACTCGAGCTCACGTATAAACAATGAATAGCAATGAATGCCGTTATATGTTCATAAAAAAAATTGTAAATGTATTTCTACATGCAAGCAAATGTAATTTAATGTTTGTAACTGAATCTACCTTGATATTAGCACCCTGTAACTCATTGTAAAGCAGCACTTGGAGAGAGGAAAAACCAACACTAGGTGCCAATCAGGCTCTGCATCGTGCTCACTGGCAATTAACATTTTACCAGTAGAAGAAAGTAGAACAGGGGTATTGCTAAGATTGTGAAAGATACCTGGGGCACACCTGGGCATGCTTTGGAAGGTAAACAGTGGAAAAGACAGATTTTTTCCAAACAATGGGAATGGCCTAAAAAGTGGTTATATAGAATGTAAGCATATTTGTTGCATACCCTGAAAACATTTACAGCAGTCATTTTACCCACAAAAAATACAGTTCCCAAAGCGACAGCCGCATAGACATAAATCTGCTGGCCACATGATGATTACATGACTGCAGAGGCGAGAGGATTCTTGAAAGGACCTTTCTTCACTCTCCATTGGGCGCTGCTTAGCAGGGAAGGGTTAGGATCCCACTCTTTTCTGTGGGGCAGAAAGGAACAAATTTAAAGTTGCAACAAGAACTGAAGTAGAAGGAAAAATCCCCCAATGGGTACACCTATTCTGGGGACATCTGTCACAGGAGGGATTTCTCCTCACTTTGGAGAGATTTCCATACGCATCCTGTTGTGTCTCCCATATAGGAAGTGGGGGTATATTTTTCCAATGGGGACACAAACCATAATTCAAATATGACAGAGGCTTTAATCATTCCCTATTTGAAAAATAGGAAAAAAAGGTGTTTTGGCTGGAGTACTACAGAATCTAACAATTACACTTCCATATAGACATTTTAAAATAAAATATATTACCGGTAAATCAGCTGTTTATCAAAGACTAATCACTGCAAAAATGTCATCATCACCACTTGCAAAAAATATATTAAGGTGTCTACAGACATTAGAGGTCTGATCTGGCTGTTTACAGTCGAATCAGAAAATGTGGAGCTGTCTGGCTAGGTTAAATTATTCGGGGCTCGTTGGTAGATCATATTCTGGACCGATTTCCCGTGTTTGTAGGAAATGAGAAGAATGAAAATATGCATGCCTTATTGAATTTTTGCATTTTCAACTTGAAACTTGTATCTGCTCTTAGCTATTATAGTCTTTACAACAATTAACAAGGCTGTGGATAAATATATAATGCTGCGTTTATAGGCAGCTTTTGGAGGCCACCATGACCCATACAGTATGGTACAGGTGCATTATGAAGTTTCAGTTGAGAAAGTTCCCCTTTAGGGGGTTGCACGAGGATATTATTGCTCATGTTGTGATCTGCAGTGGATGGCAGATGCCTTGTGTGCTCAAACAACAGTGGCTTTCCAGTTTACTTTCCCTCCCAACTTCTTCCACTTTCCTTTTTCATCCCTTGTCTCTTTATCTGTAGGTAACACTTTCAGTATAATAAATATATAGACTGGTACCTGGACAGAACTCTCAGTACTTACAGAATTCCAAGAGCTAGTAATACCCAGATCCACTAACACCTCACCCCTCTATCATAGAATCCAACATAATTTAACATTTAGGGTTTTTATGAGGTGTCAGACACAACATACAATTAAATATACATAACATACAATTAAAAACAATTTTCACTGTGATTTATAGCTCCCTTGTTAGGCTCCTGCTGCCACATATGCACTATACAATGTATTATGACATCTCATACATCAAGAAGTACAAAAATGATACTTATTTGTTCATAGAACATAAATTGTTCTCTTTTACAGTTCAATTGGTTGTTTGTCCATTGTGGCCAGCTTGGCTTTGTACCCGACGCATTTCACAAATCAGCTTTTTCAAGGGTTTGGAGAAATCTATCGTGAATATATTAGACCATTTATTAAATCATTCCATAATTTCATTCACAATCATTTTGTACATACTTACTTAACAATAGATTTTTTCTTTATACATCTATAATTCGTTCTAACCTACTGAGATTTCTGGGGTGGATGTGAGCTTTATCCAAGGACTGTGAATATTGTTTTTAATTGTATTTTATGAAATAAAGTTTCAGTTTCTATATTATAACAAATACTGTGTCTTGCGCCTCATAAAACCCCTAAATGTTAAATTATTTTGGAACCTGGACAGAACTCTTTAGTTTCAGGGAAAGGTCTCAAGAGATCTTCATTCGTAACTACTTACATTGTAGTTGAACCTCAGTACAGAAAGTGAAATAACTAATTCACTTCACATCAAGGATAGAGAACACTGGGCACTCATGCCTTCATATCCACCTTTAGTACTGACCCCAAATCACAAGGCTAAAAGACCTGAATGCCTTGAAAAAGCTTGCAGAGTACACGTGAAATGGTTGTTGGCTGGACTTCTTTTAGCCTTTTAATTTTGAGACAACAAAGGTACAAATTAAGCTGTAAATGTCATATGTTCTCTATCCTTGTGATTTGATGTGAACACATTAAATCTGGGCTTAACTTCTAAGCTGTGTTGTGTTTTTTTACCATTTAAAGTATTTGTGTATCACTCGGCTGTAGCTCATCAAATCATCTCTGAATTTTTGCAGACTCTGTCCTTCACTTTGGAAGGTGGCTACTTTTGTTCCCCATGGTCCCTGTGTATGTTGTAAAGTAGCAACCACTCTGATCTCACTCCCTTGATGGACTACAATCTCAAGTTCAGTTTACTAATTTGTATTCAGATTGTAGTCCATTAGTTATCATTGATTAGTGTTACTTTAAACTCTGTGTTCTTCTCTGCTTACCATATATTACCTACTCTGCTATTAAGGTAGCATTTCATTTACATCTGTGCTATTTTTAGTGTTAATATGACTTAGTATCCTTGGCTAGTTCTTTTTATTCATTTATCATTAGAAATAAATACCTATTGCCAGCCAATTCAGTACAACCCCAGGAATCACTCAAGCCAGCAAGGGCCAGTTATTCTAAACAATGTTTTTATCAGGTTCCACAGTTAATGTCTAATGAATGTCCCTACTAAATTACATTAATTCAATACTCATTATGATCCTAACTGCTGGTGATTATGTGGATCTCCAGGTACTTTCAACCACATGGTGGGATTGTCCTTTGCTTAAACCCATTTGGACTTTGGTCACTTTTATTATTCACAAGTATGTGGCATACGACTTCCCTTAGACCAGGGGTGTCAAACTCAATATAATCGTGGGCCGCATCAACATTATGGTTGCCCTCAAAGGGCCTGTAAGACTATATAAATGTATCTAATCTTTATCATAATTGCCTCTGCATTAGATTATCACCGGTTTTAGTAATTACTTAATACCTAAATCTGAAAGCAGAAGTCTAAGAAATGGCCTAGTGGGCTGGATTCGGCCCCCAGGCCTTGAGTTTGACACATGTGCCTTAGACCCTTGGATCTGCTTATTTCATCTTACCTCCAACTCGACTAGTAAATATAGGAAATCTTTGGTTTCCTTTATGCTTAACACTGCCAAGTCACTAATACTCAGATATTGGAGGACAACTCGAATACCCTCAGTATCCGACTGGTTTATAAGATTAGACTCTACTAGACTTCTAGAAGAATTATTGTATTCTAATCAGGATGATTACGCCTCTTTCTATAAAATCTGGTTGAACTTTAAGGCCTACGATTCATAGAAGAGAATTCATCAAAACTGGAGCAGACAAAATCTGGAGCAGCTGTACATGGCAACCAATCGGCGCCTCTCTCTCATTTTCAAATCTTAACTGAAAAAACTGAACAGAGAAGCTGATTGGTTGCCGTGGGCAACTGCTACAGATTTTGTCTGCTCCAGTTTTAATAAATTCCCACCATACTGTGTTAACTTATCGATCCAATTCATTTTCATTTACTTTTAAATTGTATTATAATATGCGGCACACCTTATAGTTCTCACTTATTTAATGGGTAACATCCATGTACTTTATGATTTGAAGTTTGTCCTTGTCATTTTTCTTTGTCGTTCCCCTGTCAAGTTTTCTTCCTTCCCTTTTGTTCCAATCATTAATATTTTTATATATTATTGGACATGAGTGTTCTTTTATCATACATGTCTTATTTAATAATTGTTCAATAAACATCATGTGATTTATGTTTAACAAAACTTAAACAAATACATTTAAAAAAAGACAATCTTCTAAAGACAAAGGGGTGGAATGCATTGTAAAAGTGACATTAAAGTCAAAAAATGTTTTCCCTCCCCCCATGTTAATGTTAACACTTACCTTAAATGATGTCTCTTATTCCAATCTTCTTCTTTGCTGATGTTTTCATCTGTCCCTCCAGCAGTCCAGCGCTGACTGCTCTGTCCCTCCAATCCAGCGGTGTCTGTATGCGGGTGCACGCGTCCATAGACTTACCTTGCGTCTCTGCTTGTCTCCCGGCAGAGAATCCGAACTGCGCAGGCGCCCCCCCCAAGATCCTTTGCGGCCGCACGAGCAGTTCCTGATTCTCGGCACGGGAGCATGCAGCGATAATGAGGTAAGTTTAAACCGCTGTTAAAGCGTTTTTTTTTACTTTTTGCCTATATCCAGTAGATATAGGCAAAAAACAGAGGGTTTAGAACCCCTTTAAATGTAAACCTGTAAGACTGAAAATTAAGCTTTAAAGGTTGCACAGAGTGCACAGCCATACTTTAGTTTGTCACCTGGGCATTGCTATGGTGCGCCAGTCCACTATGTTCAATTTTCTGCCTAATCTGGAGATCTAAGAATTTATTTTTCTTACCTGTCTGTCATGCAGGTAATTCCCAAACAAACCCACTCACTTCTTATCCCATAGAGGAAGACTGATAAAACAAAGGGTCGGTATTAAAAAGTTTTTTACAACAACAAATAAAATTCAAACCTATCTTAAAAATATGAATCTGACCATTAATACAAAAATTAGAGAGACAGCACAGGTTTTAAGAAGGTCACGTCTACTAAATATCTGAACAGCTGTCTGAATTCTCTCTGCAGGGAATCATACACAGATTTCAGATTAAAGTAAACTGAGTAGACCTTCTGACCCAAGCATTGCTGCGCTGTTGGCTAGACAGCATCAGCAACTAACTGACTGGTTTCACTTTTTGCTGGAATTTCTCTTTAACCACTAGATGATTGCTTTTTCTATATTAACAGTCTCAGGCATGTTTCTCTGTGCTGTGGGAATAATAAAGTTATAGCCATGAAGCAGCAGCGTCCACCCCTGCACAATCCTAGTTCTGTGACCACACTGTCATTGACAGTTGCAGATCTCAGACTATGATCATAATTACTAAACATTTGTTTACAAGTTGGCTTGTAAAAAAAAAGTCTTTCAACTCAGTGGTGGACCTAAGGAACAAAGGGCCCTTGTACAAGATCCCCCCCCCCCCCCCCCCCCAAAAAAA
>NW_017306512.1:797755-848033 GCF_000935625.1 Nanorana parkeri
GCTCTCCTGTAGCGCTCGGCCGGTTTTCATTTTCTATCCTCCCCACTGAGCAGCGAGGAAAGAAAGCAGGGAAAGCGTTGCTGTATCGGCAGAAAAATGACATTATTGCTTTTACTGCAACGTTCGAGGCGATATCTAACATGTGCAGCACAATTGTTGTTTTTCGCACGTAGGCGCTCCGACGTGTGTGTATCTGGGGGGCGGGTGACTAAAACATTTTTTTCCCATTTTTACAATTTTTTTTATGTTACTTCATTTTTAAACACTTTTTGTTTGTACACTAACCCTATTGGTATTACATAGTGCAACAAGGACACTCCACTGTAGTCCAGGTAAGTCAAGTAAAACGCAGTTTATTAAAGGGCAAACACAAAATAGCTTGCATCAGCAACATAAGACAGTCCTTGTTATGGCTCTGTAGCTTTCCTCAGCTTCAAGACACTCACGCTGCTCACCCCTCGTGAGCCCTCACTCTGCTCTCTTAGCAGTCTGTACCGCAGGTCCTAGGATCACCGACCTTCCTGACCTCTCCCCTCGTGGGCACTCGCTCTGCTCTCCCAGCAGTCCGTACCGCAGGTCCTAGGGTCACCGACCTTCCTGACCGCTCCCAGCTACCCCTGGCTGTTCCGTGTGCGTCCAGCACGCTCCCGAGGTGGTCTGTGTCCGTGTGCTCCATGCACACACACAACTCCAACACTCTCTGAGCACTGGGCTGGCTTCCTGATAAGGCTGCTCTCAGCCACCTGATTAGCCCAGGCTGGTCATTGGCAACACCTGGCCCCAGGACTGGAGATCTCATCCCACCCAGAGCTCTACGAAATCTCCAGAGCTCCAGATCCCAGCTGCAAATAGGAAAACCTGGAATAACCTGAAAAGCCAGGTTCTTCCTTATAACATGCTTTACTTTCTGGACCCTCTCAGCCCCTTTGGCTGAGAGTCCTGGGTACCAAGGTCGCCATCCTCCACCGTGGCATTGGCTTACACTGCCACAATAGGTACATGTGTATTAGCAGATAGGGTGTGACAGGTCCTCTTTATGGAGGCATCCTAATGTCACCTAGAGACCCCAAACAAGCTGAGGAAGCTGAGATCTGCTTTCCCAGCTTCTTGTCCTGGCTCTAAGAGTCGGAGACTGTGTACAGTGACACCGGAAGTGATGTAATACACAGCACTTCCGGGTCCAGTGATCGGAGGCGAGATCAGTGGCTGGAAGCTGCTGAATCTCTCTCTGATCATTGCGGGCAGACGCACCAACCGTGTTCTTGTTTTAACCACTTCTGCGGGCCACTGTTTATAGACGTACTGCGGCCCGGAGGTGGTTAAAGTGACATTAAAGTCAATTTTTTTTCCCTCCCCCAATGTAAATGTCAGCACTTACCTTAACTGATGTCTCTTAATCCGATTTTCTTCTTTCCTGACGTTTTCAGCTGTCCCTCCAGCGCTGCTGTGGGTCTACGATCCAGCGCTTATGCAGGCGGGAGGGCTGACCGGGAGCTGCTGTGACGGCCCACCCCCCTTGCTACGCCACTGGCCGGGAGTGTTGGATGAACCGACACTCCCGGAGCTGAGACTGGGGGCCTGCCGGCCACGGGATAGGGATCCCGTGCTATCCGGCGGCCGGCAACTGTGTGGCCGCACCGGCGGTAGTTCTGCCTCTGTTTCAACTGAAGATGTCCCTGTACCCTTTTTTCTCTGCAAGACAGATTTAGCTGAGCAGAAAGAAAATGACATAATGTGACAATGTATTACAGTGTTTAACAAAACTAATTGGATAGTTAAATAAATGGATGCATATTGAAGCTGCTAAAAATGAACTAGGTATTTAAGTTTCAATGACTTCTGGTCATAAAGGCGTTAGCAAAATATAACTAATTTACAATGTTGTAATTTACTTACAGTGATGTGAGCTATTTGTGTAATTACGTTTTGGGCTTAAAGTACTATTAAACTCTCAAACGGTTTTCAATGATGAATCCTGATCAAACGAATATACATTGCCCAGCAAAGCATTGCTTTACATTTTTGCCCAAACACTTACAATCATCATGTTTCTGAACAGCTGCTTCCAAGTCTCTCAACTCAGCTTCCCTGAACTTCCTGTCCAGTACAAGATCACAAGGGACAGAGCAGACTCCAGTAACTATTGGGAGACGAAGGGGGCAGGGGGGAGGAAGTAGCTTGATTAGCTGTGTCTGTGTGTTTGTGGAGACACACACAGCTTACCAGCACACACAAGGGGGACTGCATAGCACTCTGCTTGAGAAAGGAGTCACTCTAAAACAGGATATCAGGACCAGTGCTCAGGGGACCAGCTGGTTCTGTAGGAAACTAACATTTTTAAACATCAAGAAGCAGCATCCATTGTAAGTGATTTCATCAGCATTTTAAAAAGTTTAAAAACCTTTTGACTTTGATATTAGTTTAACTGCATCTTCTGTTAGCAAGGGATAACATATAAATGTAACATTTCAAAATTAGATCTTACAATTGTTATTGATGTTTTGCAGAATTTTCTAGAAGAAGCATTTGAAGATGCCCTGGAGGTGCTACAGGACAATTCTGCTACTGAACACCCATTAGGTACAACTAAACCCTTTTTCTGTAATTTTGAATAGTTTTGCCTAATCAGCCACGTTTGCATCTGCCATGCAAAGATACTCTTCACCTACTCTTTGCTCAGCTCAGCATGTGGAATTTAATTTTTGCATCTGCAGTTGTTTAATCAATGTCCGGACTCCATCGCTGCCAGGTTTCAGTCATCTGGTATGAACTTAGAGGATTTTCAGTCCATCCAAAACAGTCGTGGTAGCTTTGCACAGAATCACCAGGCACAGTGAGCTCTTTTCATAAAATGACCTTAGATAGTAAGGGGACCTACAAAGTAGGTGTAGAGATGTGGCCTTGAAAATCACTAAAATATGTAAGAAGCTGCACAATGACTGAACATAGAGAGATTCACCCAAGACTATGGGGTATATATACCTCCTCATCTATCACCGGCCCCTCCCTTTTAGATTGTAAAGCACTATATAAATCCTGTATAATAATAATACAAATATTTATAAACAATTCGCAGAGCCATTCACCCTGTAAATCCCTGTGAACGTTCTTTTTGTGTGAATAGATCCAAAAATGGTAAATAATTATTTCCTATGCTCCTCAGCTCCATATAGTGGCCATAATTACAAATTGCATTTGACTTGTAAAAAGAATATACTAAGAACGTTAATTTTTGCATCTATTCGCACAGAATGAACATTCACAGTGATTTATATAGCGACTGGCTCTGCAAATTGTTTATAACTAGACACCTAACATTTTGTGTTCAGTCTGTATTTAAAACCCTGTTTTTACATTGTACAAAAAGCATTTAGATACCTTCCTTAGAGACTGCAACATACAGGGGTACAGATACACTTAAACGCAAGGTCGGAAAATGGACTCGTGTACACATATACAAATGCACAATCACACAAAGGTTGGACTTGATGGACCTGTTTCTTTGTTCAACCTCAAATACTATGTAATACATCTAGTATAAACATGGTGCATTTTTCCGAATGAAATGTCCTGTTTAATGACTTCTTAATCTTTAATTAAATTACAGAATATAAATGCTATACAGCCCTCCATGAAAACCATCTAAAAAGAGACACATGCTTCATGACCCCATCTTTAGAGACAGAAGCACACAGCTGGAGGAATACTATAGTAAGTAAACATTCCATCATTTGAAAGCAGCTTTTCACATTAAAGAACAGATCTAACACATCTGATTTAAAGCGAACCTCTGGCTGCTTCAGTTAAAAACAACTATTACTTGCTCAAATTACTAGTCTTGTAGCATGGCTGGCTTGTCATAAAATCTGGGCGCTGCAATAGAGCAAAAGGTGAATAGGTGAGGTTTTCTCTTTTTTTTGTGCAGTCCACTTTCTGCATCTCTTTCTCCCTCTATTGGCTTCAGGGTGTAATGGGAACAATAGGTGAGTAGGACAGGAAGGGGCAGGACACAGAAAAAAGACCTGGGGGGTTAGTCACTAGAAACAGAAGGATTAAGCCAAACGTTCGACTAATCCTTCAGCTCGCTTCGGCTGCAGGGGTATCGAAGGGCTGCTGTACGGGCTATTCAGAATAGCCCGTACAGCAGCCAAAGCACACAGCCGAGCCAAACTCATATGATTTGGCTCGGCTGAGCTGAAGACATGGCTGAAACATGGAGAATAGTCTGCTGAAGTGGACCGTTCTACCTGTAAATTGTAAACAAATAGAATAATTTTTTTTTAAAACAGCATGGGGTCCCCCTCCCAATTCATACTAGACCCTTTAGGTCCGGTAGGAAAGTTAGGAGGACCCCGAGTTGAAAAAAAAACATACCAGACTTTTGAAAAAATCCTTTAATAGAACGAAAGACAAAAAGACAGCTTTTGACAATTGCTTTATTCTAAAAAAAAAAACTAAACCTAAAAAATAATCCAACAATGTAATCCAACGTCAATCATGTCATCCAGCAATGTAATCCAATGTTAATCATGATGAACAACAACGCCGACTCACCGAAATAAAATAAATACCGCCACCCGCCGGACTTGACCGCTCCAGATGAACTGCTGCTGAAAAATGAGAGATTTGACAGGCCCCGGCCCATTTGTTTTCAAACATGACAGTGAGCCCCCCTCACATTTGGCAGCTTAGTGAATAAACCCCCCTGGTCTTTTTACCCTACTACTCTTTTATAGAACCTTGGAAAAGAAAAAACTTACCCTTGAAGTGGTGCTACCCCTGCCTTGCAAGGCTTAAGTGCTCATTTTTTTCAAGGGATGCAAATAAAGTTGTTTTACTTAACTTATCCTGACTCTCATGGCAATCACCACTCACTTCTTCCCGACTGTGGTATGTCCCTCGGTGTCCTCACGTCTAATGCAGATTAATGGATCTGCATAAGATGTCATGACGTCAGCAGTCCCTAGACCGCCGGAGCGACAGGTAGACCGGAGATAGGAATAGAGCATTGTCACCCCATAACAGTAAATAGGACCTTCATAGTGGGTTTACCAGGTATTATTTTAAAGAAAGCTGCAGATGTAAAGAGCTTGCAAATCTCTTTTAAAATTACAATAAACTGTTAAATATTATTCAAGTTTTTTTGTTATTAAATGTACATATATTTTAAGGTAAACTACAGAAAAAATAAACTATATGCTGACACTGCACATTCCTGCAGCCAGTGGCTGTCTGTGCTAGAATAGCAACGGGTTAAAGTTAAATTCAGAGACACATCTATTTAGGCAATTGAAATACATGGGTAAGGGCAAGGATCAAGGTTAGTGTTAAGGGAGAGGATATTAAGGGATTAGGTTTGGGATTAAAGGTTAGGGTTAGCGATGGTTAGGGAGGGTTAGGGGATTAGCAAGGGTTATGGATTAGGGTTAGGATTAAATGTTAGGGATTAATGATAGCCAGGGTTAGGGTTAAGGTTAGGGTTTGGGCTAGGGAGGGTTAGGGTTAGCAAGAGGGTAAGGGTTAAGGGTCGGGGTTAGGGTTCAACATGTTTTATCTGCTGAAATAAATGTAATTGTGTTCAGTCACTCTTGTGAGTCACAAGACTGGGGTGTCATCCCTGTCCTTTCCCACTTCTGTAGGAAAATTAAATAGGTCCTTCAGCTGCAGTGCCTGAAACACATAAAACTGACATCACAGCCCTGATGTCTGATTGGCACACACAACCTCCCAACCTCTAGTCTAATTTTTGGTGGGCTTAGAATTCAGTAAATAGAAAGACAGGTGTCAATTAATTATACTTACCAGCATTTACAGTGATGATTGAACAAAATAGTGTGGATTATTATATTTGTTTCGAGTTTCTCTACTAAGAAGCCTAAACATCAGAAAAAAACTTTTAACACAAAAAAAGTAACACAAGAACAGTCTTGCTTTTACCCATAAAGAGTACCAGGCCATAAATACCAGCATGTATAGATTTTACTGTAAATGTACACACATAGAATTTCCACTAGGTGGAACCATACAACTTATTCTTGGAAATTAGTAAGTCATTGCAGTAACAGCTTCACACATAATGTAGGCTCATTGCTTATATATATCTATAGATAGATAGATAGATATATCTCTATATATATAGTCATTTACAAGATTGCCTTTAGTATGTAACCTATGCAGCTATCTATAAAAGATGTCTCACTATTGTGGACCAACATTATGGATGTATACAAAATGCATGCACAGGATGGAAGATATGAGCATTCAAAGTTTATACTGGCCAGTATATATGGGTCCCATATAAGTTTCTGTAGTTCCAAATGTATCGAATGATTCATAAAGAGATTTATGAAACTTTATTTATCAATATATTAGAAATTATTTTAAGGCAGTAAATACCACCCGGGCTGATTAGGTATTTTTACCAAGCAAACCTATGTTGATCTGTGGATATTCTAACATGGTATGATATAATAGGATTTTCCTTGACCACACTTGTATGAGTTAAATTATCATCTCCAAATAGATACATCATCTGTATAAATGGGTGCATGGTATTTTATAGGGACGCACCGATATATCGGCCGCCGAAAACATATTGGCGGCCGATATATCGGCTTAATGCCGAAAGTGCAATTTTTCTGCCAATACAGCGGCGCATCCCTGCTTTCTTTCCTACCCGCTGGGCGCTGCTCTGTGTCCCAGCGGGGAGGAGAGAAAGTGTCACAGACGGCCGAGCGCTGCAGGAGGAGAGCGCCGTGAGGAGAGAGCCGGCAGAGCGGTGAATGGGCGGAGACAGGCACCGCTCGCTCAGCCTCCTGTGACAGCATGTCAGGAAGGAGAGCAAGTACAAGCGGTCAGTGATCAGTGATCGCTGAGTGTTTGTATATAATTGAGGACATTGTATGGTTACCATAGCCTCAATTATGAATGAATGGAAAGTGATCTACATGATCTATGTTATCATGTTATGAATGAACAGGAACACTCATAGAGGATTCCTGTTCATTGATAACAGGGGCTGCAGAAAAAGAGATTGAGGACTCTGTGTCCTCAATCTCTTTTTCTATTTTAAAAGGGAAATATCAGGGGTCGTTTAGAGCCCCAATATTTCCCCGAAGCTCCTAAAAGTAAAGTAAAAAATATTTAATAAAAATGAATAAATAAATAAATAAAAATAAATATAAAAAATTAAAAAGTTTATTAAAAAAATAAATTAAATACTTAAAAAAATTAAAATTAAAAACATTTTTGGTTTGGTTTCGGCCTGACAATTTTTGTAATTTTCGGTTTCGTTTCAGTTTTGAAATTTCCCTTTCGGTGCACCTCTAGTATTTTATTCACTATAGGCATAGACACGTAAAAGACACCAATTAACCTTTCCTTTATTATTTGTAGCACTGATGAAGGGCTTGCAAAAATCTAAAATTGCTTTGGAATTGTGATTAATAAAGTATTGAACATTTCTGACATGACTTCTAAGATCTTTTCATTGACAAATTTCCTGTCTGTGTACGGCTTGGTGTCCCACTACTCAGTGGCGTCACAAGGGGGGTTTGGGGGTCCGGCCCGCACCCGGGTGTCACCATTGCAGGGATGACACCAAAATGACTGACTGGCTGGTTTACCAGCTTCCTTTAGGTCTTTTTATAGCATTTCAGACAATATTTTATTTTACAGTTGTAGCGCTCACCCCCGAAGGAGCCGCTGAAGTAACCGGGTCATCACTAGTCTGTCTAGGGAATGCCCACAAAGCTGATGTCCACTCCAGTAATACAATGCTGAATAACTTTTTTTAAACTTCTTCACACTGGGGAAAGAGGGTATAGGGATCCTAGACATCTAGGGTATAACAGACATAGACTCCAGACTCACCAGACCTTTGTTAGCATCTCAGTGTAGAGCCACCTGTAGTACAGTGAATGGTAATTTGTGTAACAGATGAGCAGGTGATGAGTACAGATCCTCAGCAGGAGAGACACAAGCCATGCTCCACAGGTCCTCCATTTTCTGGCACCTCCAACAGCTTCCCTGGCAAACAGCACAGGCCTCCTCCATACGGGAGGCCTAGGGAAACACGTCCCTCACCCCAGCCTCTTCCCACCCCCAGGCCTCAGGCCTAGCCTGGGGGATGGCTAGACAGCATCCAGCCCTAATCCATGGCTGGTCTCGACTAGTCTGAGCACATGGCAATTCCCTCCAGTATATGTACCCTATCCCAGCATGCACCACTGGTTACACTTACAATGTCTCTCATTGGCTGTCCCACAATATGGCAGAGTCATACTCAGAGTCATATCCCAGGAGGGTATAGTCAATGCCAGACACTTGGCAAATTACCAGATAAATGCCACTATAATCCAGCCAGGCTGACTACAGCCGTGGCAATCACTAAATGTCTAGTAGCCACCTCACAGAAGGTGATGGGGCTACACAGTATATCTCAGTTGGCTCTTGTCACGCACCACTTTCAAGAGGGGATGTTGGCACCTTCTTCTACTTATTTGGTATCTCTAAACTTGTCACAATATTCCTACCTTGCATTGATTGTGTAGCTCTGTTCAGCATAATTACTGTAGTAGAAAATATTTTTGGCTTATGTACTATTGACATTATTCCAAACTGAAATTATATACAATAGGCTCCTAGCTAAGATATGGCATGCCTATATCAATAAGATATAGTTTTCTTTACAGATAACGGGCTCAGAGGACTATATCAACAACAGCATCCAAAGCACTCAAGAAGATCGCTTGATCTATGGTGGACCTGCTAGTACAATTCCACTAAAAGAAGGTGAGCAGCATATACACTGCAAAGTGTTACATGTTTCTATAGAAATACTAGCAAAATATATGCCTTAACTTATATCTACCATGTACAGATTAGAATTCTAAAAGACTAGAGCGCTTGCACTAAGCATTAATATGGATGTAAAGCAACAGCTTCGGACAAGGGTGAAGAACTACGTCATATCACTGAACATGGGCATATACTCGTTATATTTTAATTACCGAGACAGGGTTTCTATAGAGACATGCAATGTATTGAGAATGTAGAGTATTGATTAAAAATGTGTATAACAACTATGAATGAGTCAATACGCCAGTACTGGTTTCATTTCCAGAAGCACATTTCTCCTGTAATACCATTATGTGCAATGGGTGGGTACATGCCTTGTTCTTGTTAATTTATTTGAGTATTTTTCACCATTCTTCTGAGCAAATTATCTTTAGTAGCTTCTCAATTATATAAGTAAATTAGTCAGAATACTCTAATGTAGCGGCTCTTGAAATTGACTAAGTCAGTCTTCTGAATCCCATGTCTAACTTGGGAACAGTGAACTTTCTTATTGGCGATATGCTTGCCCCAGAACCAGTGTTTCCCATGACAATTTTCATTTTAGAGCAGGTTAATACTAGAGGTGCACCAAAATGAAATTTTGAAACTGAAACTGCAAATCAAAAATTTGTCAGGCCGAAACCGCAACCAAAATTTTTTTTTCTATCAAACCTTTTGAATTTTTTTATTTTTATTTATTTTCTTCTAAACTTTTTATTTTTTAATAAATATTTTTATTTTTTCACTTTATGGTCGGGGGCTCTGGGGAATATCAGGGGTCTAAACAGATTCCTGATATTTCACTTTTAAAATAGAAAAAGAGATTGAGTCCTCTCTCTTTTTCTGCAGCCCCTGTTATGAATGAACATGAAGCCTCTATACTGAGTGCTCCTGTTCATTCATAACTTGTGGAGATAATATGTTTACTATATCCCCAATCCTGAATGAACAGGAGGTGATGTACTACACTTCCTGTTCATTCATAATTGGGGAAACAGTAAACATACTATGTCTTCAATTTTTTACATCAGTCAGCGATCAGCTCGGTCTATTTTGACAGCTGACTCCTCCCCCGCACTGATGGCTCTGTCTCCTGTGACAGCTGTCTCTGCCTTCACACCGCTCTCATTCCTGATCTGTCATAGAAGGCTGAGCGCGGCAGTGCGGAAAGAGAGCTTAGCCTCCTGTGACATTGCGGCTCACATCGCTGTCCTCCCCGCCCTGCTCGGCCGCCTGAACGTTTCTCTCCTCCCCACTGGACGCTGCGCTGTGTCAGAGGGGACCCGCATGGCATCATGGGGACCCCTTTGTCCCTCGTCCTGGTCGGGCCTCCTGAGCCCTAGGCCCCATAACGGGTCGCTATGGCGATAGTTCCGCCACTGTTTACACACTTGTTTGGTAACCCTGAATGTATTAAAAGAGAGTATGTGTTTAAACATTTCAGTTGCTCTTTAACCAACCCTTATGTGTTTCAATGTTATGCACCTTAAGTTGCTCTGGAACATACTGTAATCAATATGTATACCTGTTTGAAACTGTACCTCAGGACCCCAGTGCCATTTCATATAAAAAGGAATAACTTTACACTAGTGTGATTATTGTTATTGTTTTCCACAGTTTAATTTATGCTAACTCATGTTTCATCACCAGGAACAAAGAAGATTCGTCTGTATGAATATATTTTTTACTCTCTGTGTGACCCCAACATGTTTAGCTGCATTCAGTGGGTGGATGAGCCAAATGGCATCTTCCAATTCATATCAAAGAACAAAGAGAAATTAGCAGAGCTGTGGGGTAAGAAAAAGGGGAACCGTAAAATCATGACTTACCAGAAAATGGCCAGAGCCCTGCGAAATTACAGCAGAACTGGAGAAATTATGAAGGTCCGAAGAAAACTAACCTACCAGTTCAGTGAGCTGGTTTTACAAAGACTGTCCCCGAAGTGCTTGTCTGGGAAAGAAAGCATGTACTGCCAATATGTTCAGCCTGGCCTGGAATACTGGAGTAACTACCATGACATGGACATTAATAAGTATGCTCACAATAGCAATGTATATCCTTTTAGCTATCTGTATACTCAATAAAAAATGACCTTATTGCATATTGCAGCTAGGTGGATAGGCAGTGGGCCTTGTATATGTACAGAGAGTGGAAAGCCATATATTAGGGTTGGTACTAAAGGAATATAAGCTATTTACATAGCACAGTCATTTTTTACTTTGCAAGGGAATTTTTACTCAGCTTAGTGCATGAGGTAATGCCGTGCATACTTCAGTTATCCAATCATGTGTGAGCAACAATCCAATTTTAAATTGCACATGATTGAGTATTTTTGCAAAGTGAATTTCTTATCTTCACCTCATTCACAAACGTAAGTGAAGATTCACTTTGCATGGTGAACATGCTGTACTTCTCTAGAAAATTAACCATATTGCTCATAGCATCCAGCAATCATATTTTCCTTAAGTTTAAAACTACCTTATAAAAATTACTATCATCATTGGTCACATTTCCCAAGTCAAATGATTTTGTTCTTAGCACTTTTTATACTAAAGTCCCAGTTAAAGAGGATTTTCATCTTACCTAGGTAAAACTACATTTCATCTCTCTAGTACTGTGCCCTATATGATTATAAAGAACATACTGACTAGTCCAGCATTGTCTTCCATGCAGCCAAAGTTCTCCTTGTGCCGCTCTGCTTCCATGCCGCCATCTTGAAACTCCTGTTTGGGGAGTTAGATGCTGCTTTCTGATTTCCACACACATGCGCACCACAAGATTCTGTGCATGCGCAGGCCAGGATCTAACCACCCAATACTCTCGCTAAAACACTGCATCCTGGGATGTATGATGTGGACATCGCAAGGTGCAGCGGGTGACTGATCCCCACATCATCCTCACCTAGGCGAGGAATTGGGAAGTTGGGGCTGCATCACTACCAAAGGAAATAAAAAGTATTCACTGTTTCTGCCATTAATTGCTATTGTGTAAGATGGAGGGAGATGGAAGCAGATGTAAGTCCGCTTTAATTTTTGTTGTATATACACACTCCCACACATGCTTTTTCATTGTTTTATATCATATTTCTATATTTTTTGTTTACTGAGGGCAATATTTAACTTTTATTAAATAAATGAAATACAATAAGATATTTGTATTTTGCTCTACAATAAAAATTTAACATTTTCATTAATTTTAGTGATCAATTATTCTGGTTGTAAGTTGAAAAAGAAGACTTTGTATTGGAGGCCAAACTGGTCAATGATTGTGTTCTATTCTTAGACAGGGTAAAATGTAGATTAATTTAGTGATGGTATTCAGTATATTATCCCCTTGCCGTCTGGCTGTTGTCATTAAATCGCCAGATGGTGGACTCTTCATAGCTAGTGGTTGTTTATAAATTTCCTTTCCTGCTCCAGCTCACATGCAGGAAAGCTTGAACATTTTAATCAGTCGGTGACGGCTGTTATATCGAAGCGTATACAATACTTGTATGGTGCGGGGAAGTATGCACCTCCCCACCACTGTCACCTGCTATCCCAGGCTCCACTGTCCTGCCTGCGGACCTGGGACCGGCATGGTGGGTCTCTGTGGCTGGATCAGAGGGAGTTCAGCACACTTCCACCTGCTGATCTCCTCTCTGAACACTGAATGCTGAAGTGATGTGAATTACATCACTTCTGGTTTCAGTGTGTAATTTCTCTGGCTTCTGTAGCCAGAGAAGAAGCTGGTGAAGTAAATCTCTGCTTCATCAGCTTCTTTGGGGTCCCTAGGTGACCTTAGGGGTCTAATAGACATGCGTCAGGTGTACCTACATGCAAAAATGACGATTACACCACACATGTTACATACACCACAAAGGTCAGAGTGTGAGCAATAATTCTAGGGCCATCAATCACGGTTAACACTAAATTGATGAGTGGTAAAAGCTTTCACAGCACCACCTGGCCAATTTTGTGTATGACCTGGTATCTATTTACCTAAAATAACCTTGTTTTTTATATTTTGGCTAATAAAAAATGTTTTATAACATAACGTAGGGAAAACGGTACTTTTTTCTTTATATAGTGAGGCGGTGCGCGGCAGTGCACGGCAACACACGGCAACACATGGCAACACACTTAAATTTGGCAACACAGCCACATAGAGTGCTCAGTTAGAGGGACTGAGAGGTTCCAGGATGTGAATACAGGGAATGCAGGGAAGCAGCTGGCTTTACAGTTCCTTCCAGGTTTTCCTAGCAGGGTGGAATCTCTAGTCCTGGGGCCAATGACCAGTCTAGGAGGATCAGGTGGCTAAGGGCAGCCTTATTAGGAGTCCGGTCCAGTGATCAGGGGAGTTGTGAGTGTGCAGAAGGCACACGGACACAGGCAGACTCTGTTACGTGCTTGAAACACATGTAGAGCAGCCGAGAAAGGCTGGGAGAGGTCGAGAGGGCCGGTGACACCCAAGTGACCTTCTGGAGAGACTGAAATACTGAGAGAGAGTCAGTGGGGTTGATTTACTAACCTTATAAACACACCACGAACATGTATACACCTCTGTAGTGTGTTCCCTCCCAGCATGATCTATGGGTGGAATCTAAACACCTTTGTAGTGTGTACACACCCAGCAGGTGTGTTGTGCAAAGCCCTGCCCTGAATTGCAAGGTGATGTTGTGTAAATTAGCTCTACATTGTGTTGCTTGCGTTGATGAATGCAGGAATGTAAATGCATGAGCTAACCATTTTTGTCTAAACTGTGAAGCAGCATTATATATGCATCATGTGCATGATTTTTCCATATATGGCATTAGTGGAAATATGCTTATAGAGACTTTTTGGTTGATAAATACGCTTTGCTGTGTAAAAATCACACGCACCTGGTGCGTGCGTGTGTTTAGGTTAGTAAATCACCCCCAGTGACTCATGAGGGGTGAGCAGTGCGAGTATCACACAGGCGTGTGATGAGAAGCTTGGAACTGAGGAAAGCTACTGAGCAATACTGAGCACTGTATTTACGGAGTTCTGAGACTAACACTTGGAGTGTATGGGACAGCCGGATGTCGGTGAGACACAAACACAATGTTTTGGTGAAAGTCAAATGAACTGTTATGTTTCATTATGCTGAAGAAAAGTGAATTATTATGTGAAGAACAAAGATAGCTCCTTACGGATCTGGATTGCCCTACAGATTGTAACAGGTGCACTAGATCACTCACCTGTTCCTCGTTCCAGGACACCTCCCCCACTCCCTAGTTAAGGCTGAACGTTACACTTGCCTGACGTTCGAGCAAGTGTGAAGACGCCAGGCAAGTTCCTGTATCCCAGCACCGAACCTCTTCCTCTTATTGGGCCGGACAGAGCCCCTCCAAAACCACCAGCACATCCTGCTTCGACTTCCCTCCAGCCCTGCAATTCGGTCTCCACTACCTCCTTCATCCCCAGCTTCAGCAAGGACTATTACAATCCGGACTGCAGTTACTCTAAGGATCCACCGGAGGGCACCAACATTCTCCTTATCATTCCTATCAACTAAAATAGCAGTAAGCATACCACAGACTGTGATTTCCAAATGCTTGCATATTGATAGAACTGTGCATAGGGATAACTTGATTGCTCCCATTGATTGTTGTCATCCTTCACCCCACTAATCTAAAAGGACTACTCCCTACAATAAAACCTCATCTATTTTTCATGCTAAGTAATTGTTGCCTAACTCATTACCATAAGACTGTAAATTCACTGTGGTGTAGGATTGCACCCCCTCCTCATACTTCTGCAGCTGTGATCCTCCACCTAAAATAAGACCTGTGGGGTCTGGTTGTTACACAGATACACAATTACCTATGCACTTCAAGGGCAGGGGTTCTGAAACATTGTGCGAGAGGGCGGAGCCGGTGAGACATATGTTGTCTCATCTAGCTGACAGTCTGCATAGTCCCCCGGATCTCCCTCCTCCTTACTTTGTCAGACAGTGGGCCTCGGATTTGGGGATCGAGTTCAGCCCTTCACAGGTGGACCGCATGTTGCACTTTGCTCTTAAATCCTTTGTGTCGAATAAATAGCAGAAAGCTGGTTATAAACTGCTGACCAGATGGTATAGAGTCCCCAAGGTTCTGCACGCTATGTATCCCTCTGTGTCTGCGACGTGCTGGCGATGTGAGGAGGAGGAGGTGGGTTCTTTCTTGGGACATCCCAGGGTTGCTCCTTTCTGGTCCCAAATTGCTACCTTGGTACTGAAGATCACAAGCCTGTCACGACCTTTCACTCCCTCGGTTTTTCTCCTCCACCTGGCCCCACTCTCACGGAAAACCTATCATCGCTCCCTACTGATTCACATGCTATATGCAGCTCGGGCATGTATTCCAGCCCTATGGAGATAGTCCTGACCGCCCTCGGTTGGGATGTGGATGTGCCGGATGGAGGAGATCAGACTGATGGAGGACTTGACCTCCTCGTTACGTGGGTCTCAGCACAAGTTCGTAGTTACCTGGGCAGGGTGGTATCCTTTCAGAGGATCCACGGAGTGCTTGCAGTTATTTCGGAAAGTGAGCCATTGACAGCGATGGTACCCGAACAGTGATTTTGCAGCAATGTGCTGGGGAGGCGGTGGGGGTTCTGGGCAGGGGGCGTCCATCGGCCGGAGTTCGAGCTCTGCCTTCCCTTACCATCGTTGATTTTCTGTTGTGTTCTATGTGTGCCGCATTCCTGTGTCTTTCTTTTTCCTTCCTTCTTCTCTCTCTCTGTACATATGGGACGGTCCGCTCAAATTAAGGGATGGCCTCCCATGAGTCACATTTGTGTATAGGTTTAGTCATGTGTGCGAAAAATACAAAATGTCTTGAGGGTTCTGGTGCAGATGGATGGGCAGATCCGAGGCGGACGATTTGAGTATCCGTGCCTGTTCTGATACTGTTGTTTTCATTAAACTGGTGACTTTTGCCAATATGTGCTTATGTCAGGCTTTTAGGGCCCATATGTTTCAGTTTTCTGTACCATGCCCCTTTGCTTATAAAAGACGTACACTGTACGTCGTCAGTCACGAAGGGGTTAAAAAAAAAAGAACATAGATTGCTGACCTTTGAGTAAATAGAGACTGTCCTTTTATGTTACAATTTACTTCATGAGTGGTCTCACCATTGGGCTAAATTCCCCAAACTACCACAATAGTAAAAAATAAAACCCCAGTGGTGATTAAATAACACCAAAAGAAAGCTCTATCTGTCCCCAAAAAATTGTATACAATTCATTTCAGTACAGCGTTGCATAACTGAATAAATGTCATTCAAAATACCTCAGCTCTGAATACTGGCCGGGACAGGAAGGGGCAATTATTTATACCTTTGTCCACATTTACAAGCAGAGCAAGCTGTCAAGCAAAAGTGACAGTGGCAAGGTTTTGGATAAACTATACTACTGTCCTTTTTGAATCTGATTTAAACCATGAAAGCACATACCAGGAGTTATAGTTTGCTCCAACCCATGTCACATTCAATTTGTGTAAATATGAAGAAAAATTTAAAGAAAAACATGTAAGAAAAACATGTATTTCCCACTCTCTGGTGTTACTTAGCCTAATCCTTAATGCTTATAATCAAAAATATACAGTATAGTAAAGTCCATGATGGTCCTAGTAGAATATGCATAGCCACTACCTGTTGGTAATATAAATAAACAAATGTACATTGAGCATTGACAAGGGGGCTGTTCATTTCTCTGTTTTTCTTTACCATTTTTACAGTTTTATCTCTAACATAGGCAGGTAGAGGCAGAGTTTTGCTTCCTCAAGTCAGAGCCTTCAGTAAGAACAGAGCCTCTGATATTTGTGAGAGCAGCTAAAACAGCTCTCATGTATGTATTTCATTTGTGTATTTAGCAGTTTGCTTGGCGTTCAGCTTCTAGTCAGTTTGGTCCGGACCCCCATCCGTATAATCAACGCTTGGATTCTAATTCCTTACACAGACCATACAGAGAAACAGAAGGCATCACCTGATATCTCCATAATGCCTTGAGAAAACAGGCAATACTCTGGCAAAACCCAGCATCTCAATTTCCATTTTTCCTAGATTAAATATTGGTTGCGGAACTTTATTTTATGTTTGGTTCATCCCAGCTGTGACATATCTTAGAAATGTAAATGGGCACTAAATGTTTAATAAGATTCACTTCCCTGTGAAAAGGTCTTGCGCCTATTCATGCTGTGGAAGTGCTTCCTAAGGCCTCATTCACACACAACACAAGCAAAATTGTATATTGCGTATATACGAGCGTCTATGCGCATATATACGAGCGTCTATGCGCGTATATACGAGCGTCTATGCGCGTATATACGAACGTATATGCGTGCACTATATGCAATCCCAGAATGCATCACTCGTAATGGAAATTTTATTGTGCTGTGTATGTGAATGTATGTGCGTAAACATGCGTATGTGCGCGTAAATACGCAGAAATACGCTGCCCGGACGCATCTCTGTTCCATTCTGTTTTTGCGCATATATACGCTATGCAAATATACGGCTCCATACGCGGCTGTGTGTATGGAACCATTTATTTGCATGTGTTGCATATGGTGCGTATAAGCGTGTATTTGCGCAGCAGTGTGAATGAGGCCTAAGCTGTTTGACAAGTCCAATAACACTCACAGGAAGAATGATGCTTAGGATAAGGTATTTCTCAGCTTATTCCAAATCAGAAGACAATGAACAAATAGTAAGCATGGTTACGCCTGTTAAATAACTATATTGTTTTAGAAAGAGAGAGTGAGGAGCAGGACTGTACATTAAATACCCCAAAGTAGCAGGAATCTACCATGGGATGGTAAAATATTTATTCTCCATATATCACATAAATGACAAATGCATGGACACTCGTGAATATAAGCATTCTATTTTGGCGATACCCGCAAAGTTTAAAATATTTATTTTTAACTGACCTTTTGTGAGTTGACAGGACTCACAAAAGCCGCATTGTGTACTCTCTTTTGCCGTGGGACAAATATGCATGCACCATGCTGATCATTATAGTACAGTTAAAATATGAATTTCTTAACAAGGACAATTGGCCCTGCAACAATGTAACCATGCCACCGATCAGACGTAGGACTGCAAAGAAATGCCAAAAGACAACTCCCTCAACACAGAAACAGTACTGCCCGCTAAAATCCCAATTGTTTGTTTGTCATTGAAAGATTTATTTGGACCATGTCCGAATAACTGGTGGTTGCCTAGAAACTTCCTCTAATGGTAGCTGAACACCTTCTAAATAGTCCTTATTGCCATGCAATGCTTCCCAAATGTGAGATGCATATGGAAAGCATTTTAAAAAAAAATACTACTTCCCATTTATATGTTTACTTAGACTAAGTGACCACTTTCCTCAGTGTGTCTTCTGAATGATTTAAGGCAGACATAGCAGCTTAGGGACCAGATGCATATGGCACCTTGTATGACTTCTAACAGACCACTAATCAATTAGTACTGTGGCTTTAAGTGACTTTAGTCATTTTAGAACATCCATAGCTGCAGGAGAGGACCTTGTAGGGGCAGATCTGGATGGTAACCGTCAAGGACGGCTCTAAGACTACCTGGTGTGTAATACTTCTTTTATCCTCTTATAGTTTAAATTTAGTTGTGAAAATTGATATTATGATATTGCAGTTTGTTATTCTTTGTTTGCTTTGAAACAACATGATATATGCTGGAATTCCCCTTCAAAGCCAAACTGAAGTCTATGCAAGACAATGAATAGTTAGTATGCAACTGGAAGCAACTGGAGAATGTCACACCTCGTGTTGTGTTTACCAAAACACTTGCTGCATGCTAGCAGATTGAACAAAGCACTTGTCAAGGATTATGTGTGAAACAAACAAAACCAATACTTGGTTTAACAACTTCCCAGAATAGCCCTCATCAACTTGCTTTAAAGCTTGCCAGGTCTTGAGGTAATAGTAACTTCTTTGTGGTTCTGCGTACTGTGTTTGGACACAGCACAGCAATTTTGAGTTATTACTATAATGTTTACTTTAACATCATTTTTGATACAACTTTCAGATTATACGATTTTCTATATGATATTGTAATTACCGTATTTTATTACATATAATGCTTTGTATATTCTACTATTGGCTGCCTGCATGTCAATATTATTGTTTTTTAATTTTATATAGAGTAGGTATAGTGAAAACCCCTGTCAGTTTAATTTTTTTACATTAGAGATATTTATTTTCCTTGTCCTGTAGGCACCACAGGAACAGTAGAAAAACTTATCAGAAATGAGCAAAAACTGATCTCAGATAGATGTCACCTGAACAAGTGTCTCCATTAGATGAGTTCCCCTCTATTCCTGTTCTGGTGAAAACTCAAAACTTTGGATTTTCCCCTCACTTTCAATCTCACTGACAATGGTCTTCAGGACAAATAGCGATTTATTCTTCTTAGTGAGGGCACGGACAGCAGTTATAATTATTCCCAACAAAATTTAAGGGTTTAGATACACTTAGAAGTGTAGAGTGTAGAAGGGAAGACACGCCATGAGGCTGATTTATCTTTAACCTGTCCAAATGATCATGTTCCTCGTACAATGGTTGGGTAACCACAGGAGTCTGTGTAACATAGTTATGAGACTGCCTGATCTGGCCAAAAATGCCTTTGTGGGAGACAAGTCTAAGTCTATGCAAATATTGATGTAGGGACTGTGGCTGCAGTAACCAGTTCTCTAAAAAGGCTCTGACAAGTTACCAACTCCCTCTGCTGTCCCACATCACTTTTAAACTTACAAGCATGTACTTTATCCAAGAGATGCTCACAAAAGATCCTTCATGACATATGGAGGAACTTTTGATGACCAGCACAGTAATTTGCCCCATAGGCCCCCTGCACTTGCAAGGGATCTTTTCCGAGTACCAGGGCCCACTATGTGCTAATACTTTTACAAAGCTGATATACTTAATGATGAAGTGCGTGTAATATCAAACATACTTTTTGCTTGACTGTGTGTAATACAGGAAACTACATAGTTTATGCACAGAGGTAAAAACCTCCTCTACTTTGCTGCTTATTCCTACTAGGAGAACCAGCTATTTAAGCCAAATTGACAAATAAGAAATTCTGCATCTGGTCATGCTCATACATTAGGCCGTGTCTTCAATTGTTGTTTTAAGAGGATTTAATGATATTTTAAATTTTAAAGTGATTCTGTGATATTTTATACCAGATGAATGTTTTGTAAAATAAGATTTCCTTTTTCAATCAAACTTGTCAATAACTGTGGGCTCATATCCATATCCTCGATTCAACTTAGGTTTTATCTCGGTCTCTTGATGTTTTATTGTGGAAGGCTCTTGCAATTACCACATTTGGGTCTGTTACCAATTTAAAGGCCAGCTCCCTATTCTGCCTAGGAAGAAGGACGCAAGATTTCAAGAGAAGAAAATATTGACGGATTGCTGTTTTTCCCCCAAAGTAAAGCTAGCATTAGGGTTGTGTGTACAGGACACAACCATACTTGTTCAGCCAATGCAAATGTGTATAATTATGTGCTACAGGCAACATCTGAAATTGTAGTTCTTGGTTCTAGCAAAACAGGGAATGCGTGGCAATACATAACCTTCTGTGTTAATGAGGAAACATGATTCCAGTCTTTATCCTGGTATCCGGTTGAATTGACGTTTATCACCTGTTATGCACTTTTAAAAAAGAAAGAATAAAGGCTCATGGCTCCCACAAATGGTAAGGACAGGAGCCTCTGGGTAAAACACTGTAATTAAACAGCTAGGCACACACTACCTCTCTATAGGAGGCTACTACAGGCCTATAGGTAAAATCTACTTACCGTTATGAGCACTACACCTGCTCTTGTTCCTTAGCGATGATGCTCTTGTGAACTATTCAATACATTAGGCACACAGGTACAAACAGACAAAACACCTAAACAATACCTGCATCCAGTCAGATTGTTCAGATATTTTGCCAGCCAGTGGGGCCGAGTAGCAAGATACTGAAGCTTGGCCCAATGAGAGATTCCTCCATCCTCCATCCACACAGTTTAGCGTACATGGAGGAATCTGTTGCACTCTTCCCATCTGACCATAGAAAATCTGAAGAAAATCTATAGGTGTATGGCCAGCGTAAGAGGAAGCCCTTATCTACATCCAAATTGAAATATTACTTATGCCAACTCGGAATGGTCCATTGTATGCACACACAAAGTAATATGAGGATTATGGTCACATCTCTATACACAATCTTGCAGTGTGGCTATAATTTACACACTTGCATATATGGGTGTCTAGGGTCGATCCCAAGGTATTGTGGCCTGTTGTGGTAACTTTGTCCTGCAGACCATGGGGCACATATCACACTTATCATATTTATTCATATAGTCATGTAGTAGAATGTAGGATAGCCTTGATTTAAATGTTTTTGGGGTTTTTTTTAATAAAGCTTTATAATGTTCTTATTCTAAAATTTATTTTTGTATGTTAATATTTTGTATGTAGTTAACTCGTGCAGTTGTTTTTTTTTTAAATTATTATTTTGCAATGTTTTCTTATAGGACTGTGGTAGCCTCACATAGAAGGAATAGTGTGTTCAGGGATTTGTGGTGTGCCATTTACAATAACAATTGTCGCGCTACATGTTCTGTTCACAAAAGGAAAGCATTCTGAACATTACACAACTGTGTATGATCATGCTGGCTGATCATGTGCTATTGAGGCTGCAGACTGTTCTCTGCTCGCAGAGATCACATAAAATAGATGCACCTGCTTGACAACAAGCGCTTCCTGAAAATTATATTCAGACACTGGTAACTGCAATGTGCCCGTGTCTGAAAAAAAGATGGTGTGGAGCAGAAAACCTAAATTTTAATGGTGCAATTGTACATGTTGTGTAAGTTATTAGGAAAGGGTGTCTTTTGCACTTCTTTTAAAGGAAATGTATAGTAGTCAGGGCCATTCCTATAATGTTATCATGAGGCAGTCGCCTCAGGCGGCATCTCATTAGGAGAGCGGCAGGTGTGGGGAGGGGGAAGGCAGAGGGGCAGCCACAGCATACCAGGTTACTAAGAGCTCTTTGCAACCTTTGATGTTCTCTCCACTCTGTCTGGCTTCCCGTCCAGCTCACAGACATCATTGGTTGCTGAGCCGGACACCTGGGCTTGCTTCCCACCAGGCTCCTGGCAACCAGTGACGTCAGTGAGCTAGGTGGGATAGACAGAGAGCCACTGACAGGCACACAGCCACACATCTCACCACATGGGACGTTACCCCGCAGAAACCCTGAACCCCCCGAAAGCTCTATCAGCAGCAATGGAGCCACCCGCCCCACATCCCCCACTGTACAGTATACAGGGTAGGGACAGCTCTGATGGTAGTGTTTTATATATTTTCATAACTTAAGATGGTCAGAGCTTTAAAAAACAAATTTGTTATTTTTTTTTTAGTCAGGTAAATATGAAATGTTCCATATTCATTTTATGTATTATTTTACTCAGCCAGAAGCGAACACTTTATGCTTTCCGTGTCTAATATCTCCTTCTACCACATTCTTATTGTAAAAAGCCTGTAGCTTCCAGCATTTAATAGCACAAGCTTAAATTCATGCACACAGGTGAATGAGAGGAGAGACTCACTTTTATCAGATAGCTCTGTCTGAGGTTCCAGTCATACAAAGCCAGCCTCAAGGCTTGCAATATATATACACACACACACAAAGTGATAATAAACTCATTTCAGAAATTTAAAGTAACTTACCTCATTGAAAAAATCACCACCATATTATTTATCTGCTCACAGTGTTTAAATCCATCATAGACCCGTGACTTCTCCCTTCTCGTAAAGGGAACTTTACCTCCCATTTAGACAGAATTATTATTACTAATTATTCTTTTAGCTACCACTATGTTAAAGGATTTCTGTGTGCAACTGACCTTGGCCTGCTTTCGGTACACACCCACTCAACAAGATGAAATTCAGTCTTTGTCTTTACTCATGTTTGTCTAAGTCATAATTTCCTCGGAATGGACAATGTTCAGTGAAGCTTTGGCAGGCTATTCAACTATACAACTATAATTTACACACTTGAATATATGGGTGTCATGGGTATATTGTCAACAAATGTTTGCATGGCTATTGAATGGCTCCACATTTTTTGTGTATGGAGTTCCCTGCTATTCTTTGCTTCAGGTTAGGATGGGTTTGTAATTAGTAACTGGAGCACTTTATTCATCAAACATTCATTGGATTCAGGCCATGAAGGAAGGACCATTATTGGGTGGCCACCCTTTTGGATCTTTGATACTGGGGAAATTGCAGATCTAATGCTACAATCGCAGAGGGAGCAAACAATTCACTACTTAGAGGAGGTGTTGCAGAAGAACCTCTGGCCGCATTTACAGATAGTGGGAGGATTCCTACCCATGCCCAACGTTCCTCTGATTCTCATATCACTAAAAAGAGGAGCAGCGGTGGCTGCCTCAGCAATTTTGTTACAGAGCGAAAAATCCTTCTGTCCCCTGGCACTGTAGACCTGCTCACTTTTATAAAAAATGAACCAGTACTGTATGAGCAATGAATACAAAACCCATGCAACTAATGCTACCGACTACATTTTTTTGTCACATGGACTGATAAAAAAATGGTACCTGCCCCCATTACTAGCCCCTGCCACAACTGCCAACATTACCAGCTCATGTCACTTCTCCGTGCCTACCACTGCCACAATTACCAGCTCCTGCCACCTTTCCTAACCTACCACCATTACCAGCTCCTGCCACCTCTCCCGGCCTACCAATGACACTATTACTTGTTCCTGCCACCTCTCCTGCCATGCCACCATTACCAGTCTCTTGCCACCACTGCTGCCTTGCCACCATTAACAGCTCCTGGGAATTGATCAAAACTGGAGCAGACAGAATCTGGAGCAGATTTGCATTGCAACCAATCAGCTTCTATCTTTCATTTTCAAACCCTAACTGAGCAAACTGAAGAGAGATGCTGATTGGTTGCCATGTGCAACTGCTCCAGTGTCTGCCTGCTCCAGTTTTGATAAATTCCGCCCAATATCTGTTATCCCACAATTTAGTTCAGATTTGCTCATCTGTAGGATAAGGAGAAAAAGGAGTGGCCACATGCAGGTCCTACTTTTTTGCAATTCTTTCACATATCTGATTGTCCAAGCCCGATTTATTAATCAACAATGCATGTGACATTTACTATAAATGTTATTTTCAGCTCTTGGTCATTTTTGCTCAGTGAATTAAGCCAACTATATTTTGACTATGCTATGTAATGAGTTTAAATAAGGACCTTTGACCTTTCTCTCCTGATCTGCATACTTATTCTAGAATGTGCTGAATCCAGTAGATCATTTTAATAGCCAGGACATTGGAATTTTCAGAAGGAGGTCAGTAATTGTAGCCTCCTTATTTCTTTTTATCTCAGGTTTAGTTTAACTGTGGGATTCAATCAACCTTTCAACATGTCCCTGGGCACATAAGTCACATTCTTGTAAAGCATAGCTACCTGTCATTACGTTTAACACAATTTATAATTAAAATATAAGAAAACACTAATTAATGTTTAAATTGTGAAATTTATAATTCTAAGCTTAAACAATGCATATAAACTACAGTCACCTTGAAAGACCCAATATATAGCCTTTTGAATAGCTTGTGTGGAAATAAATGTGATGACGTTGATTTTGGGTTCATTGTTATAACTGTATTGATTTAAAATGATTGACACCATAAAAAATATAGTTCCCTTTTATGTTGTTTTTTTAGCTACCAGTATGCCACCTCAATAAACTATGCAGCTCCCTAGGGAGGCAACAGTGTTGTATCCTAGAGTCTGTTTCAGGATGCTTTGATTGGGTTTCCCAAGGGGGAATTTCGACAGGTGTCAGCTCCATATTTGGATTACTGAATGCCTCTGCAAATGATATCTTGGTAAGTGCTTTAAACAAATATGGATGGCATACAGATTTTCCACCCCCACTTTTGCTGCTTAGCTTTCCAAGTTAATGGGGGAAATTTTATTGCTTTGTTCATGTGAAACGACTTGGCAGTTGGCACACAAACAGTTTGACAGATAAAGGTCATGAGGAGTCAAGGTTTGAAATAGATCATGTAGGTAATTACTCTCCTTGCTTTCCTAAGAAAGATAATGGGTCTGATGTATCTAAAGTGTGCTAACAAGAAACATTTTTATTATCCATAGCAAGCATTTAGAATCACTGTCTCATTCTCGACCTAAGAACTGTAGAAGAGGCAGCTGGAAGCTGATCGGTTGCAATGGGCAAAGAGAAATTAGCATACTTTGCATGCTTCTTTTGCAATATGATTAAGTTCCATTCATCTAACTTAGTACAAGGTTATGTTCTAAGAATCCTTGGAGCCCAGAAGCTGCTTTCTATTCAGCTTATAGATAAATATATCCATCACTAGCAGCGACATAAAATTTACTCACCAGAGCAAAACTGACCGTAGCTTATAAAACTTAAAAACACAAGTACATAAGATATATAAAAGTCAGCTCTTCTTTGACTTAATGTTGCTCTTGCACTCCTACAATAGTTCTATACTGCTGATGATCTCTGCATTGGTAAGAAAGAAACTGGTGCACCCTCCGCTATGCTTTTATCTTTTGCTTAAAAAGAACGCAGGGTCTGGGTGATGGGATTTCTTTTAAGCAGCCTGTCTGAAGGAAGTTAACTGCTGTACAATATGTTCAGATAACCCATAGGACTCTGGGAATCCCTATTCATGTATTGAATGTTTACTTTTTAACAAATAATATATAGAGATAGTGAAACATCAGTTTAAATAAAATAAAACAATAAATTCACTGAACCAAAATCATAATTGTTTCCCCTTAAGGCCCCGTGCGTCTTATGCCCCCTCCTTGCTTCCCCTTCACACAGGAGACTCACTGGAATACCTGTGACCTTGTGTATGAACAGGTAAAAAAATGCCTTTTCACCGAATATCTTCCTCCACTGCCATGATGTTACTCTAACTCCGGCTTTATATATGACCATTTCTCTGATTTTATATGCTGTATAATGGTCCTTCAATAATGGTAATCCAGCTTATGCATCAATATCACTACAAGAATTAAGAAACTGCCATGTAGTGTAAAACTGTATTTATTAAAATCTCAACATAAAAACAAAGAAGCACTCAAATCTCTCTGTGCTATCCCAGCACAGGTATGCACAATTCAAACAATCCCTGCTGCCTCCAAGCATGCAGCTCACTCCACAGGAATGTCATCGGTAAGGTCTTCCGGGTGGTGGCCAAAAGAGCTCATGGATGTCACATATTCTGGAGGAGTATTTGGTTCCACTTTTACTGCAGCGAAGAAAAGTTGGGTCTTCTGCCCTGCTAAGCAAGGCTGTACTATGCAATTCTCAGGACTGGATGGACAAGTAAAACAGCTATCATATATGAATTTCATATGTGTATTTATCTGTCTTTAAGAGAGTTACAAAAAGAAAAAAAAATACAGCAAGTCCAGTTGCCTTGACTTATTTTTTACAGATATACCATGACCTGAATGAACGAGAACCTTCACAGACCTATCTGACAGAGAAACAGCATTACACTTGGTCATCAGGCTTATTATGTCTATCCAGTAATATGATCTGCTACATTTACACTTCAAGGAAGGTCACTTATTAAGTAATTATAATATAACTTTTATTTACATTTATAAAAAACTGTTTATTTTCTTAGAAGAGGCTCTGAGCAGTTTCATGTGTCACCATGCACTTCCTCAAGGATGATGCATGAAAGCAGGCAGCAGCTTTTCTGAAACAACGAGCAATCTGTGATCTAGTTTTAATGTGTTTAAGCAGAATTTATGTTTAAAGGTTTAATGATTGGACTCCTAAAGGTGTGGAAGTGATAGATTATTTAGTCTCCTAAAAAAAATGAGGTCCATAATAGGCCATAATAGTGGACCTCAGAGCTTGTTTAACAGGAGGTGATGTAGATCACTTCCCATTCATTCATAATTGAGGATATAGTAAACATAATTAATTATTACCTTGCTCTCCTTCCTAACACGCTGTCAGTCTGCTTTGACAGCGCGGCCTGTCTCGGCCCACACACCGCTCTCCCGATCTGTGACAGGAGGCTGAGCGGTGTGGGTGGAGAGACGCTGGCCGCTCACAACGTTCTTCTCCCTGCACCGCTGTATCGGCCAGAAAATGGCACTTTAGGCATTATGCCAAAAGTGCCATTTTCAGCCGATATGCTTTGGCGGACGATATATCGGTGCATCCCTAAAAAAAAAGTATATCTGTTGGGAAGTAATGTTTACATTTGCTGTGTGCTTGGATAGCCTGACAGACACATTGTGACCATATTTGGTTAATGATGCCACCCAGAATCCCCAGCCCATGTATTGGGATCTCTCATTTCGTGCCGGGTCATCATGATTTACATGGATCTACATAGCTGGACAACTCGATCGATATTGGATTTACATAGCTATATACTGTATATAGTCACATGGTAAGTAAGGTTGAAGACATAGGTCCATTTAGTCCAAACAATATATATGTGTATGTGTGTGTGTGTGTGTGCGTGTGTACATGTGTAACGCTCCAAAGCGTCTAATTAGGTTAACCTGGATCTTAGCTTCAGATAACACATGTACTAGTTATGTAGGTATGTTCGACAGTTAAGTATGGCAGCAGGATGGATGGCAGAAATGCACAGTTCAATGAGAGCAGCTGATTGTATGGCAGTATACACAGTTCAATGGGAGCAGCTGATTGTATAGCAGGAATACACATTTCAATTAGAGCAGGCGATTGTATAGCAGGAATACACAGTTTAGATGGGAGCAGCTGATTGTTTAGCAGGAATACACAGTTCAGATGAGAGCAGCTGATTGTATAGCAGGAATACACAGTTCAATGAGAGCAGTTGATTGTATAGCAGGAATACACAGTTCAGACGAGAGCAGCTGATTGTATAGCAGGAATACACAGTTCAGACGAGAGCAGCTGATTGTATAGCAGGAATACACAGTTCAATGAGAGCAGCTGATTGTATAGCAGGAATACACAGTTCAGATGGGAGCAGCTGATTATATAGCAGGAGTACACAGTTCAGATGAGAGCAGCTGATTGTATTGTGTGATACTTGCAGTTGGTGAGTAGGAGGTCCTCTGCTGCCACCCAATGGCCTTGTGTGGGAATGCTGGTATGGCTGTCCTAGTTGCTGAGAAGGAGATGGGACAAGCTGTTTAGCTCTGGAGAGCGGATCGGCAGAGAGGAGGAAAGGAGAGTGGTGTGGATGGCCGCTGAGGAGGGGGCTTTGTCCGGCCCTGTCGGCTTAAGGAGAGAGCAAGGGAGGAGCCTGGCGATTTCACAGGAACTCCGACGGAGCTCCTGCAGATGCCGGAACTGCCGGAGGGGTGAGTATTTCACAACATGTCGCTAAGAATTCCCATATCCCTGTATATTCTGTAAACTAAGAAACTCATCTAGGTGTTTGTTGAAACTGTCAATGCTTTCTGCTGATACAGCTAACTGCAGAATGGAATTCCTCACTGTTACTGCTCTGACAGTAAAAAAAACTCCTTGCGCAATCTGAGATTAAAGAGCATCTTGTCCAACTTCTTGTTTTGTCCTCGTGTCTTCCTCAAAGTTCTTAGTTTCAATAGTTTCTTCCTTTTACTGCAGTCCCCATTGATGAGTTTCTCAAGGACATCCTTCCTGAGGATTGGTGACCAAATCTGAACTGCATACTCAAGATGTAGCCGAGCCAGTGTTTAATAAAGTGATAAAATTCTATCCCTTGAAAAAAATCCTCTTTTACTGCAAGATAGTATTCTGTTTGCTTTGTTAGCTGCAGCTTGGCATTGCATAATATTGCTGGATCTGTGGTCTATAAAAACCCATAGGTCATTCTCCATCCGCAATTTTCCCAGTGGAGCACCTCCCAAAGAGTAATTTACATGCATGTTCTTATCTCTAAGTGCATAGCTGTAAATTTTTCTATATTTAAACTCTTGTTGCAAATGTATAGCTTGGCATCATCAGGAAGCACTGAGATTATATTCCAACCTCTATCATTTATGAATAGGGTAAACAGGATTGGTCCCAGGACTGGACCCAGAGGCAGTCCACTCACCACTTTGGACCAATTAGAGAATGAGCTGTTTATTCTTATCTTCAGAATACATTTGTGCACCCCGTTTCTATCATGTGCATACAGTTTCTTCAATGCCAATAAACCTTAATTTGCTAATGTTTGTGGGGTACTGTATTGAATACTTTGGCAAAGTCCAGATAAACTACATCTACTGGGCTTCCTTTCTCCACCTTATTGATTACTTCCTTCTAGAATGTCAAAAGGTTGGTCTGATAAGTATGGTCCTTCATAAATCCATGCTGGTTGTTATTTATGATACCATTATCACATGCACATTTTTTAATATAGTCCCTGATCATTCCCTCAAATACTTTGCATACTATTGATGTAAGACTTACTGGCCTGTAGTTGCCAGCTATCAGAGGCATAACTAGAACCTTCAGGGCCCCGGTGCAAGAAACCATGAAGGCCCCCCCCCCAACCGCCATGGCAACGCATGGTTAACAGGAAGGCTGTCGAGGTCTCCAGCAAGCGCGGGACCTCAGGCAGCCGCAGGTATAATTTTAGTGCCGGTGTTCTGTCGTGAACGCCGACCCAGTATCTGCACTTACGTACAGATGGGATTACCGAGGATTACCGAGGAAACCGGCATTTATTTACAAAGTATTCGTTTGTAATGGTTAATTGTGACCGTTAATAATATGCCGTCCATGGCAGTATATGACGGATGGAATATTATTAACAGTCACAATTAATGATTTAAACAAAATACTTTGTGAATAAATCCCTGTTTCCTCGATAATACTGGTCTGTGTGTAAGCGCAGATGCTGAGGTCGGCAATTTCGACTACGTCGGCGTTCTCAACAGAACACCGGTATCTGCGTTTAGTATCGGGGCATTTTCACAAGTATGAGTACTCGTGAAAATGCCCAGTATTGGCAGTGGTGTATCCCTACTTAAAAATATAATGTATTGCTGGGATTTGTAATCCTAAATAGTTGGAGCTATTCTGCATTGCTGTATAATCATCATACAGCAATGCAGAATACCCCCAGCTATGCGGGACTACAAGTCCCAGCAATACATTATAATAAAAGTCAGCACTACACAGCAGAGGTGTAACTAGAAACCTCGTCTTCCCCGCAGCAATAATAATTTATTATTTCTGCGGGCAAGGGGGGGGCAATTATTATTGCTGCCTGGGGAAGAATTGTTATTAGGCAGGAGTTAATAAAAAAAAAAAAAAGCCATGCAGCAATAATAATCACCCCCCTTACCCACAGCAATAATACATTATCCTTGGGGTAGACTAATACTGCAGCCAGGGCAGAAATTACTAATAGTTATTAAAATTTTAAGTATCTTCTTTCTACTGTCTTTTCTCTCACCTGTTCCAGCTCCCAAGCTTCTTCCCCTCCTGACATCACTCTGCACGCTGAGGCGGATTGATATCCTCAGCACAGAGACGATCCTGTGCTGGCCGGCACTAAGATTTAATTGTCGGCTGCCGCAGCTCTCCATGTTCCTCCGTGGTAAAATAGTCCCCTCTCTTCTGCTGTCAGTTCAGCGGGGGAGAGAGGGGACTACTGTATATCAATATTAATTGGACTGGGACCGGCTGGTGTCTGGCTCTGACCGGGGCCGTGCTCTCATCCTTTCTGGGCCCCCCGCAAGTGACGGAACACCAGGGCCCGGTCGCAAATGCGACTGCTGAGACCCTGGTAGTTCCGCCAGTGGGCATGGATGGTAGTAGAGATCCACCAATACCATTTTTTCTAGACCAAGTACATCAACTATAGAGGACTACAAATACAGTTTCCACTCTCCCCCACATCTCCCTGTGTTCCCACATCTCCCCTCTAGGAGAGCGGTGTGTGGGCGGAGACTGCCCGCGCTGTCACAGGAGGTTGAGCTCTCTTCATCACACTGCTCGCTCAGCCTCCTGTGACTGCGTGTCAGGATGGAGAGCGGTACAAACATTCAGTGATCAGTGATCGCTGAGTGTTTGTACATAATGGAGGACATGGTATGGTTACTATATCCTCAATTATGAATGAATGGGAGTGTTCATCACCTCCTGTTCATTCATGATTGTGGTTATAGTAAACACACAATGTTCTCATGTTATGAATGAACAGGAGCACACAGCATAGAGCATTCCTGTTCATTGATAACAGGGGCTGCAGAAAAAGAGATTGAGGATTCTGTGTCCTCAATCTCTTTTTCTATTTTAAAAGGGAAATATCAGGGGTCTATTTAGACCCCTACTATTTCCCCGGAGCTCCCAACAGTAAAGTATTTCATTGCAGTGCACCTTCCTTTTTTTTTACTTTATCACTTTTTTTATTTTGTTAATTTTTAATTTCTTTATTTTTTTTAATCTTACTATCTTTTACTTTTTATATTTTTAATTATTATTTTTTACTTATTATTTCATAAATGTTTATTTATTGTATAATTTTTTTATCAATTTTTATTTTTTTCACTTAACTGTATTGCTATCACAGAAGAGCTAACAAGCCCAATGTGTGATGGCATTTGGAGGTGACAGGTTCTCTTTATTGAATCTGTCACCCTCAATACTGGAGTTCTAGCACAGCACTGTGCTAGAACTCCTGGGACAGCTGAGAGGAAGGGCTCTCCTCTCACTGTCTACTCGATCCGGCGTGAAAGGTAGCCGGTGGGGGGGGGGACACCTTCCTGACGGGGGGAGACCTTCCTGACGAGGAAGGGGGCGAGACCTTCCTGACGGGGGGGGACCTTCCTGACAAGGAAGGGGGCGAGACCTTCCTGACGGGGACGGGACCTTCCTGATGGGGACTGGGGGCAAGAACTTACTGCACTGCCAACATACCTCTGTTCAGAGAGGCTCTGCTCAGAGAGGCGGCTCTGATCACACCTGTCAGAAATGTACTGCCTGTTGTGAACAGTATATTTGTGAGGGATGCAGTCAAGGAAAGTTCTTTTTTTTTAAGGAAAGGTTACTGGCTGTAGCTCTGGTAAATAATTATCTCCTTGCCAGTACTGTCTCCCTCATTAATAGGTTTCGGCTACTGGATGTCTCTAGTCTTCCAAGTTGTATTATGCCAGTAGACTGAGGACATCCTGTGAATGCAGGCTACCATGGACCTCCCCAAACCATCCTTCATTCATTTACAATGATTCAGTGAGAGGCACTGCTTTGTCACATTAGCATCGCTGTCAATGCTGCCTCAATGTTTCCCTCAGTCAGCATGTTGTTCTGTCTTGTGTAGAGTGACAGCCAGAGAGGTATGTTGGCAGTGCAGTATGTCTGCCTGCTTCCCTTCATTAGTAGATGAGTGACGCATGCCCTGCACCTCTGTATTGAAGCTCTACTGAGCACTGCTTGGGCTGCCCAAGACTTCTGTGCCTGCACTCTGTAAATAACACACTCCCAACCCTTGCAGACTGTATCTAACATATGCCTGACCCCTGAATTTTGTATGTTAAATACACCTGATGCCTGTACATTACATTCACTTGATCCTTGTACATTACATATGCCTGTCCCCTGCACTCTATAAGTTAAATACACCTGACCCCTGCAATATATACACTGAGAGGCCAGATTATTATGACCACCCCATCAGTACTTCGTTGGGCCACGAGATGACTCCACGAGATGACTTTGTTGGGCCGCCTCGTGACTCCACGAGATGTTGAAAGGTGATGCGAGGAATCTGACACTGCACTGTTGCCCTTCTGTTTTCTTGTACCAGTCTTGCCACTCTCCGTTCTGCCCTAACATTGACTAGTCGCTGACGGCCCCAATTCGCACGTTCAGACCCAGATTTTCGGCTGACAGTCCAGTCTTTAAACACTTTAACAACAGCTGCTCTTGAACATTTAACGAATTCTGCTGTTTTGCTGATACTCGCTCCATGGCTCCGAGCGCCAACAATCATCCCACGTTCAAAGGCTCTTAAATTGCGTTGTTTACCCATATCTTCAGAAAAAAATCACTTCTACTGTCATTGTAAACAACCTGCTTCATGTATATATATATATATATTACATACAGCAGACTCATGCAATCTATATGTCATGAATGCCTGACCCCTGCACTCTATACGTTACATACTCTGACCCCTTCTCTCTATAGTGCTGTATAGTGGTGGTACAGCAGCAATCATCTCTCCCTGTAAAGACTACGTGATCTATCCCTATCTGCTCCAGGTCTGTACAACACACAGTGAGTGTGTATGTGACTCACTGTAAATAAAGCAGTGTTCAGCAATCAGTAGCAGCAACTATTTCTCCCTACAAACACTCTCTTATCCTTCCCTTTATACCTTTCTCATCCAGGTCTGTCCAACACACAGTGGGTTGGATTTGCTGAAGGCAGACACAAGGATTTTCCCTTAGTTTGATAAATGAGGTGAAGCTCTGATGACTTCCATGATCCAATCATGTAAAGCAAAAATACTGTTTTTTTTTTAATTGAATGCGAATGGTTATTCTTGGGAAAATAAAATTGAAAATTCCCTTACAAAGTGAGCAGCCTATTTGTCTTTAGTACATCAACCCCATTGATTATGTATGTGATTGTGATTAAATGTAAATGCAGCAATTTTTAGCAATCAGCAGCAGCTAGCTCTCCCTGCAAACACTCAATGATTTGTCCCTAACTACTCCATGTCTCCTCCAACACACACTGACAAAAGACTACTGGTAAATCTGACTTTTAGAGGCCAGGAAGTGCATTGTTGGTAACTGGTTTCTATAGATGCAAACAACACCATTAGTTTGTCATTTTATCAAACTGTGGATGGCTTGGCTTTGGGTTGACCTCTTGTTAGACCTCATCCCTAGGATCTTGCACCTAACTATTGGGTAATGATATCATAGTGCCCCAGTTTTCAGTTTGCTAATAATATGCCAGAAATGAAACACCATTGTAAGTTTCAGTTTCAAAAGTAATAACCAGGGCTCGAAAATCCACTCGTCTGCTCGTCTGTGGCGAGCAGACAGTGGAGCCCGACGAGCAGCTTCCCGGCCGGCCGTTGTAATTACACGGCCGACCGGGAGCTTTACAGTCAAGCGATCGAGCGTCTCGAGAGACGCTCGATCGCTTGTATCAGAAGCTGTCACTGCCGTTGCCGGTCCCGAGATCCGCTGTGCCCGATGCGGCCGGGACCGGCACGGCTCTGTGACAGGAGATCAAAGGGAGTTCAGTATACGAACTCCCTTTGATCTCCTCTCAGTCCCCGAATGCAGGAAGTGATGTATATTGCATCACTTCCTGCATTCAGTGTCACTCTCCAGCTAGAGAAGCTGATGAAGCCGATCTCTGCTTCATCAGCTTCTCTGGAGGTCCCTAGGTGACATTAGGGGTCTTGGAGACCCCTGATGTCTCCATAAAGAGGACCTGTCATGTAAATTGGCTATCCCATAGGGGGCTTCTTAGCCCCCCATGTAATAGCAATAAAGTTGTATGAAAAAAAAAAAAAGTAATACAAAAATGAAAGATTGATAAAAAAAAATAAAGAAGCATAACATTTATTTTTTAAACATTTTTTTTTAAGTCTGCGCACCCCACCTACACACACATATATGCGTCAGGTGCGCCTACATGCCGCACATGTTGCATATTGCCGCAAACGGAGTGAGAGCAATAATAAGCCATAAAGAGCCATTAAGGCCGGGTTCACGCCTGGGCGTTTTACAGCTCTGATTGACGCACTGTAAACGCCCTGCAAGTGAAATCCCATTATTTCCTATGGGCATTGTTCTCACTTGGGCATTTTTCAGCGTGTCGGAACATGCTGAAAAAGCCCTATGCCCAAAGAAGTACAGGAGCTTCTTTGGGGCGTATTTCCGCGCGTACCCATTAGGATACAGCCGGATAGCCCTCGTAAACGCGCGTTTGACGCACGTTTTGTGGGCTGCAAATCGCGGTTAAAACATGCACCGCAAAACGCGCGTCATACACGCATATTTCAGACGCCTAGTTGGGAACCAAGCCTAAAGGAGAACTATGAGGTGAGTGCTTTTCACTCACCTCATAGTTCTAGCCGACCTGTGAAAATGAGACTGTCACAGGTCGGCTCAGTAGATCGGGAAGTGAGCGAACACATACCGGTGTTCGCTCACTTCTCGATCCTGTCACTGCACAGAACCGTGACAGGGAAGGGGCTGGATTCCCTAAGCCCTAACCCCATAGTTCTCCTTTAATCACTGATAACACTAAACTGATGAACAGTAAAAGCGTTTTAATCGTCGCCTATGGGCGTTTTTTGCGATTTTTGCGGGCGCACGCAATTCTAATTCTTGACATGTTTGGTGTCTATTTACCCGACGTGACCCTGACTTTTATGTTTTACTAAAAATATCGGTAAGAATAAATGTATTATAACATAACGTAGGGAAACTTTTTTGTTTTTTTTTACATTTATGGTACTTTTTTAATTAAATACCCCCGTGGTGATTATATACCTCCAAAAGAAAGCTCTATCTGTCCCCAAACTTTTTAAATAAATTGCAAGGCTATAGTCCGGTCATGCTGACTGGTGAAATTTTTGACTGACTGGTGAGACACTATCAAATAGATATATAATAAGAGGAGAGAGCAGATTAACAGAGAGATGAGCTCATCAGTTTTCTGCTTCTCCTTTCACTGTTGAACCACATTATGGGGGAGTAGCTAGTATTACCTAACTGCAGCAGAGAAAAATGATGTCTCCCAACTTGCCAGATGGGGCTGTGCTGTGTGGCTGAGCTCTCTGTAATTCTCAGAACTAGATGAAAAAATATACAAATCTTTGGGAGATAAACCAGTTTACATGTGTAATTCATTTGTGTATTTAAATGTTTGCCTAGAGTTCAACTTTAAGTTATAAATTCTATGTGGTGTCTGTAAACCCTTATCTTTTCCTACCTTCAGCATGTGGCTTTTCCTTCCTTTGCCTCCCATAGGGATACAGCATGTCCCCTGTGAATTTCAAGTAACTTTAAAGACAGTATGCATGTCGTTTTTTACCACATCTTCTTTTTATTTCAGAATAGTCAACAGAATAGTTAGCATCCAAATGAAAAAAAGATGATAACAGACAAGATATAGTTTCAATTTATTAGTTGGTGTATTACCATCTCTCGAAACTCAACACATCTTTACTGTTCCATATGCTCCAGAATAACCTGCTACGATTGTTTTAGTTGGCATTACTCATAGCTCTGACTTGAGTGATGTATTGTTTTCTACACAGAATGTTAATCTAAGCTCCAATATCCAGTTTCAAAGGCGTGAATGCTTCAATTCGTGCCATGCTTGTATCTGTTGCCTTTTATACATGGTGCCTTACATTTATCTCCAGATAGCATTCATCTCTATGGAGTTAGCTTTCCCATCTTAATGGCTTTAAACACTTAAAGGCTTTGATTTTCCAGCAGCAAATAATGTAAACTACACCAACACAAATGTTAAAAAATAAAAACAAAATGTATAGTTACTGATAAATTATATTTCTCTTTAATATTGGTCAATCATTTTTCTAATGTTTCTTATTACATTTCCCATCAATGTAAATCTTTAAAAAAGGTCTTTAGTCTAAAATATTTAATTCCACTGGGAAAGTACGTTATGCTTTAAAGTGCCACCCATTGTGATACATCCCTCCATGCATGTGCAAATGAAAAGAAAACTGCACTACTCAGTTTTTCCGCTGCAAATCAGTTGGGCGATCCAACTTGTGCACAGGTATTCTATAGCTAATACATTTTGAAGAACATTGATACAAGCTTTTAACCCAAAAGCATCGAGTTCCAACAAAACTCAACTAAATCTACCCTCAGGTTCCAAATACTTGTTGGTGCTGTCAAAAAGAACCTGGTACTTTGTTACATATAATTTGGCATTGGCCATTCTGGGAGGAGGTCCGGAAGTTAATTCTCCTTTTAAATTTAGTAGATCTAGGATGTAATCCAATCAGATATCTTCTCCATGTTGATCAGATCCCGCTAAAACATTAGGGTTAATCTATTAAATGCAGCATTGGCTTTGTGTGAGTAAAACACCTCTCCACCCTGTCTCAATTGTTTTCCAAAATAAGTAAAATCAGGCAGATAGAAGACACTACTGCGCATTTTCTAAAAGTAGAAGAGCAATTTCATACTACGGGGCTTCCTGGTCTCATGTTATATTTTTTCCACTCCGTATAACTTTACCTTGATGATTAACAGAAGAACTCAGGACCCCTCCTAAACTCCCGCAGACAGACTATGAATATGGTACACTTCCGCAGTTGACATAATACCTATTGTTGCCCCCCCCCCCTCCCCCACCCCCTCCCCCAAGCCTAGGGGCTCCTAGGGGTCCACCACCTAAGCCATTCAACCCTTTTTCCGGTTTTCATCACCCTGATTTCTACCAATCAAACAAAACTGTTTATATTGGATACTGACTTTCACAATCTATAGCAATCTATAGTTGTTGGTCTTGCTTTTGTAACCTCTATCTATGACTGTAAAGCATTTTAATGAAAGTTGTGATAATGTATATATCTGTTTATTGACAAAAGTTGATGCAGAGAAGACAGAGGTCGCCCACTGTTATGTGTTGATCTGACATGTGTTACCTGGAAGCTTTATCATGAATGCATTTGTATGTATCTGAGATGTCTATTGATAAAAAATTAAAAATGTTAACCATTGGTTCTGTTCAAGCTGTTTCTGTCAATTGCCCACTTTAAAGTCAGAATGATCGTAAGTGAACGCAGTGTCAGGTGACCAGTTTACATGGCATGAAAGAAGGCAGAGAAAACTGGAAACAGCAAGTAACGTTAAAAAACATGTGCTTGCACCTCCAGAAAAGTTTAGGGACATGGCCATGCTCATTTGTTTTGCTACTGAGAGCTGTCATAGTGTTTGAGTGTTTTAGTGTATTTTGCACTGGACCATGTATGGTCTGAGCCAACCTGAAATGCCTCTAGTAGATATTTTGTCATATGACAACAGGTACAACATTTTAGTACCCCTGCATTGCCACTGAGATGACATGAACAAAGCTGAACTCCACCCTGACCAACCATGTTTTTACTACATGTTTAAATGTTTCCTCTTATGCATAATACAAGCATAATACAAGCTGACAGGTGGCCTTTAAAAAGCAGGGGGAGGGGGGTAAAGGAAGAGGGATGAGAGCCTACATGAGCCACAGTTAAAAATAGGAGGGCCTTAGTTCAAGTATGCCTATTGTATGCTATACTGAATTGTATTAAATGCTTAAAAGGGGTGACAGTCCAGTTGAACTTGCCCAGCATAGAATGGTATCCAGCATGAAAGCCCAGGTTGCTAATGAATCAAGATGGTCATGATAACATCTTGAAAGTGTGCGGTAACCCACATTTTAGTCCCCTCAAAAATGCAAGACTTCCTCTTGTTTTCTGACCATGCTAATCACAGAGGCATCTCTCTATTTTCCCCTTAAATCTACAGGTACAGGAGGCCATGCTGACATGTTCCTGTGGTCTCCTATAGAGCTTGAGTGACAGCGGATCCTAGCAGGAGTCATGCTGTTTTATGTGAAATCTCCACACCCTCCTTTGAATCTTGGGGAGGAAGAAGGGCTTTAGTGGTTACATGGTGGTTACAGAGCCCACCTTAGACACCGCAGAGCCCAACTGAGACTCCGCACAGCCCACCTGGGACCCCGCACAGCCCACCTGGGACCCCGCACAACCCACCTAAAAGTGACCCTGTAGAGCCCACCATAGATCATGCACAGCCCACCTGAGACTCTCTATGGTGGACTCTGCAGGGTCTCAGATGGGTTGGTCGGGTCCCTGCGCATGTGCGCTCTTCTTACCTATCAGCCCCGAGCTGCCTGCTGCTGGCCCCAGCCTCCTCCACCTCTGCAGCCGGACCGGTGCTGCAGGTCCCGGCCTCCTCCACCGCCGGACTGGTGCTGTAGGGCCCTGGGCCTCCTCCGCTGCTGAACCGTAACTGCGAGGCCCCGGTCTCCTCCTCTTTCTCCTCTGCTGCAGGACTGGTACACTGGTGCTGCAGGGCCTTGGCCCCAGCCTCCTCCACCTCCATTGGCCGGGCTCCCCTCTGCCCCGGGCCCCATAGCGACTGCGCCAGTCACTACGACGATAGTTACACCACTGGACTGCATTATTAAGCTCTAGTTATAAAAGTGTTTCCTTAGACTCTGAGGAAACACTCAGTGTACTATTCATTTTTCAACAACAGTCATGGTAATACTCTATAAAAAATAGGATTTTGTTTTATTCTTTAATGAGATTCATTGAAATAATTTCAGTCATTTGACATTAACGACCATTGCCAAAATGTGATCCTGTTTCAACCTCTTGAAAACTGCAACAGCAATAAATCTCTCAGCTGTTTTTTGTTTGTCATTGTGCACAAGGAGAAATAGAGATAAATGAAAACCGGTAGTGTTGTGTTGTCTAGTTTTAAGGTGGCCGTATGATAAGGACAGTCACTGGTTAAGTTTTGCATCGGCAGACCTGTATGGCAAGTAACAGAGAAGGTTCAACATTTTCATCTGATCATAAAGAAAAGATGAATCAAAATAAACCAATGACTTGCAGTAAAGTAGACCTTCTAACCCACTAACTAGTAGATATACTTTTCTTGAGAACTCACTCACTAATTATGTACTAATAACCACAATTTTACTGACCTATTTATTTAAATACAACATTGAAATGTTCTGTGTGTAAAAGATGACTGGTAGCCAAAGATGACTAGTAGCCAAAGATGACTACATTTCTAGCTAGAGTTTCAGTCACTATTCTGCTACCAACTGGGGTGGTTATTATGATCAGTTCAATTGTATAATGCAGGTCAGTAACCAAACCTGCTTCTGTAGCTCGCAATTGTGTCAGTTTGCCTCATGCTGACACAATCTATATAATTACTAAAGTATGGCATATGCATGTAGGTATTTAACATTTTACTGATTGCGTAGGAACTGGCCAAACATGGAATATCTGAAACATTTGGCCAGATTGACCACATATTGCAATATATGCAATCCCTGTTTGTATGCAACATTTTAATGTCCCTTTTTGATCTCCTTTCTTTCTGATGTCAGGTACTTGTTTTCCTTTGCACAGTCTTACAAACTCTTTTTTTTTTAAACTTGCCAACTTTAAAAAAAAAAGTAATTGCAGTACCTGTTTCATGATATTTATATATTATCTATATATGAACTGTAACTGTACAGAAAACCTACAGCAAATGTTTATTTCACTACTATACACATATTGAAATATATAATTGTATGTCTGTCCATTTGATTTACATTTATCGTGTGTTTTAAATTTAAAAGTGGGATATGTTATTATTATTATTATTATTATTATTATTATGTTATTAAACCCATCAGGCATTATCCAAAAACAAGAAGGTAAAAACCATACCATGATAGAGGTGTCAAAAGATTTTGTCTTTTTAATCTTTTCTTTTTCAAATTTAGTTTTACTTTCTTCATACTTGCTGACTCGTTGTAAGAAGTTAATAATTATTTTTAAAAAAAGAAACAATGGTAAAAAAACGATGTTCTTAACACTGGTCCAAGGAATCGAAAATTAATGAAACTGCAACTAGTCTGAGTAAATGACCTGTAGAGAAGGCTATTGGCATACACATAATTTATTTAAAAGGCAATCCAGGAAATAATCCTATTGCATGGCTTAGATAATGTGGAAAGGATATTCAAGCTCCAAGTGCACAGTAAAAAGGAACGCTAACCTTACAAAGAAAAGAAGAGTTGCTACTGACTGTCATTGGTGAGGATTAGGTATGAGGTTTAGGTTTGTTTCTACCATGGAGTTGAGTTTGAGATTTGTGGTCCTGGATTAAGCCATAATCCACTTAATGGACTTTGAACTATGCTCAGCAGGCCTAGAAGGGCCATTAAGGTGACTTTTGAATAAGTCATCCCCTCTCTATAAAAAGTGGACACTGAGTAGCCATAGTGTCAGTGTATTGAAAGCTGCTGTATGGAAAGGATAGAGAAAGCTGAAAAACTGCATATGGAGAAATTAGGGTCAGTTAGGAAACTGTACTTTAGTTCAGATTGCTAGCGTTTTGGGCAATCAACCTCTTTACTGCCTTTTTAAAAAAATTTATTATTGGGGCTTTTTTTGTCTTTAAGTTATCTTTAGCTAAATTAGCTGTTGTCCCACCCATAGAAAACATGGGCTTTTGCTTTAGAAGTTATATTTTGTTTTTGTTTTTCCTTTTCTTTTTTTTTTTTTAATGATAAGGATTTTTTTAAGTTTGTAGTGCTGAAATTGCAGCATTCACTTGTTGCTGCCCATCTGCTCTTAGAGCTATCATTCCTTTTGCAGCATACTGATGCATCATTTTAAAGAAATAAAAACGAAAGTGGAAGAACAATGTGCACCTAAAGCACCTTACATTATATCACTCGCATTCACCACATCCTCCTTATCCTCATGGATAAAATAAATTTGGCATATGCCAGTTTAGACTATTATCCCAGATTACAATTGTCTTGCTTCTGGACAGTTTTACGCTGCTGTATCCTTTGAAGTATGTTCATTCTTGTATTAAAGCCACTGCCTATGCACTTTTTTGCTAGTAACTTTGTCTCCAACCTTGCTTTTTAAAATTATCCTGCTGATGGTTTCACAGCCAGAAATACACTGCCAGTGTACGTTGTCACTGAGACTGTTCATGAAAATCCCATTGTTCCATAACACTATATACAGCTTTAAGACACCCCCTAGGTGTAATTAAAACAAATGATTTGTGTATTTTTTATGTTGCCTTCAAAGTCACATGAAGGAAACCTCTCCTCCCTGCGCAGTATAAAAAAATCCCTTGCCTTTTAGTCCTAAAAATAGCCAGAATTTAATAGCAGGATTCACCCTTATGGACTTGAAAGGTATTCGCGCCTAAGTGCAAATCGAACCTGGGCAGATTCGCCAGTCTCCAGTGAGGATAGTATATAATAAGCTGTCTCCTGTGTGGCCAAATTGCTTAACTAATTGTCTGTTTTCACATTTATTAGTCTAAGTAAGCAAGTGGCAATCTCTTTTTTATCTGTAGAAAAAGAATTGCAGTAACCCATCATAATATCTCTATTAATAATAAAGGATTTCTACATGCTTGTTATAGATCAATCCATTTTACTTCTATATTTTTTCAAATGTAGTGATTGTACATGTGAGCTTTGCCTTGTCTGAAACATTAGCCTTGTGATGTGATAGCAAATGTATCTATTTCACAATGACAAGTGTTAAGCATATGTTGCACATATTTTATTAGCCATTACCTGAACTGACAGGAAGATTTACATGCTTGTGTTGCTGTCAGTAGGTGGGTCCTAAGCTTTCTAACTCACTAAACAATATTCTTAAAATAACTCAAGGGTTAGCAGAGACAAGAAGGCAGACCCTGAGCTTGTAATAACAATGCTATGACCACATCATACATGAATGCTGCAAGACCTGATTTGGAGTCATGTTTGTATTGATATCGTTCCATTCTTCTAACACCATAAGCCTTTGCTCTGTCTCCAAAGGGAGCATTTATTTTTAGAGGAGAAATCTAGGGATATTGTTTAGACAAAGAAGAGTTTATTTTATTTTCTTATATTGCTGTAAGTCTATTTCCTAATTTCCAAAGAATGTGCTGTATTTGTAGATACTAAACTGATTTTTTTCCAGAGTACAGTGTAGTCACTACACCTTGTAAATGTTTGGTGGGAGCACATAATGAACTGTACACATTTACTATGGTAGTCTGGGGGGAATGCCTGCTTGCTGTCTGGAACTGCTGGTCATAGTTTATAGACATTAATGTATTTTTAATCCCTCCTTCCCACCCCCCTCTTACCATTCACATCCACGGTCTGTGTCGTTTGCCGGTGCCACTTCTGAAAGCCACAAGTGGTGATCCAGAGCTGCAAACCCATCAACTGGTCACCTGTCCCAGATGTCACCTATCTGCTACATCCTGAGAGGACCCTGCCACTGGACAGCCAATTGAACACAGAGCTTCCTCCTCTACAAGGAAGATGAGAGAAGACTCAGGGCCCGGAGGATCATATCGCAGCTTATTTAGGTCAGTATTTGGAGCAATTAAATTAGGTTTTATTTAGACTAACCCTGCAATTAGTTAGTAGGGTGGGCAAGAGCCTGGGGGAGGAGAAGTGCTCAGCGTTCAGCTTTAAGATATGTGAACAACCACCACTAAGTGGGCACAGATATTAAAATTTCTGCCGAAAGCTTTTTAAGGTCTGGACATCATTAATAACACCGTTCAGGATAGCAAACCCTTTCCCCCAATTCTGAGAAAATACTAGATTTTACAAACTACTTGCTACTTACTGTTTCATAATAGGGATCATTCCCACTAATGAGACGCTCCCTTAAATGCTCACTATTGAGCCTGGGCGAAAGTAAGAATGCTTTCAGAAATAAAAGTGTTAATAATTTATTTTTATCAACTAACAAAATGGAAAGTAAATGAACAGAGGTGAAATCCAAAAAATGCAGAAAAATGGCACCAGGTGTTCTGGACAGATGAGTCAAAACCGGAAATATTTGGCTGTAGCAGTTGGCAGTTTGTTCACCCACATTCTGCAGCAGGACAACAACCCCAAACATACAGTCATTAAGAACTATCTTCAGCATAATGAAGAACAAGGAGTCCTGGAAGTAATAGGTTGGCCCCCAAAGAGCCCTGATCTCAACATCATGGAGTCTCTCTGGGATTACATGAAGAGAGAGAGGGATTTGAGGCAGCCTACAACCACAGAAAATCTGTGGTTAGTTCTCCAAAATGTTTGGAACAACCTAACTGCCGAGTGTCTTGAAAAACTGTGTGCAAGTGAACCTAGAAGAATTGATGCTGTTTTGAAGGCAAATGGTGGTCACACCAAATCTTGATTTGATTTGGATTTCTCTTCTGTTTAATTACTTTTCATTTAGTTAAATTGTAAAAGTAAACTATTAACACTTTTATTTCTGAAAGCATTCTTACACAGTGCCTAAAATTTTTGCACAATACTATATATATAAGATATAAAAAAAAAACAACAATCAGTGAACATTAAAGTGTATGTGAACTCTAACAATTAACTTTACTATTTTGTTCCCTTTTGATCTGCTAAATATGATATTGAAAGTATCTTGATATATCTGTTTGCTAAGTACAAAAAATTGCCTGTGGAACCTGCCAAAAATCATGTGCAGCTGAGAAATATGAGGGCTGGCGTTGGACGCTGCTTCTTTTGAAAGTGCTAATTTCCAGGAAAAGAATTAGCTTAGGAGCCAAAAAAATTGCATTTTTATAAAAAGTCAGCAATGACAGCCTAAAAATATGTCTCCTCTAAGCTGAATATTGGGAAGTGCCAAATCATGAAATATGCTGCCTGGCCGTACTATGTCTTGTCTCTTTCCCTAAAAAAAAATAGATCCTGTAACATTGGAAGGGAGAGAGCTAATAAAGGATCTAACACTTGTTTTGTCTAGGTAACAAGATAAGAGTATTACTTTTATTACAGCCAGCAGTCCAACCGTCTTCTCTTCAGCCCTGGAATGAGAGGCAAGCACTCTTACATCATTACATCAAGTAATGACTTCAGAAAGTGTGGCAGCAACAAGATCAGTCTGACTGGCATGGTAAATAGCTTTGTGGGACCAGTTGTCACACCCAGAACAGGCGAAGAGGAAGACCATGGAACCCTGGATTAAAGTGACATTAAACTCAGGAGTTAAACCTTAAAAATCCATTTAAGTACCTTAACTATTAACAAAAATGTATCTTATTTGTGTACCACTTGGTTGCAGATCCTCAAATCATCTGTAAATTGGTGCTGACACTGTTCTTCCTTCTGGAGGGTGGCTACTTTTGTTCCCCATGTGTGTGTTGTAAAGTAGCCACCACTCCAAGATCACTCTCATGATAGACTGCAATCTAATTACAAATTAGTAAACTAAATGTGAGATTGTAGTCCATTACGGGAGAAAGTTTGGAGTGGTGACTACTTTACAACACACACAGGGACCATGGGGAATCTTGCGATTAACACATTGGACCAGTGTGAATGGCCCCTGAAAGAGTTTTTATTTCTCTGTGTTCTTTTTTTACAAACAGACAACAAATGTGAATAAATGCATTTCTGGAAATTAACATATAACTATTTTTTATACAAAATGTGTTTATTTCAGTTTTAAAATACCATAATCATTTTAATAACAGTATCTTTTCCCTCTACATAATGAGTGCACAGATAAATATGCACAGTTTTATCTGCAGGCTGGAGATATTTGTTTTGCAAACAGGAATCCGTGATCACCATAATTGTCTGTCATCGTGATGACATTATAAGGAACTAGGGATGCACCGATATATCGGCCGTCGAAACATATCAGCCGAAAATTGCACTTTTTGCTAAATGCCGAAAGTGCCATTTTTGTGCCGATACGTCGGCGCATCCCAGATTTCTTTCGTCCCCGCTGGGCGCTGCTCTGTGTACCAGCGGGGAGGAAAGAAAGTGACAGCCGGCCGACGTGGCGAGAGCGCTGTGAGCGGCCAGTGTCTCTCCTCCCACACCGCTCGGCCGCCTATCACAGTCCGGCAGAGCGGTATGGGGGCGGAGACAGCGCTGTCACAGGAGGCTGAGCTCTCCTCCCCGCACCACTCGCTCAGCCTCCTGTGACAGTGTGTGACAGAGGAGAGCAGAACAAACACTCAGCGATCAGTGATCGCTGAGTGTTTGTAAATAATTGAGGACATGGTATGTTGACTATATCCTCAATTTTGAATGTATGGGAGGGTCTGTTTAGACCCCTAATATTTCCTCGAAGCCCCTAAAAGTAAAATACAAAATAAAAATATTTAATAAAAAATTAATAAATAAAAAAAGTTTATAAAAAATAAATAAAAATAAAATTGAAAACAAAATGTAAAAAATTTTAAAATTTTTTTTTTTCGGCCTGACAATTTTTTCATTTCGGTTTCGTTTCGGTTTTTAAATTTCTATTTAGGTGCACCTCTATCAGGAACCACTCTGATTGGTTACTGATCATTATTCGGAGACCTGTATGCTGGCGTGCGCTCCTAGCTCAAAGCTGCAATGTACATCAACATCTGTGAAGGTTCTCATTTATCCCGGCCATAGTATAGCTAGTAGCAGTTAGTCACATTCAGTAGGACTTGTTCTGTAATGTTGAAGACATTTTAAACTATCAGAGCCACTTGTTCAATTCTGATGAGTGTAAGGAAAATACCCCAATATCTATAACCACACAGGTTGCACAGACACCTTAAGCAAATCACCATGAAAAGGCATATGTTGATTTCCATGAACACAATGGGAGGTGTGAAAGTTGTGGAATCATCAAAGCCTTCGACACCTTTACATGAAGGTGCAAATTTTTGTCAAAATGTAGAAGTAGACATGTTAAAATGGCAAGGATTTTTAATGAATCCCTGTGTCTTTCAAGCCCAGCAATACACTGAGACAGACGTTTGTACTTCCAAACAACCCAACACCCAAACACAAGCAAAATGGCTTAGTATATATAGTGCAGTATGGTGAGGAATGCAAAGATCTGTGCAATATGGAGACAAAACAACCTCTCAACAAATTGAATGTCTCAAGATAGGATGGCAAACTTCTCCAGGTCAGGACTCAGCAGTTTTCTCACAGTTGAGTGTGACTTCTACTACCTATGGTGCATTTACGTTCTCACTGCAGACAACAAGGGATAAAATTATACCTGCAGTTCCTGTACAGATTTTAAATCTGCCCTTCACTGCAACCTACACACAAAAGCAAATGCAAAGCTCAAATACTATCTCCTAAAACCACCTGTACATATGTACATACTGTATGTGATGCAAGGCTTAGGTCAGGCAGGAATTGGCATGTAAACAAAAAAAATTAAAAAGAGAAACAAATTGCACTGGATAATGCAGATGAGACACTTAATAACAATAAAATAAAGAAAAAGAGTTGCACTCACAAGGGTGTGTAAATAATTAGCTCAGTCTAATTATTTACACAAATATTGCACTATATATATACAGGTGAAACTCGAATAATTAGAATATCGTGACCCAGTGAGTGCACCCATGTTCATTTTACACACGTATACAGGAAGCTTTTCCAAAGTTTTAGTCAAGCTTTGTAAAGCTTTCCTGTGCCTTTGAAGCCCCTTTCAGCTTAATTCAAGGATTGCCGATTACAAATCTTAATGGGATTGCTGGCTGTCACTTTAAACACACTTTAGAAGCTTCAGAATTGCTTTAATGTTCTGTACGGTTTAATATCCATTTTAGATCTGTTCTTTTTAAAGTTACTATTGGCAGTGTGAAGGGGAACCAGCAAGCTGTAGGAGGGATGCTCATTTCATCATAAACACTTAAGATCAGTGATATTGCTAGGCATGTATCACACAACCATATCACACGCACCAATATATGAATGTGATATTTGTATGTTTTGTGGTGGTTTATTTTACTGTTCTACACCTCCCTTAATATTCTTAAACTGAATGTCCTGCCAAGTCATCAGTTTAGTAGACATTATATTATTGCTAGGGTATCAAGGACTTTGTTTCTGGCACAAGTTAGAGCTCATTATGAAAGATCAGGTCTCAGCTTGTCAGCACCTGAGCTAAACTACTTATTACAGCGCTGCTAAATTAATAGTGAAATATTTACACAAAATAGTAATTGATTCTAAGCCCAGTCTTCTTTTTATCATGTTTGAGTTTAAACTGCTAAATACAATAAGAACACAATCACTATAAACACATATGCTTTAACATATTCATTTAATTTTAAAGGTTGTTTTTAATCTTTTGAAATCTGCAGCTTTTATTATAAGAATATCTGGTGAGCCCGTTTGTTTTTTGTTTTGTTATCTGCAGCCTTGAACCATCCAGCTCAATGCCTTAGCATGAGTCACTCTAAAGAGTAACTCAAGTAGTCAAGACAAGTAGCACTTGTCTTTGTTTTTTTCACCTGGTTGCTGCCGCACACGCTTGACACCGTCTGAACCAAATAAGTTTATCTTGGTCTCATCAGACCATAGGACATGGTTCCATAATCCATGTCCTTAGTCTGCTTGTCTTCAGCAAACTGTTTGCAGGCTTTCTTGTGCATCATCTTTGGAAGAGGCTTCCTTCTGGGACGACAGCCATGCAGACTAATTTGATGCAGTGTGCGGCGTATGGTCTGGGCACTGACGGGCTGATCCCCTACCCCTTCAACCTCTGCAGCAATGCTGGCAGCACTCATACGTCTATTTCCCAAAGACAACCTCTGGATATGACGCTGAGCACGTGCACTCAACTTCTTTGGTCGACCATGGCAAGGTCTGTTCTGAGTGGAACCTATCCTTTTAAACTGCTGTATGGTCTTGGCCACCGTGCTGCAGTTCAGTTTCAGGGTCTTGGCAATCTTCTTATAGCCTAGGCCATCTTTATGTAGAGCAACAATTCTTTTTTTCAGATCCTCAGAGTTTGCCATGAGGTGCCATGTTGAAGTTCCAGTGACCAGTATTAGAGAGTGAGAGTGATAACACCAAATTTAACACAACTGCTCCCCATTCACACCTGAAACCTTGTAACACTAAAGAGTCACATGACACCGGGGAGGGAAAATGGCTAATTGGGCCCAATTTGGACATTTTCACTTAGGCGTGTACTCACTATTGTTGCCAGCGGTTTAAACATTAATGGCTGTGTGTTGAGTTATTTTGAGGGGACATACAAGCTGTACACTCACTACTTTACATTGTAGCAAAGTGTCATTTCTACTGTGTCGTCACATGAAATTATATAATAAAATATTTACAAAAATGTAAGGGGTGTACTCACTTCTGTGAGAGTATATGCATATGTACAGTAGGTATTAAGGGTCATGATGAATAAAGTTGTTATACAAGTTGACCTCACTGCCCTGCCTTGCAATATCATATTTATTTAGTAAGAATATATATTTTTAAAGATCATGTTTTATCTTGGGAGAGACATTTCAGGTAATATATACCAGAGAGATCACTGCACTGCAATAGTTTTTTTAATCTTTTCCACTCAATATAATAATAACTAATATAATCTCTACAATTCCCTCTAGGAGCTGAGTCACTCTAAAGAGTGATATCTTTCAGCTGTCAATATGGTGTCTTCTCTCTACCTGAAACTTAACTCTGCTTGAAACCTGTCTGATCTTCTTGAGTTCCCACCTACACCAAAAATCTCCATTAGCGTAAGCAAGTCTACCAGAACTCCTACGCCATATCCTTCAGTCCCTGCAATCAAGCTCCTGCAAAGCCATGTTACTTGTTACTCAGCAACATCCATGCACTGGCCTCCTTGCAGTAACCCTTTGGTAAATGTCCTTCCATTAAGTACACTGCTATTATATTAGGATACTGCAGCTGTCCCCTAAAGTTTTCTTAAAGGACCATTAAAAACTTCTGAAATGTTTCAACATTCATCTGATCCATTTATACTTTCCCTGGCTCTGGGCAACTGGTATGGTTAGGGCCAGGGAAATGCCAAAGCCAGAGAAGTGGATTTACATGACATCATCTTCAGCACCCTAGCAAGCTTGGGACTTCATCCAAAGGCATCACTTCTTAATGCTGCTTCTGCACTACAGAAATGTCAGTATAATCATAAAATGGCAGCACTCGCAGTCTCTACTGCATTTCTGCTGTGCCCATGGCCACTGTGGCACTTCAGATCCATTAACTGCACCCACAACTTCCGCTGCACCCCAGCTACATCCTCGGCGGAACACCAACTACCTCTTAGATTATACTCTCAGAGAAAACAGCCACACAGAGTAACTAAATCCACATCTCTGGTTGTGAATGTATGAATATAAGTGTATTTTGCTAAGAGCATTAAGGTATTTATGACCAGTTACCAGCATCATCACATCAGATTTTGTGGACCCAACAGAGAGTAATGTAATGCTTTTTTCCTTTGCAAACTATGCTAATTCCAGAGAAGAATACAAAGCAGACCCAGAAGCCCCTTTTTTTTTACATACTCAGAGACGTTAATAGCCCATCATGAAAAAAAGACCAGAAAATAAAAAGCCTTGCTGTTCATTGTGCCCTGCTTATTGGTATTATTGCTTTTAATGTTGTTGTTATTATTATTATTATTAAAGGAGTTATTTTTAGAATGAACAAAATAAAGTAACGTTTTCGAAGAGATGATAACTGGAGATCCTCATAATATTTTTATTCATTCAGAGAAAGAAGAGAGAACTTTTTTCAAATTCAATGATATTTCTAGGCATTCGGTATCAGTAAATCAGTAAAGCATTACTGAGGACAGAAGTCAGAAACCTTTATAAAAAA